>NC_080596.1:17703500-18003666 GCF_027887145.1 Ammospiza caudacuta | reverse complement strand
AAATCTGACTGCAAACACACCAACACTAAATGACCTGAAAATACATCTGGTACACCAACAAGTATTTTGTGGCTCTTCTTGGGCCAAAGTCTACCACCTTTATTTAATTCTGAGCATTTCTTGTTCAGGAGACTGTCCAAATATAATTAGTTTTTCCTCTGAATTAAGCATAGGGGAAACAGACTCACATCTTTATTGAAGTGTCTTTTTCTATGAAAATGAAAATGGAAGTTCTCAGCAAAGCAAGCACTTTAAACTGTATTGTGGGATCAAGGGTTCTGAAAATTGTTCAAATCACATTCTCAGGTTTCCTCACAGGGTAACATTGTAGGCTGCTTTTTTGACAGCAATTATCTCTAACCAGCTTTAACTTTTCCTACTTTTAGAATTTTGTCTCTTATTTCAAATGGACATTACTTGGACACAAATGACTTTTCTTGTTTTGTGAATCTTCAGTTCTCTCTGTTACACATGCAGCAAAGTCATGGGCTTTTAATGACTATCTGGGACAAAACAAAGCCAGTAAAAAAAATCAGCCAGAAACACAGATGTCTTTCCCTTTAATCAAATGGCCCCCAAATCAGATTGCTCTATGGTGCAAGAGACCCAGCTGTGCCACTGTCAGATGAAAATGCCACTTGATGTTTGTTCACCTCCCTTGCCCTTGCTCTGCTCCTCAGCTGGAGCTCCGTCGTGCTGGGTCAGCTCACACTTCACTGGCCACAGGGGTCATGACTGAGATGGACTGTGAGCTCTGTGCTTCTATCACTTGCTGGCATGCAGGCCACCAGAACCTCAAGCTCTTATCTGGCCTCATTTAAATCAGGTGTCAGTGATGACTAAACCGTCTGCTGATCTTGGGACAACGGGTATTGTACCTCAGAATGTGCAAATTGAGTTTTCTTCATTTTGTATGGTAAGTTATTACTCCAGAAGAACTTTTTTCTCTGTCTCCCAGACTCCTACACATGTTCCAGGGTTGATATGGTGTATAAACCCCACATAGAGGCCACAGCCAGAGAAGTCTAAGGTGTCATCGCTTCTGAAAGGTTCATTTCCTAGCAAAGCTGGTCCATACCTTTCCAGCCAAGAGAGAACTGTGGATGGGCTAAGCCATAAAGCAGGTAACTTGTGAGAAGGAGAACAACTACAACTTCAGAATACACTGGCAATACAAGATCCTAGAAAGACCTGTCTGTGATCCACATGGTGAGTGTAGGATCTGGCTGCATGCTGCTGGTGTCAGTGGAAGCAGGAGCATTCATTCCTCTGTGGGTGTGTAACAAAGTCAAATATAGTTTGGGAGTAATCCAAAGATATCAAGTTAATTGCTCAGTGCTACGTCTGCATGCTGTGCAGAGGAAGGAAATGGCAATTTCATTAAGCTTTTAGTGCAAACAACACACCTCTTTGTCTTGCTTAGTTCCTACATGTTACTCGAGATCTGTTGTCTTCATCATATTTCATTTGTATAAACTGAGCTGTCATCTTGCAAAGGGGAGACTGGCTTTGATTTAACAATCAGTAACATTATTTAGTACATTCTGATTTTATTCATAACAAGATAAAATATCTGTGGTCTTCATAATTGGCCTTTTGGTTTAAAAGGCAAAGATATGAAGTGCAAAAAATACAGCACTTTATGAGTTCTGGATTGTAGTAGTCTTCAAAACCACCAGCAAAAAAATAGCACAATATCCTGACCTATAATTACTTAAACAATATAATTTGTGGTAGAAGCACAGAACATTTTGCAGCACGGTGACATTTTAATACCTGCAGATAAATTCCTTTAGGTAAGCCTTGAGAAGCATCATTTTCAGCAGCCAGACTCTCCCACTGGCAGAGGAGGCAGATGGTTCTGTCCCATGGAGACGTGGAGGAGGAGGGAAGCCTGCACACTTGGACAGCCTCCTTGGCTCAACAGCCATGTAAACACCTCCACCCTTTCATCCCCTCTTTGCCATCCTCACTCAAGGGAATGCAGCTCTGGTTAGAGTCACTGCTGCTGCAGCTTGAGTGGAATATTTGTAACTTTTAGATACACAGGCACCAGGAGGGACCCAGCTCCTTCTTGTTCCTCTCCCGCACTGGGACCTTTGCTATCCCTCTCAGGCTGATTATCTCAGGCTGTCCCTGCCTGCCCAAGCCCTTCTGCTCCCTCCCCTCTGTGCTGCACACCTGCAGCTGTTCCAGGTCTTTGCTGTCTCCATCAGGTGTGCATTCAGCCCTTTGCTTGGTTACTCCTGCCGAACCCTGCAAGGGCTTCAAGATCCCCTCAGCTTCTGACCAACACTGACACTCTGTGTTTGTCATTTGCTTCACCTTCTCCTGCAATGGCAGCCCCCCTGCACTGGTTTGGAGAGGCAGAGAAAAGCCTAAAGCAACCCTGTAAAAGCTGCCTCAGGGATTCCCAGTGCTGTGACAGTGGGTGGGACCAGGCAAAGCTATCTCCCAGACATTTCAAACACCTGCTAAAGGGCCCAATCTGTCACAATTTCATGCACTTAATGCTCAAGAAGAGCATTAAGAAAGAAAATTGAAATGAGTTTCTAACCTGAGAATATTTTTAGTTCCCAATCGAAGCAGCATTTTGGCATTCAGAATTGTAACTGCATGGAATGGGCTGCAATTTCCCTCCTCCCTGTAGTGATGTGATTTCCTGCTCCTTAAATCTTCCAAACAATTTTTAATGGAAACTGCACATTTTCCATGTTTTTGAGCAGTTATCTTCATTCATGTAAATGGAAACCTTTTGAGGCTTTCTAAGATTATTCAAAATTTTTAAATACAGCATCTTAATAAAATTTGGTTATGAAATTGTGAATTTTAATGAGAAGGTGACCTTTGCAAAAGACCTTTTTCTAAAAACTCCTCAATTGCTTACAGAGATGGCTAATATTTTAATGTTCAAACACTGATGAAAAGAGAAAAGAAAATAATATGCCTTCTCTGACTACCTCTATTACTTGCTGTTGAAATCTTTAGTGAAGAGTACATGAACTTTGACTTGGAAAACAAAATGCCTCTATATGCTAACTGTATGCAGTTAGCACCATATCAGTGCTGGGGGCTTGGCTGGCTGATTTCAGGGCTGGCCTCTTGATTGGCAATTTGCCTTTTACCTAACAAGGTAATTTTGAGAAAAAGGCCTAAATAACTTTGTTGGTTTGTTTTTTAAAGTTTTCTACAAATTGGATCCTAGGCTGTGACTCTACAATCCTTGATGCCACAGTTTTATAAATAGGAGCTAAATGAACTTAAACTGGATTGAGAATTTACATGTGGTTGTGACATTTTAAATCTGGTTCACAATTGATAGTTCCTTCAAAATTAGACTTAATTAATTACAGCCAAACTAGTTTAAATCTAAACAATCTTATCACCAGACACAACTGTTTAGCCAAATGAGTATAACTACACTTTAAGCAGGCTGTTGGTCCATGATGGGTTTTTCTAGATATGACACACGGGTGAAGAGAATCTCAGAAAAGCTCATTATGCAAACCATGAGGTACCTGGATGGTTGTTGTGACCCTTTATGGTCTTAGCACAGCCACACCTCTCTCAGCCCACCCTGTGCCAGTGACACTGGGCTGTAGGGCAGCTCCAGGCCAGAGGCACTCTTCAGGCCAGCTGCACTGCACTGCAGATGAGGAGCAGGCAGGCTCAGGCACAGCCAGAGCACACCCTCTGCAGCCACCAGAAGCTCTGTGGCCAGCTGGCTGGGGAGGTTGGGACACCCAGCCCTGCAGCCCTGCACAGGATGTTTGCAGCCCTGGCTGCCCGTCCGCCCTCCTCTGCTGCAGCTGGGGCACAGCCAGGCATCCACATTCTGACCAGGTGAAATTACAGCTGGTGGGTCCAGGGGTACTGGGAAAAGGAATGAAATGGGTGATTTCATGTGTTGTCTCTATTGTATTTCAATTCCTTTAGCCCACAGAGTGTGAAAATGTTTTGTGATATCCTACATCCCTGTGAGCAAATGAAATAGAAACAATGAGGATGTGTGTGATTGTGAGTTCTAAAGGAAACTGTGAAATGTTTCCAGTCATATTAGATTTAATCTAATCTAGATTTTCCTTTCTTTTCCCCCCAAAAGAGGGGGAAAAAAGTCATAAGTCAATGTTCCTTTTTCATAATTTAAAGGGAAAATAAATCACTGCTGAAATACATAACATTTGCTAGCATTCACCTGCAAACCTGGCACTGCCAAGCAATACATTAAAGCATGATGTTGAAGATGAAAATAAGGCAGTGGATGCTACATAATCACAGATGCAATCTGCAAAAGAGGCTCCAGTCTTTATGAATGAACACCCTGTTGTTAGCCTCCCATCTCTAGGCATAATAAGGGATACAACAAAAGGACGTATTGCTTTGTTTTCAACTTTTTTTACTTTGTCAAGTATAAGACTTTTACTTTTGCTCCACATCAGTGGCCTATTATTTTTTGGCTTTGCACCAGTCTGTTAAAGCAGCAGAAGAAAAACCTTTCAATCCTAAAGGTCCACAGGGAAAAAGATCTTAGTTTGATCTCATTTTCCTTTTAACATTAATTGCATGTTTATTTTTTGTAGGCAGAGGGCCAAGAAGTGAAATAACAGCTTCCGCCATGAGCATGACTAGGGCCAAGCAGCAGAATTTAAGGCCATTTTGTTCTTAGTGCTTCTGGCACTGAAAATCCCCAACTCTGGCTCAGTCCTTCTATTACCATCTTGGATGTGTTACAGAATAACCCTATGCATCTCAAAGTGCAGAATGGAACAGGAGTGTAGGTGCCTGCAGAGCTTGAGATTATCTACACAAACATAGCAGTTTGTAAATACTGCAGTGCACCCTCACTGCTCTTCTGCTGTCTCCTCCCCTTAGCTCTTAAGCTGCACCAACCTCACTCTCATTAAGAAATGCCACTGAAGACTTGATACACTTCTTTTTTAATCTGAAAATGCTTGTCCTTACCCTTCCAGTAAATATAACCACTCCACTCAAAAAGAGAGCAAGGCATTTTAAAGAGAACATGCAGGGAAAGGAAGCATATTTTCATTTGGCTAGCTCTCAGTGTAAAAGAGATTTGGTTTTCATCAGTGGCACATTACAAACTGAGCCCAATAACCAGTTCTTCACACTTCAGGAGCTGGGCTTCAGTTCATAACTTGATGTTATCCCAATTAGAGAGAGGAGCCCAGGACAGCAGACAGAGTGGCAGGCTGGAGATGGGAATAAAAATTGTCAGTGGATAAAATGGCTGTGGTTCCTTCTCCCCAGAACAGACCTGAGCATCCCAGAGCCTCTTGTGAATGCTCTCAGGGCCCTGATGAGAACAAGAAGATGCCCTGTCACTGCCCTGCTCATGCTGGAGATGTCTTTGTCACAGACCAGCTCACCACAATGCCCAGGCAGGTTTGGAGAGTGTTTTCAAAACAGGACAGGACTGGACCATTTACAGAAGGCCTGAGTTCACCTTGGTGTGCCACAACCACAGCTCCTAATGCAAGCAGGAACAAGCTCAGTCAGGGCTGTGTTTTTAATTCCCAGCATATTTTGGGTATACTTATTACAGCATGAGCTCCTTTTGCTGCCATAAGGATTATAATAATTTAGTCAGCAGTCATCTACTGAATGATTTCCTTCCTTCTACCAACACTCTCATTCTTAGCTCCAAGTTCTTTAGAAAAAAGCAATTAACCACAAACTTCATTTAGTTAACTAAAATGAGAGGAGTTCTTTTTATTTGTTTGCATTTGTTACTGCAATAGTAGCTCCAATTTTGCTGGTTTGTTTTCACAATGACTTAATGGGAAGCAAACAAATTATTTTAAACACGTAATAAATACCTAGAGAAAAATAACAATAATTACACTTTCAATGTCAAATAAGTGTTACCTACCCTTATCCTGTGTTTTACAATTTTATGGCGTTTCCATTTTTAAAGACTGCTTTTAAATAAATGTCAGTAAATGTTCCCCAGAAAATAATGTGTTTAATGGCATTTCTTTTCTTCTGTGCATGAATGGCTTAGGGATTACTGTTGAGTTTTCAGCTATAAATGCAAATGTAAACCTAACCCAGTTTACAGTTTGAATGTGTGCTGTTTGCTCCAGCTGTTCTGTGTTTGCAAGGGGGTCTGAGTCAATCCCCTCTATCAAATGACGCTGTTTAAATTCTCTGGTTGTCTGGAAAAAAACACTGGAAGGTGAAAAAAAAAAGTGATTTCAAGATAGACAAATACTGTTTTTCTGGTTAGATACATAGGGAAACCACTGTCTGTCCAAAAATTTCATCAGGCTTTTGAGCACCACATTTAGAGAATAGAAAGAAAAAAGAATTTTTGACCCCAGTGAGAGTTCTGTCACCTGTGGGACTTTGGATGGGGAGGTTTGGGGGCTCACCTCTACAACTTCTGTGGAGCTGCAGGCCTCTGTTTTTCCCTGGCCACTCTACTAGGGAGAAGGAGTGCATTTTATTTTCATGCCAGGAGTATGAAACTAATCCTCATGCTGCTTGCTGTACACAGTCAGGGACTGAAGGCATTCCCTGTGAAACAGGTATCTCAGCACACTTACATTTTGCAGGCTGAGAAATACTGGTAGCAGCGTGGCCAGAATGGTAAAAAATCAACCTGGCCTGGTGAGGCTCAACACAAAAGGCACTTACATGCTGGAGACAGGAATGCAGTGGCAAGATTTAAAGGAAAATCATGAATTGTGTGACCTTTTGGGGAGGGAAGAGCGCTCTTCCTGGCTGTGCCTATATGAGATCTGCTGCTTGTTAGATGATCCCTAATGTCACAATATGGCAATGTGGGAGCAGCGCCAAGGCTGGCAGGAGGGGTCTAACATACAGAGCATGGATCCTCCTCTGAACCTCCCCCAGGTTCCCTGAGGTTTGGATTAATGCTCATCCCAAAGGATTTCATCATGTTGTTTACCTTTTTGGAGCTGCTGGTGTTATTGCCAGAGCATTGCACACCTTGAGCTGAACACACCTCCAGCTCCCCTCACATATCTGAATTATGTAGGTCTTGGTCACTGTGGTGAATTTGTCTTGGGGCAGAGAGCTTGTTTATTTGAAATGCTGCTGCATCTGTGCTCAGTCCACATTAGGGTTGTGCAACCAATAAAAAAAAAACACATGCAAATTGCTTTAAGTGCCAGTTTGGAAACATAAATGAAATCTGGTTATATGCATTGTCAGATTGACAGGCTCTGCTGCAGGAAAGAATAACTTTCATTTTATGGCGGTATTTGTTTATGAATCTACTTCTTTGTTGCACAGTCTTTGCCAGCAGCTTTGTGAAGCTTTGGCATTCCCAATGTTCTTTGTCTTTCTGGTCAAGTGACCAGCCAGGACTTGGGAGTGTGACTTTCTTTTTCCAGCTCTGCACAGGCTACAGAGGCACAGCCTCACCCACCTGCAGCCAGACCAGCTGCAGAAGTGGGTAAACTCTACCTCCTTTCCCCTTCTCTTTGTCTGATGTGACTTTAAACATTTGGATTTAGGAGCAGCCTCCAAAGGTACATCCCTGCTGCACCTTTGCAGTGGGAGAGGAGGGAAATATCCAGGTTGCCCTGAAGAAGCAGCACGAAGCAGCTCAGCCCAGTCAGTGCCAAGTCCCCCACCCTGCCTGGCATTGTGTAGCCAGAAGCACAGAGCTTCTACAGCTCAGATATTGCTAGAAAAGATCTCATCTCGTTCAGTTATCTGTACATTCTGCAGCGTGCAGCCATCTTTCCTACATTTCTGCAGCCTGGTGCCACAAAGGGTTGATGTTTTACAGTGGCTTTGTGATGTGGGGATCAAGCTCCTCCAGGATACCGTGGTCTGCTTTAATGTAATTGAGGTCACTTTCAAGCAAGGTATCAAACCCAGTTTGTCTCATCAATACAGGCAGGAGATGGACCACTTTAAAGGCTTTGAAGGCCGAACAAAAAGAGTGTAGAATCATATCCCCCTTTTTGGCAGCTGTTCTAATAGAAGGTAAAAAATCATTGTCCTTGGCAAGCCCCTTTCCTAACACCCAGACACATGCCCCAACTTCAAAGCAGCCGAAAATAAAATAAAATAAAAAGAGCAGCCAAAAAACCCCCATTTTCAGTAACCAGCAAGGCTCCTTCATCAAGCCCTTGCTTCAAGAATTAAGGCAAGGAAGGCAATGGGATGAAGAGAAGTAAAAATTGTCTGCGTGAAGGCAGCCCATCATCTGAAGGGGTGCTCCCTACTTCCCTCCCCACAGCTTGTTCCTCCTCACGGTGCACCGTATGGCTTAGCAGCTCTGCAAATGCTGAGACAAGTGTGCTGGGGAGCAAAGAAATGTTTCCTTACAGCCATGCCAGGCTGTCACTCCTCTGCCTCCCCCACTGTTAGGAGCTGCTAGACTCTCTCAGCCATCTGGTGCAGGATTTGAAATTTCCTGCTGCTAACCCTGGCCAGTCCTGGCATTGCTGTGCACTCGCTGTACAGAGATGAGACAGGTTTTGAAGTGCTTCTGCAAAGCTGGAAAAGCAGAGGAAAGGCTGGAGGAAAAAGAGTGGGAAGGTGTGGGCTGGAAATAAGACACACTGGTGATGGAGGCCTCAGCACATATTTCCCTTTTGTGGAGGATAAAGGGAAGAGCTTTGCTGTTAGATTTTAGCGGTCATGGGACACAGCCATGGCAGAATAAATTGTAGATAACATTCTCCTCTTTATTCCCTGCTGGGGAATGGAGATGCAGACAGATTTCCAGAGAAGCACAAGGACATGAAGCCCTTTGGATGAGGAAGGGTCTGAAAAGCCATCTGCCTCAGTTTCCTCTGCCAGCTCCTCCCTGTGGGACACCACTCACGTGTGACAGTCGGGAAGCCAAAGAAATCCTTATGAGGTGTATTTAGACCAGCATGCCAGCAACTGGGATCAGGATCAAGCTGTGCCTACATAGTCTGCATGGACAAGAGAGGAAGCCGTTGCTGCTCTTATGGCTCTCCCTGCTGGAATCTGCTCTGACCCCAAGTTACTCAGGTTTGCTGATGCACAGAGCTGTAAGGCAGTTGTTAGACCACTGTGTTTGTGCAGTTTTTTCATTCCACTGGCATTCAGAAACCTGTCACACTAAATGCATTATTAATTTGGCCATGTTTGAAGGTGTAGCTCTTTCCATACACTCAGTACTAGGAAAAGCAGAGAACATCCCTTTCCCTGACACACAGGGGACACCCATAGCTGTCCCAAATCAGGCTCTGTGATCCCAAAGTGCTTATTCATCACTGTGCACATATCCCTTGTGGTCACTGCGATGAGTTTTGTGCTGGTCCTAGAAAGCCCTGAGGATTCCCAGAAATTCCTACAACAATTTTTAAAGTCTCACGATCTCTTACTGGTCAGAGTGACCCTGAGACACGTTAAAAAGTCTCTTTTCCCAGCCTGGCGGTTGAAGAAGGAGTCAGAACTCTTCAGTTCTCATTCTCAAGGTTGTTTATTGTTTCTTATTTATAAAATTCTTTCTCCTGACCTGCCGAGGTCTGCTCAGCAAAGCAGTCAGAGGCACTCTGCCTGCCCCTGGGGCAGTGTTACCTTTTTATACTAAAAACTACGTGTACTTTACTTACAGTTACTTTCCAATACCTATCATCTATGTTAGACAGTGAGCTTCTACTCTAAACCAGTCCAAAAGTGCCACCATCACAGCAGAAGATGGAGGCCAAGAAGAAGAAGGAGAAAGGCTGGACACACCCAGATTCCTCCACCTTGCCCCCTGAACCCCCATTCTAAAAACTCCAAAAAATCTATTTTTCACCCTGTGATAAATTCACTATCATTCTACTTAAACTTTAGTGGCTTGTAATTTTTCATATAAAAGTTGGTAATTGTTTTATCCAAGGGCTAAATCAAAGGCACAAAGGGGGTCTTGGGCTCTGTGCCAAGGTCTCTGCGCCGCCTGGGCAGGGGCTCGAGCCCTCCAGGGCAGCCAGAGGAATTTCCTGGGTTCCGACATTAAAGTGCTAAAGAAGTGCCACAACTTCAATACATGTTTTACCTGGGCAAGAGTCTCATAAGGATGTAGCCTCCGGTTGGGTGGAGTGGGTTTTTTAGGCTATTCTTAGCCTACATGAATACCCAAAATAGACACTGCCTTGAG
This sequence comes from Ammospiza caudacuta, assembly GCF_027887145.1. Taxonomy (NCBI): domain Eukaryota; kingdom Metazoa; phylum Chordata; class Aves; order Passeriformes; family Passerellidae; genus Ammospiza; species Ammospiza caudacuta. The sequence goes on along the minus strand of NC_080596.1, from coordinate 17,993,549 downwards.
TGAAACCCTTGACTGGGTTTTCCTCTGAGCATTATTTCACAGCAGATGCAGTTTCCATGCAAGGGGACTTGACTTTTCCCCAGTGAGAAGGAAAGGATGGTCAAACAGTTATTTAGTTATCAATATCTGAATTTTGAAAATATGCTTGTTCCAGATAAAATGAGAAATATCTTAGAGTATATAGAAAAACCTTCAGTTCTCCAGTTTTAAGCAACTGTCTCAAATTTGTACTCTAATACTTGCAGTGTGTATGGTGGGGGTAACAGCATTGGTGCAGGACTTCTAAGAAAAATACCCCTTCTTTCCACAGGCCAGCATGCAGCTGCTTGAAAATAATAAACTGGAGATATTATTTTCTATTTCCCAGTGCATAGTTGCTGAAATTATTTACAGTCTTCCCACAGTTCCAATTATTTTGCTGTGTGTCCTTACAGGCTCTCTCTATGTGCATGGCATTTTATTCCTGTATTTCCATACAGAGAAGAGAATTTATTGGCACAAGCTGGCACAGCCAAATTGACTTTAGCTACCTGCAGTGATTTTAAGTTGTAATAAGTGAGGATGCTTTTCACACTGCATGCACCATCCAAATGTGTGCCCTGAAATTCAACTAAAGGGTGCCCATTAATTTGAATACTGTTTTGGTGAGGCTCCAACAAACATATTACCTTGGTCTTGTTCAGGGCAACATTGCATGGACTTCAACGTGAATTCACTTTCTGAACAAGGAACAGGTAACATCTGCCCCATTAAAGATGCAGCTACACTGTAGTGGGGAGGGTAAATGGGGATGGTGATAATGACGGTGATGACCATGGTGGTGGTGTGATCCCCAATGTCTTTATCTCACTACTTAGAGTGCCTTCCATTTTGCAGGCTAAATGCTGAACACAGTGTTTTGCACTGCTGTGTTCTTCAGATTGCCCTCAAGCTTACAGGCTTTGGAGAAGAGGATGAGCTTCAGAGAAGCTGTCAGTACTCCTGTCATCAGCTGGCAAAGGGACATTATAACCATGGACACAACAAGCAGCAGCTGTCTGGATACCAACATGTTATTCTCAAAGAAAACAGTTTTCTTGGATGTGTGCACAGCCTGCTGCTCTTTTGATCTTCAGAGCACCAAAAGAATGATTTTTTCATCTGAAAATCCACCTGAACCCATCTGGAGAAATAGAAGGCCTTGTGCCCCAAGCAGGGCCTGTTTCCTTTTCCCCCTATATCACACAAGGCAAATCTTATGCCTTTAGCATTCTTTCCCCCGAATCAATGACTACAGTGGGATGAAAAGAAAACATGCTTCTAACTGATCAAACCAAGACTGTGATTTTCACCTGTTAAAAGAAATCCGTCTACCAACAGTCTACTGCAGTTGGGCATAGAGTCTTGACTGTATTTAAATTAATTAGTACTTTATTTATAATTAAATTCAGGAAAATGGAACCATATACAAGAAGAACTATATACATGAGGGAAAAAGTCTTTATATCACTTAACCCCAAAAATCCACCTGAGTCTGTGCTGAGAAATAGAAATACTCATCTGTAAATGGGATCACATTCTTTGTGAGTGAGTTCTGTCCTGCAAGCTGGGCAAATGCTGTCAGTCTCAAAGAAGACAAAGAAGCCCTGACTGCAGAAGACAGGGCCACAACAAGGTGGGCAAAAATCAGCCATTCTCTTTGTACAACTTGGAAGCAAGGAAATCACAATATGTATTGGGAGGAAAGAATTTGAGTTTGCTACTCTGTTGGCACTAGGCCAGTAGGACTTGGAGTATCTGAAATCAGTCTGTTACTGTTAGAATAATGAGGGTCCCACACATCTGCCAATGCCATTTTGGAAAAGGTCTCTCCCTCTACCTTCACCACCAAGAAATAACTTTGGAGCTTCAAAGCAACAGCTGTGCCTCAAGCCAGCTGCACACAGCATCCCAAATTAGCTGAGTTGCGCAGCTCCCTCCCTGTTCCATTTCCTGTCCCACAGAGCTGAAAGAATGGCAGCACCTCTGAGTTTTCATCCACCCAAACTGGAGAACTACCAGGACCTGCTGACCATGCACTAGGGGAACAGGCTGCACATTTGGACAGCCTCCTTGGCTCAACAGCCATGTAAACACCTCCACCCTTTCATCCCCTCTTTGCCATCCTCACTCAAGGGAATGCAGCTCTGGTTAGAGTCACTGCTGCTGCAGCTTGAGTGGAATATTTGTAACCTTTAGATACACAGGCACCAGGAGGGACCCAGCTCCTTCTTGTTCCTCTCCCGCACTGGGACCTTTGCTATCCCTCTCAGGCTGATTATCTCAGGCTGTCCCTGCCTGCCCAAGCCCTTCTGCTCCCTCCCCTCTGTGCTGCACACCTGCAGCTGTTCCAGGTCTTTGCTGTCTCCATCAGGTGTGCATTCAGCCCTTTGCTTGGTTACTCCTGCCGAACCCTGCAAGGGCTTCAAGATCCCCTCAGCTTCTGACCAACACTGACACTCTGTGTTTGTCATTTGCTTCACCTTCTCCTGCAATGGCAGCCCCCCTGCACTGGTTTGGAGAGGCAGAGAAAAGCCTAAAGCAAGCCTGTAAAAGCTGCCTCAGGGATTCCCAGTGCTGTGACAGTGGGTGGGACCAGGCAAAGCTATCTCCCAGACATTTCAAACACCTGCTAAAGGGCCCAATCTGTCACAATTTCATGCACTTAATGCTCAAGAAGAGCATTAAGAAAGAAAATTGAAATGAGTTTCTAACCTGAGAATATTTTTAGTTCCCAATCGAAGCAGCATTTTGGCATTCAGAATTGTAACTGCATGGAATGGGCTGCAATTTCCCTCCTCCCTGTAGTGATGTGATTTCCTGCTCCTTAAATCTTCCAAACAATTTTTAATGGAAACTGCACATTTTCCATGTTTTTGAGCAGTTATCTTCATTCATGTAAATGGGAACCTTTTGAGGCTTTCTAAGATTATTCAAAATTTTTAAATACAACATCTTAAAATTTGGTTATGAAATTTTAAATATTCATGAGAAGGTGACCTTTGCAAATTTTTTTTTGTTAAAATTGCTTTCATTATCTACTGTGATTTTTAGTATTTCAATGTTCAAACACTGATGGAAAGAGAAAAGAAAATAATATGCCTTCTTTGACTATGTCTACTGCTTGCTGTAGGAAATTATTTCCTGAAACTGATTCCTAGGCTATAGTTGCATGATTGTTTATTCTGTAGCTCTTCAAATAGCAACCAGCTAAATGAACTTACACTGGATCGAGAGTTTACATGTGGCTCTAGCATTTAAAAATCTCATTTAAAATTGATAGTTCCTTCAAAATTAGGATTAATTCATTTCAGCCAAACTTGTTTAAAATAAAATAGTCACATAGCCAGAAAAAAACTGTTTAGGAAAATGAATTTTTGCCTTAACTGGACTCCCCTAGGCACCCACATGGGCCCATGTACACAAGCAGTAACTAAAGGGTGCTTTTAAAATTATCCTTGGAAAATCTTGAAAGGGAGTCAATAGGTAAAAATGTGTTTTGCCTGTTCTTCTATTCAATCTAATTTCACATTGCTTTTACAATTCACTTTGCTATTGCTACAAAAATAACAACTACAATAGTATGTTGTCCTTTACCACCTTCATCTCATGCCTGGTGTTTAAGGCCAGAGGATCCAAAACCACGAGTGGTATTAATCAAAGTGCAAAATTCATATCAAGACAGATTCAGGTCTGCACAGCAGAGCTGATTCTGGCCCAGGTATCCACCACAGATGTGCTGAATTAATAGATAAGCCAAAACCTACACACTAAAAATCCAAAATATCTTTCCGCAGAACACCCTAAATTGGAAGAATAAAGAACCTGTCTCTTCCAAAGGAGCATTGTTTCTTAGAGCTTGGCTTGAAACAGAACACAAATGAGTATGACATAGAAAAAGAGCAAGGAGAGAGTAATTTCAGCAGAAAAGAAAATAAGACATCATTTCCATGACATGAAAATTACTTTCATTACTTCATACATGTTAATGTATAAGGAGTAGCCACCCTATCACAGCAGGTAAACATAAATAAAGGAAAGCTTTTCTCTCTCAGTCTCATCTGTGGGTTACTATGCTCAGCTTTTTTTTTTGTTAGGCAACATTTCTTGCTAATACTCTTCCATCTCAGTAGTCATTTGCCAGTTTGGCCAGCAAATTGAGAAAAATCACCTATAAACTCAGCACCTTCAGAAGCCACCTGCCTGCCATTTACTGAAGCTGAAGATATCTGCAGTACAGAACAGAGGGTTGTGACTGTTCCAGCATTGCGCCTCTAATGCTAAAAGAAACTTAATATTTGCATATTATTAGGAGCTAAATAATCATCAAAGATTATAGAAAAACCCTCAGATCTCACACAATTGCATGGTTGGAGATGAACTTATGAAAATTTTCCATAATTTAGAGAGATGAAAGTGAAATAGTAACCTCAATTCATTTTTGCACTGTGAGAACTTGACTACACTAAATTATTTAAATATATTTTTTTATTGACTGTGGAAGGGACAGGGATTAATTTGTTGATATTTTATATTTCTTAAAATGATTTCCACAACTGACAGTGCTGGGATGAAAACTCTTGGGACTGAAGGTAAGTCTTAAAGGGCGACCGCTCATTTGCCCCAGTGAGTCTTGGTCCCAGTTTCCATTCCCAAGTATGGTGGCAGCTTAGACCCTGACCCAGAAATCCTTATTCATGCCCAGTTTGGATTAGCTGCTGCTTTTTTCTTCCAAAACCTATCAATATATCCAGAAATAGGTGTATTTCTTTCCATATATTTTTCTGGAATGATAGCGATTTGTTAATTAACTAATTTATTTATTTATATTGCAGAAAAAAGATCAAGAAGTATCTGAACTTCAAAAAAAAAAAAAAAAAAAACCATCTGACAGTTCCTCTAGAGAACTTCCATTTCCTCAGAGTCCATGGAGATGGTGCTTTTACAGGTGGGATTTGGGTCATCCTGTTCTCACTCATCATCTCACTCTTCATCTTTTTGAGTGCATGAAAGCTCACGACTTGACAGGCAGCTCAATACCTATAAATGGCCATTTGTTATTTATGGTGATTAGAAAGTGTCCATGCTTTCAGACCCATTACGTGTGCAGTGATGTAAGGCTTCTATTTTAAAGACAGTATTTATTTATCACACCAGAAGGGGCTGATGTCTGGAAAGCTTATATCAGCAGAGTAAACACGGAGCACTACTGAACAAAGGATAACCTAAATGGCCTGTTTGCATTCAATATTGAATTTTTAATCTCATTTCCCCATTTTGTTACAAACAGTAAGGGGAAAAACCGATACAGAATCCATAGGGAAAAAATCCAGGACACTGTGCATTGCATGTGAGGAAAAAAGTCCCCATGATATCTTTCTGCTTTGTTATTGACAACAGTTTGCTCCCTGCCAATAACAGTAAGAGCAGCAGAGCTTGCTTTAAGTTCTGGTTTTCCTGTTTCTAGCTAAGTAAGTTTATTAGGGGTGAAAAAAACAGGTGGAAATGGATGCAGGAAGGAAAGAAGGCCTTTATGGTGTGTAGGTTGCACACTATAGAATAAATATTTAACACTCTGGTACCCCATAAAGCCTGTGTTCCCAGGCAGCTCTGCTCTCTTGGGATGCAACCAACAGATAAGGGAACACACTCCACCTTCAAGTCCCTTCTTTTTACAGTTCTGAAGGTCAGGGTGAATGAGAATTACAAGAGCCAAGAAAAAGTCAGAGAGAAAGAAGATCTAGATTAATAGTGGATCAGGAAATGTGTGAGAAGTCAGACAATTTCTGAGTTCCCTGTGGACTCAGTGCAAGCTAAGACAGAGTCCTATTTTCTTAGCAGATACATGAAAAGAGAGCTACAAGTCATGCTGACCATGCCACTTCAGGTTTCTAAAGCCTTTCCAGATGATGCTACAGGGAGCCTAGGCTCTGTGAACAGCTATAGAAACAGCACCATCTTCCACTTTGACATGGTTTTATTCCTAAATCTTCTTGTGTTTTTGGACACTTGCTGCCACATCAGTCTTAAAAGGAAAAAGAAAGTCTCATGTTTTATTATTGATTTTAGAATCAATAGAAAATCAGAATTCTGATATGATTTTTGTGATGGCCCAAGGAAGATTAAAATGGCAGTTTGCCATAGAAAGCTCAGGAAAGTGAAGATAGGGTGAAATCCTGAAAGGAAGATTTGTCAAAACCTCTCTGAACAAAGCAAACATTTGATTTCATGCACTCAGTTGGTACAACCCTCTTAGCCTCAGTTTTCCAATGAGAGTCCAACAGCCAAAGCCACAAGCATTTTTTATAAACAGTGAAAGCAACACAAAATAGAGAAGAACAAGGCAAATCTGAGCTGACTATTGATTTTGTGATAAAGGCTCCATGGAGACTAGCTTTTAATTACCTTTCAGAGGAGACACTTATTTAGCTGGTAGCCAGGGTTGGGGTTTTTTGCCCCTTTCCTCTCAGGTACTCTAGACTGTACTGCTAGGATCAGCATAGGACTGAAACTATAAATGTGTATTGGCACACAGTTTTAATTATTCATCCATTTTATTATGGCACCGCTAAAGACCAGGCAAGAATGAGAAAATACACAAAATAGACATGTCCCATCACAACTACTTTGCTAGTGAGTAATATTTTCAGCAGTTTAGCTCAACTTTCTTTCTAGTCAAAGCTATGCCAAAGCAGCGCGTACCTGTCCATCTTGTTTTCCTTTACACTGCTGTTCCTACATATATCAGTGACTTATCTCTGCCAGGTAAATGGCATGAATGACTTAACCCTGGGAGGTACAGAGCTCTCCTGATGCCTTCAGGGTGGGGGCAGAGGGGATGCACAGTGCTGTGTCTCTGTGTTTAGCTCCTCTCTGAATAAAACCAGCACGTCCCAGCTGTACCATGGCTCTGAGCTGTGCATGGTGGAAGACAAGCAAGTAGGGGCAAATGAGGCTTGAAAGCCATCTGTTCACTCACCAGAGCCTGACATGGGCTGATGCAGTGTTTGCTGCCCTGCCTGGGTGATGTGAGCTGCTCCTTACAGCAATAACAGGTGCAGAGCTTTCTGGTGCAGTGTTGTTTTTAAACCCCTGAGTCCCTTCAGTAATCCAGAGAGGCAGTGAGCTGAGTTCTCCAAAGCTGTAGGACCAACTTTGTACATGCAACCTGGGCAATTAGGAATGCTAAATGAATCCTGCAAGTGAAGTCACACTGTTCCTCACCTCCCAGAATTACTGGGGAGAGTGTACACAGAGCAGGCTGACACACAACAGCAGGATGACATGGTGAGATTTTGCAAACATATGCTTTTCCTCGAAAATCTCTCTTCTGCTACGAGGGCTGGTGCAGTTCTGCTGGAAGTCCTGATGCAGAGATCATGGAATCACAGGATTTCCAGGGACATGTTCCACTAGACTAGGCTAGACTCAGAGCCCCATCCAGCCTGGCCTTGAACACTTCCATTGATAAGGCCTCCACAACTTCTCTGGACAATCTGTGCCAGTGCCTCAACACCCTCACGCTAATGAATTTCTTCCTAACATCTAATCTAAATCTCTCCTCTTTTAGTTTAAGACTAGTCTGCCTTGTTTTAACACAATCTGCCCCCTCTTTTTAAGACCCCTTTAAGTACTGGAAGATCTTCCATTTTTTTAGCTGTCTTGAGAAAGAAGGTCAAAGAGAAAGGACATTGGTGACTGCAGTGCACAAGAAGATGAGCATTTAAATTATTCATTTTATACAAAATCTCCTTATACATGATTGAAAACAGGTGGTGCCTGGAATGACAGCTCATAGCTGCTTTCTGATTACTAATACACCATCATTATGTGGTGTAAGGAGAAGAGCTAGAGCAGATGGGGCTCTCTAAAGCCAGACAGCAGCAGGCCATACAGGAAAATGCCTGACTGTTTTAGCTTACAAGCTGTAAGGACAAATGGTAATATGATTTTGACTCAGAGGGTGGCCTTTGTGCAGTAAAACTTGGGAATCTTCAAACACTGCAACCACTCAAAGTAGAGAGAATTTGGTTAGTCACTCTTCTCCTGCCTATCTTGAATTTCTTTTTCTTCTCTGTGCTTGTATAGCAGCATATCTAGTGCAAAATAAGCAAAGAGAGTAAACTAGAAACAATCAGCATGATGATCTTGGTTCACACTTCAGCTCACACATCAAGAGTCTCTGTACCTTAACAAGCTGCTACTCACAAGGGAGCCAACTCAATCACAAATTAACAACCTCTGCTGGGTTTTGATTCCAGATCTATTGTGCCTTGAGAAATATTACATCTAAAAATACTTTGAGTTAAGGTCCCCCATGCGCTTCAAGCGGGGTGTTCTAGAAATGATCTATAACATTTTGCATGTTAAAGAACAGCAGTGGCCTTTGTGCAGAGCACTTTGCTCATTTGTATTTCTATACATTCCCAGACCAGCAAAGTGGCCAAGGTGACTTTGGGAGGAAAAGGCTGCTAGAGTACAACCAGTGCAACTGGGGCCCACAACTTTCTGTGCATGTCAAAAGTTGTTTGCATATTCATTATCTTTTGATGAGCGTTGTGTGGTCAAGGGAAATGTACTTTCCCCTTTGGTGCCTATCTCAATTTGATCAGCCTTCTGTAAATCTCCTGTGCTCTGTATCAGTGTGGGTATAATTTTGTCCATTTGCTGTATGGAAAGATCCTTCCCCCGGATTACTGTAGTTTCAACTGTAAACAAAATATTTGGGAAGGCAGAGAGTTTGCTGGGGCAAATATATAATGGCTAACTGTTTAATTAGGACCAGTCCCTAGAAGTTTTCTAGGAGATAAAAGAAGCTGCATGTTCACCAATGTTAAGCAGCAGAGGTGCCAGGCAGGGTTACTTATAAAGCCAAGAAATTTTGGCATTGGGATCAATAGTCAGCTCAGAGGTTATAAAAACCCCACAGCTCTTCTGTCCTCACAAGAAGGGTGAGAATTGAAGCAATTCATGATCCACCCTTAAATATGAAACAGGAACTGCAGAAGAAAGAGTAGGGACTCAGCAGATGAGCTCACCAGTGTAAGAGAATTTGGCATTGGAGAGGTCATGTTATTAATGTTCTCATGTTCGTGGAAGCTGGATGTGCTTGGTCTGACTGCTTTGCTCCAGTAACACAAGGAGAAACCTGGCTTGCAGCTCTACAGGAACAATTCCTTGTCCCTCTCTCAAGTCTACTCTTGCAGGACAGCAATGCCACTTAGTGGCTTCATGAAATCTGTTTTCTCATGAACACAATTGCCTGTATTAGAGGTGTTTGATTGAGCAGCAGCTTTTTGCTGAATTCTGAGCAGAGCTGCAGAGTAAGGATGAGACACTACCCAAATCTTTTGTCTTCATCTTTTCCAGGTGTTACACAAGGCATGACCTCCAGTGGGGTGTTATATCCCTGCCTGAGTGCCCAGAGCTGGCAGCACAAAGCCCATGTGCCTGGAGGCTGATGGGGAAGGCAAGGCTTTTGGCACAAAAGCCTACCTCGCCTTAAGGAGCTCCATCCCAACAGTGCAATTAGAGCAAACAACCACAATTCCGCAGGAAAAGCCATTCTCAGGAAAGGAGGGGAGGCTGGATGGCTCTCACTGTCTGCCAAGCGTGTTCACTCCCAGATTTGTCAAGGTGCTGTGCCATCTAGAGGAATTTGAGGGGCATTTTCCCGTGCCTCTCCAAAGAGCTGGTGGCTGCCCCGTGCTGGCTGGGAAAGCTGCACAGGGCTGCCAGGAGGAGCCAAGCCCTGAGACCTGGGCCTGGGCCAAAACCACTCCTGGCAGCCCTGTGTCTGGTGTTCCTGCCCCAGCACAGCACCCAGGCACAGAGGGGATCTGTGTGAGTTATAATAAATGCCTTTCAAATGTGTTCCTTTAACTGAATGTGTTTTCTTTACGGGTTCAATTTACATCCAAGTGTGATTTACAGAAACAAGGGCACATCCCTACCCAAATTCCAGGCTACTGCTGACAGAGCCACCTGCTACTAGATGAAACAAGGGCTTCACCTTTGTTTTTTTTCCTTTGTTCATGTATAGCATCAGAAAGGAAACTGCTGTAAAATCCAGCTACCAGTGACTACAGGTAGAGATGGGCTTCATGGCTTTTGCTGTGAGGTGAATGCAGAGCACACTAATGCTAATGAACATGAAACAAGCTGTGGCCTACAAATAGAAGCACAGGGTAAATAGTTGGTGTCTCGGGATCTCTGCTGGTCAGAGTGACCCTGAGGTATGTACAAGTCTCTTTTCCCAGCCCAGCAGTTGAAGAAGGAGTCAGGATTCGTCAGATGTAGTTTTCAAGGTAGTTTATTACTTCTTATCTATAACATTCTTTCCCTGGCCTGCTGAGGTCTGTTCAGCAGGTCAGTCAGAGGCACATTGGCTGCCCTCAGAGGTGGTGCTGTCTTTTATACTAAAAACTACGTGTACTTTATTTACCATAACTTCCCAATACCTATCACCTATGTTAGACAGTGTGTTCCTGCCTTAAACCAATCCAAAAATGCCAACATCACCCAGAACATGGAGGCTAGGAAGAAGAAAGAAGAAGGGACAGGGCACACGCAAATTCCTCCATCTTGGGACCTTGAGCCTCCATTCTAAAACCCCCAAAATTTACTTTTCACTTTACTTGTCACTTTTGTTAGTCACAAACTAACTATTATTCTACTTAAACTCTCTTGACTTGTAATTCTTCAATAAAGGTGGTAATTTGCTCCATGGGTCAAAAACAAAGTCACAGCTGTCTTGGGCTCTGTGCCAAGGTCTCTGAGCCCCCTGGCAGGGGCTCGAGCCATCCAGGACAGCCAAAGGGATATCCTGGATTCCAACACTGGTGAATGTTGCTATTGACTGAAAATAGTTATTTAGTCTTTAAAAGTGTTAAGTTGATGCAAAATATTGCCTTCATTCCTTTTCTGCTCAACAACACCTCAGGTTTTATTCACCCCCTGAGCTGGCCATCCTCAGCTCTTTCCTGCCCCAGGTGCCTGTCCTGGATCACATTTGTCTCCTCTGGCTGGGAGCCATCCAAAGCTGATGGGCTGATTCCTTTGCATTAGCAGAATAACCCTGTGCTCTCAGCCATGCACAATTCTTTTAGGCATCACAATTCCTTATGTGATTCTGACCATCAAAGACATGAGCCGTAAATTAGTAGGAAAAATGTCTGTCCAATTTGCTGTAAGAAAAAGAAAGGAATTTCCCAGGTTCTCATGAGTTTGAAATCACCAGATGAAAATTCTACAGCCCACTTCCTTTTTGACTTGTCTTCTGTTTTGATGCCCTCTGCTCTTGATTTTGTCCCCACCAACCTGTGGGGCAGTGCTGTATGGCTCCAGCAAAAGTGTCACATTTTCTGGCAGGAGGTGAGTGTTACCCAGTGACTGTCAGAGTAGGGTGTTTGTTGTCAGAACCATCATCCCACACTGTTTGTAGTCTAGCTACAAAACCCCCAAATCCAACCAAACAAAAAAAGAGTGGAAACAAAAAAGCCTATTGTTACAAGAAGTAATCCATTAGGATAATATTTTTAAATGCTTTTAAATTAGCATGTGTGTGGGAGGCTCCTTTGTAAACTTTACTCTGCTTTTTTACTCTGCTTTCTAAGCTTTACTTTGCTTTCACAGCAAATCTAGAGAGCTCTTCCATGTCACACTTTAAAAAAGAAGATGATTTTTAGGATCCAGAATCAATGTGCTTTCTCCTGATTATCCAGGGGGTGAGGTCAGGACTTGAACTTGAGGTGATGATATCCTCACCTTCCTCATGTGCTCCAGGTGCTGGGCCAAGATCTGATTCTGACTCATTAACTTGCTCAGTAGCTCTTAGAAACCAGTTACTTCTTTCTGCCTTTTTATCCATAGCAATAGGGCATACAGCATGAAGGAGAGAAATGAGCTTGCCCTGTATTTTCTTTCCTTCTGGGATTTCTGCAATGTGCTCAGAATGAATGGTTTGTTTTGCCCCTTGTCCCTTGTCCTCACAACCTGCCTGGGTCCCCACCTCAGCCTCCTCAGGAGAGCAGAAATAATTATGTCAGGGAATAAGTGAAACCCTGCTGAAGCAGCAAGGGTTGCACATTTTAGTCTAATCCTGTAGTATCTGAGACCTGTAGAAAACAGAAGAGCATAATCTAAATTCTAAAGGATTAGATTAAGCAAGTACTCCAACCACTATAATTTCAGAACCAAAGGGCAGATGGTTTATACATACACATTCAGCTGAATTCTGACCTGAAAAAGATGATATAGCTCCTCTGGGTGTAGCTATTCCTGCCTTCCTCATGCCAAACCCAGTTGTGCTTATTCACTAGAATAGACTAGAAAAACAGGTTCAGTCAGTGCCTGGTAAGAAATGGCACCACTGTCTTGAAAGTCAAATCAAGTAGACAAGGAAAGTACATATATGCATTTTGATTCATGATACATTACCCTGTGTTCTGTGAAAGATTATGTGGAAGATTATAAAACAAGAAATTAAAATGTGGCTAACTGGGTAAATATGTGGTATTATAAAGAAATTAATAATAATAATGATGATAATAATAATTTAAAATAGAATAGTAAATGACAAAATGTGTCAAGGGTCCTTGTTGGGGATAGTCTGTGGAAGTTAATGCAGTGCGACCACAAGGTAGGAAGGATTTCTGGGCTGACTGGTGAATATAAAAAGGTTAAGGGATATAAAAGAGTTCATACTTTGAGTCACACAGAAATTGTATGGTTTGAATTGTCAGACAGACCTAATTGAGGGACACAGAGATGCTGCCCTACTTAGCGTACAGCTTTGAAGTCTGGCCAAAAATTGCTACATTTTTATGTAGGAAAACCAGGAAAATTCTTACCAAGTGCTATTAAACCAGGCCCTTTAGCACCTTGCAGGAGTGTTGAGAAAGGTCTTGCAGGTAAGCAATGAACATGATAGAGACTCACACAACACAGATGGAGAGAAGGGCTGCAGAATGCTGAGTGTTGTACAAACATGCAAGGCATGACTGGCCTTTAGGGCTTTCAGGGCAGGCAAGCAGTGGTGGAGAAGTCAAAATTCAACACAATGAAAAGGTTTGCCAGTAAAACCAGGAAGCATGACCAAGTTTCCCAAATCCCTACCTGTCTCCTTACCCTCAACATCCTTTGGATGATATGAAAGAATTTTTGCTGCTTTTGTGACTTGTCTTATAGAAGAAAACCATAGGAAGGAATTCTCACAGCAACAGGAAAATTAAAGAACTAGGCTGTCTCTTGAAAGAAATTTGGGCAACTGCACAATGCAAATTGCATGTACTGGCCTGAAACATCTGTTTTGATGCATTGATTTCTGAGAGGACTTTTGGATTGTTATCTGTATTTCAGTTGTCTGTGGGTCCTGGTGGACAGCAAGCTGTCCATGAGCCAGCAGTGCCCTGGTGTCCAATGCTGTCCTGGGGTGTATTAGGAAGAGCATTTATTCCAGGTGGAGGAAAGTGATCCTGACTCTCTGCTCAGCTCTAGTGAGGTTCAGCTGTAGTCTGTGTGCAGTTCTGGGCTCCTCAGGACAAGAGAGACATGGAGCTCCTGGAGTTCATGTGGAAGGCAACAAGGATGATTAGGGAGTGGAGCATCTCTCTTATGAGGGTAGGGAGGGGATCCTAATCAAAACTTGTCAATAAGTGTCTGAAGGGAGGCTGCCAAGAGGACAAAGCCAGGCTCTGCTGGGTGGTGCCAAGCAATAGGACAAGAGGCAATGGGCAGAAAATGGAACACGGGACATTCCACTTGAACGTGAGGAAAACTCACTGCAAGGGTGACTGAGCAATGGAACAAGGTGCCCAGGGAGGTTGCCAATTCTTTTTCCCTGGGGAGACAAAAAGCTGTCTGGACACAATCCAGAGTAATGTGCTCTAAGGGGACCATGCCTGAGCACGAAGGTTGGACTAGATGATCCCCACTGGTCCCCTACAACCTTATCCATTCTGTGATTCTAATTAAATATCTGAAAGCTGAAATCCTTCAGGAAGGCTTGGGATCTTCAAAAGGAGATGTGATTTCCCCCTATTCCAGAGAGTGAAGACAAAAACTTGTGGCTTCCTTAGTAATACAAAGTAACCAACCCACACTCTTAATCAAGCCTATAAATGACCTTGTGGTGGACCTGTGCTGTTTGGAAAATGTCCTCCAAGCCCGGCATCGTGTGGTGCTGGGTCACAGCCTGCCCTCAAAGCTAATCAGCATGTGATTTAATGTGAAACAGCTGAACAGCACTGCTCTTGCTAGCAGCACTTTCCTCCTAACACTGCAGGTGTCACTGTAAAATAGAAAATCTGCTTGTGACAGAATCTGTTCTGGTGACTTTGCAGGAGGATGTACACAGCTAGAGTTCATGGGAATTGTTTGTCCTCTGATGCTGGATGAGATGCTATGCTCTTTTCTAACACTGTTGCTTGATCTGGTTCTGGTGATCGTCACGGTTCTCACAGGAAGAACAAAATGTTGATGTTGTAAAGGCAGATTTCCCTCTCTCCTATGATATTGCCATTTGTGAGAGAAAGGCAGAGTATCCTTGGTCTGCAAAGTCAAAGTGTTGCTTTGTACAAATGTAGCAGAGCAGTGAAAGTTCAGCAAAATGTAAAACAGAAATTTGTTTCTTGGGCATATGATTGTCCATGGAATTTTGTCATTCACACATGCCAGAGTAATTCTTTGCAGAAGGAAGTTCAGATGCTTTTATTTGGATGGGTATATCCAGTCCACAAAGTGATTAGGATGATATAATGAAGAAATCCACAACAGGTTCCTGTGTTATATGTGAGCAGTATTTTAACTTTGCTGTAGCACAGTTCCATAAGACAGAGAGATTGTGTCCTATCACAAAGGTTCATTATCATTATGAGGATAAATGTATTGAAGAATGTGAATCACTTAGATATTTTAGGTGTGAAGGTCAGATCAGATGCCAAATGAGATTCCCCTCTCAGTCTGAAAAACTAGGTTTTGCCTGTTGTTTCACTGTTTTAACTCTCTGATAAAAACCATGGTGTGAAAGCAAAAAAAAAAAAAATCACCCTGATGCATTCCCATATTGCAAGCAAAATTATCCAATTTCCCCACAATTATAAAGATTTTTATAAAGGAAAAAATAAAACACAAAATCATGATTTTTTTCTTTTTGCATTAATTGCAAGCATTTATGCCTTTGAAACATCCCTAAGGATATATTTTAGCAATATGAATTTTGGTACATTTATAAAAGTCTTCGATGCCTCTTTTAAGAATGATGCAAGAAATTCCAGAGAATGTTACCTGATCAAATGGCATAAAAGACTGTTTTAATTGTGTAGATATATTAGAGACATGAACCAGTATGCTAGCATTTATATATTAATATTATATATTTGAGTGTATTAGGAGATATCAGCTCAAATATCCTGGAAGGAGAAAGACCCTGGCTGTCTAGGAAAGTGACATTAGCACCCATTTAAACATCTGTTATCTAGGAAAGCCAGTGGGATGTTTGCCAGAATGTCAGTATCTCCACACGTTCTGTTTCTCAGGTTGGGCAGTGGTTATTCACAGCCCAGTATCAACTTCTGCAGCCTGAACTCTCCAGTAAAGTCTCGAGCACTGAAGTTGTGCCACTGCACTCCCCAGCACTCAGCACAGACACTCTGCCAGGGCAGTCATTTCCCTTGGCAGCTCTGTGTGAGGGTAACAACAGAATCTGTGCAGGATCTGGAAAGAACAAGGCTGTCAACCTGCAGGAAAAGCACCAAAGTGCAGCCAAGTTGTGTTGTGCCAATATTTCGGGAAGCCGTCTGCGTGGGATAAAGGGTCTCACCTCACCTGGTATTTTGTGTTGATTCTCTTTCTGTAACCAGGAACATGGAAAACTGTTGCTGCTGTTTTTCCACACTTCAAAGAAAATGTTTGCTTCAGGCAGATTTTTACCTTTGGCTTGTCCTGGCTAGTATTTTAACAGGTTCTGAGAAAATGAAAAAGGTACATCCTGATTTCATTATAATTCCTGTGCAGGGATTCCTTCCACTGCTAGTGTGGATACAGCATACCAGTTCAAATACTCATATAATCTTCTGTTTCCTCTACTCCTGCCCTGGACATAAGGATAGATTATTTTAATTTCTTTTATTTCTGATGGTGTGCCGTTCCTAGATATTACAGTAGAAATTTTTTGGTTACTTCCATTTACATTTAACTTATTACACTTACTTGTCATAAGTAGCATATTCTTATAAGCCTGTGGAATGACAATGTTTTTCAGAGATTGCCTTTAAGTTCAGTGCTTTATTATTATTATTATTATTATTATTATTATTATTATTATTATTATTATTATTATTATTTCACATTATTATTATTCTTATTTAGGTTGACACATAAAGACTAGATAGATATGCATTAAAATAATTTATTAGATAGTCCTTTTTTTTTTTTTTACTTACAGCCTTAGAAGTCACTTATAAATTGTATGTATTAGCATGGTGAAGAAATGAATGTAAAACTAAATGTGAAATATGTATATATATACTATGCAATTCCCTTCAGGTTACAAGCTTCAGAATTAATTATTTTTGCTGCATATTTCACCCTTCCAGTGTCCTGAAATGACAGCCTTGGTTCCTAGCAGCAAGCAAATGAATTCTAGGAGTATAAGGTAAGTAGCTCTTTTGTATTCCTGGATTACTTCTGATCCCTACTCTTCAACAAGAATTTATAGACTGTGCAATGTGTTGCCAGAAAATTTCTATAGTCAGAGAGTTTATTATCTATTCCCATCTCAGCTCTTGTGAAAAATCCATGAAAGGAAGATTTAAAATCCTGAAATTGTGCATGACAGCTATTCTTATGTGCCTACATTAGAATTATTTATTATTAGGATGAGGTAGATTTGAAAGCAAGAGAAAGAGAAGAGAAGGAAGAGAATAGGGTGGGGTTTTTGAGTGCTCTCAGGTGACTTAAATATTTTAATTTATTTAAAAGATTTAAATTCATTTAAATTTAATTAAATTTTTACTTCTCTTACTGGTAGTCCCAATGGGTACTCACCCATTTGGAAAACCTGTGGCTATTAAAAATATCAGTCAAAAAATGTCCTATTTAATCTAAGACAGCTGAGATTTTGGTACTGTGCTCTGTCATGAACACCTGCAATGCTGCAGAAGGAGGTGCAAAACTCAAGAATGTTTTCTTTGCCTTTAGCTTTCAGAAAAAGAAGGAGGTGCAAAACTCAAGAATGTTTTCTTTGCCATTAGCTTTCAGAAAAACCTCTTGCTGGTCTCCAGGAAAACACCTTGGACTGCTTCGTATCCACAGATCAACCCTCTGCATCTTCACGTGTTGTGGGATCATATGATTAAAATCTGATTCCTTTCACTGCTCTTGAATGGATGCCCCAAACCTGAATTCTCAATGTTCCTTTGCTGGACTGAGTACTTTGGTATCCTGTGTAGCGCAAACTAACAAATAAATCTGCTCTTGATCCTGCCAAACACTTAAATACATGCTCAAACCCACCTGCACATGTGCTTTCATGCACAGCAGCCAGCATTCAGCAGTTTTCAGGACCATTAGCCAGGGGGAATAATTTTGAATTATTCTGTGAGAACTTCACAAACCAGAATTCTTTGAAGCAGATCAACGCAGAGGAAAATATTTATGTTGTTTTTTCACTTCTTTTATTTCTTGGGCAGGAAGGGAATGCAGCGGAAAGATAATAAAATTCCTGATGCAGAAACAACATTCCTATTCTTTACTGGCATAGCAAACTTAGGACACACACTCAGTTAATAAAGTGTCCTGCACTGTGATTTTGTCCTTCTTCTATATTCAGGTTCATTCCACAGCTATATGAGAAGCAGGGAACTGTAAGAATAGCATGAAAGGAGAATTCACACATACAATTTATCTTTTCCATCTTATGTAGGCCAAAAAATTTGGTACCCTTACAAGGGGATTGGATAATTGTTTTAGACATGCTCAGAAATGTGACTCTTTCCTCTGATTCTGGATAAGAAAATATGCAAACAAACCTAATATACACATTTACACCATGTACAGTGAAACCTGCAAGAATAAATATTATGGAAAAAGATGATAAAATAGATTATAGAGATATACTACTCAGACATTATTTAGGAATGCAATAATTTACTGCCTTAGAAAATTTATTTGAATAAGAGACATATTTTTTTCTGTCCACTGTGTGCAGAAATAGATAATTTTGCCCACTTTCATTATAGGAGGGAATTACTCTCACACTCATATATATAGGCATGTACTAACAGAATTTGATATTAATCTTTGCCTCTCTTTTCTCCCAGGGTAGAATTATTGACCATGAGATTTTCCTTTGATATTGTTTTTTAATGAAGTAGAGTTTGCCTCAGTTATTTAATTAGAAAAGTACATGTATTTATTTTTCTTGTTTGGCAACCTTGTTTTAAAACCAACAAATGTAAGATATTTTTTTCACACCCAAGGTAGGTATAGATGAGGTACTGATTTGAAAACCTTAACATTACACACAGCGGCAGACAGCATTTAGTATTAAGGGCTGTAGTTTCCCTCAATCAATTATAATAATGTGCCTATTACCCAAATAGGAATTTAAAACCCATTTATACTATATTAGTAATATTTAATGAAGCACTATATCTACAAAAACACTTAGAAACTGTAGTACTGCCTAAAAGCATAATGTGAGTTGAGAAGTCCACACTTCATTCTACTGCTTGTTGATCCCATGCCTTCCAGAGATTTATAAGGTTTCTGCAGGGGCTTTCACCAGTCAAACCTTAGTGCAAATAAGATTCTAAAGTGCAGAGCAGTGAGGTGCTCCACATCCAGATGTTTCATTTCCACCTGCCCAGTCTCTGGTGTCAAGACTGGCGTGTATGCAAAAGGTTTCTGTGAAGGCAGTATGATGATCCTGCTGCAACACCTCAGCTTTCAGCTACTGACTTGATAATCTGGGATGCCAGAAGCTCAACCACATTTCCTTCCCCTTCTTGAGGCAGTTTCACTCTGCATATTTCCCTATCTCCCCCTGTAGCAGAATTGCCTTAGCTCCTCTTGCTGTTGCATTTCCCATGTGCTAATTGCACGGACATCAGACACAGAGACTCACCATGTTCATTATTTCCTCAGGCATTAGGCAGGACATGGGAATTACATGGTGACCGCAAGTCACAGTGCCAGGAATGAATCATGCATCTTAGCAACTCTGCATCAACAAGGAATCCAATTGCAGAGAGTGTCCTTCTCATCCCATCAGCAGCCAATTGCCTACAGAGTCAATCTTGCTTCCACCAGACATTTAAAAAAATAATAAATCAGTGCTATTCTTCATTTTCAGAAGTTGCCAAAAATCTTGGAGGCTTAGCACCTGAAGAACTATATTAGACACAACTATTTGCATTTTCAATACTTCCCCTTAGAAAGTCTTAAGTTTTCATCTTGTACTGAACTGGCACAGCTTGACTTAGTTTTCTCACTATTACAAGTTGCTGTTATCAAAAAAAACCCAGTTTACAATATACTTAAAATATTGGTTAGCACACCTCCATAGAAAAAAAAACAGCAAGAAAGATGATTTTTCCTTCAAGTGATTGCTGCCTGTGAACTTGAAAGTTTGATAATTTTAGCTACAATTAATCTAGTGAGGAGATTGAAGGGCTAAATCATAGTTCTTCTTCATGCTTTCTTTTCACTAAATGAAAGAGAATAGCTATTGACCTTTCACCAGCAGCAAAAAGAAATTGATATCTTCAGCCCACTGTTTATATGGAGGAAAGAACCGAAGTGCTCTATAAAACATGCTCAGCAGCAAGTCCATCCATTCTATGACTGTTGCCAGCTTTAAATGCTAAGCTTGTCCAAAGGCTCTACAGTGACAGGATTTCTTCACTAACTTTGGTAAAGTTTGGAGTGGAGCTAGTTATTACACCAGTAAAATACTCTCCAGTTTCTGGGATGTGGAGTCCTGGTCTGTTCATGGGAGTGTGAGAAGGAGGAAGGATGTGAGCTGTCAGTTGGGTGCTGGAACTCCTCCAGGGCACTGGAGAAAATCTGAGCTGTGGGAGCCAGAGACATGCACCAGACAAAATGCAGACAAAATTAAGGGCATCCATGCAAGAAGGTGTACCCCTGCAATCTCTTTCAACAGAAAGGACAGTCTGAAGGTGAGACTTGGTGTCACTGTCATATTTTTGGAAAAATGTCTCTGCCCTGGATTTTCTCCTGGGAAGCTGAGAAGCCTCAGAGAAAAATGAAAACAAAATTATCTGATTTGCTTTTCCTGTATTTTGCTGCTTTGGAATGTGTTTGGACACTGTTTACCAAGAGGTGATTGTTTGACTGGTTTCATGTGAATTCTTTTTGACTTAATGACCAGTCACAGTCAGGCTGTGTCGGGACTCTGGAAGGAGTCATGAGTTTTTCTTTAGTATCTTTTAGCCTTCTGTCTGTATCCTTTCTCTATTCTTTAGTAGAGTTTAGTTTACTATTCTTTAATATAATATAGATTATAAAATAATAAATTAGCCTTCTAAGAACATGGAGTCAGATTCATCATCCTTCCTTCGATGAGGGTCTCTGAAAATACCACAGACTTGGGGTGTAGAGGACATCTCATGGTCTTTTTATATTAATCCCTGATTTATGAGAGGACCCAGGACTTGATAATTTAGTTATAGGGAATAACCTAATTCATTATTTGTTTTTTAATTCTGAATTTTTATGCTAGATATAGCCATGACTGAAATGACATATGTGGTTTTCTGTTCACTAAGCATTCTCTACTAGTTCAATAGGAGTTTCACTTTGACTTAAGGAAGGGATTTTGATTTCTTTATTTACTGACAGTTTTCCCTGACAGAAGGAAGGCACTAAATGTTGCTGTCATCATACTGCTGCAAAACTAAGGCCAGAGAATAGTTTGTCTTGTGGATACATCCACCAAAGACTGAGTATTGCACAAATGAATAGCCTAACTGGTTTTCTACACTTAAATGAGTGGAGCTCAGTTAGGCAAGAGGATGATTAGCATTTAAGGTGTAAGTTAGACACAAGCTTTTGGAAGAAAAATATTTCTTCCCTTTTCCCCATAAAATAAAAAAGTCAGGGGATATGGATCAAACATTTCAAAAGATAATGTTGATTCTGGTAGAGCTGAAAAATTGAGTTTTATCTGTTTCTATATTAACTTAAATGATGAATGCTCTTGGCAAGATCTATGAAGACAGGGCAGGTAGGGCTCACAGTAAAACTCTCACAGCATCTTCCCTTGCTTTGATCTCTAATGAGAGAACTGCTGCAATGTTCATGAATCCTTACAGAAGAGTTCATGTCAAAACCTATGTAAAATTTACTGTGCAGAGCCCTGGAGGCCCTTTAAAATGCAGAAAAATCCATGAGATGTAAGGGAAAGGGAATGTAATGCCTTAGGTTTACAATTTGTACTTTCTTTTCAGTTCTTATGGTCTTGCTAAAATTAGAACCATAAGCCACTTTGTACAATTCCCAAGTCACTGTAGCATTACACTGGGGAAATGTATGCTATATGTTATTAAAAATATATATAATCTCCCTCTATTATACATACAATCTCTATATGTATATCTAAAGTAAAAGTATGTATGGAAAAGACATATTCAAAAAAATGAACAAAAGGAAAATAAATAGGGAAAGAAATCTGTTCATTGTAGGGAAACATCACTTTCAATTTTGAAAATTTGGCTGATAGTTCATAAGGAAATTTAGACCCATCTTACTAAATATGATGTCACTGAAAAATAACCTCTCTGAAGCACCTGCAAAAACCCCCCAAAATCTACACGACTCAAATAAGAGACATTCTAAACACTCATCTAAACTAAGTGCCTCAAAATGGGATTTTCTGAGTCAGCAGGTTTGTTACACATTTATATCTGATAACTACAGCATTACTCCCTTACTTTTAAAAGCTGCGCAGAGTTCCTGTTTCTAAAACCGAATGAGACACAACCCTTTCCATTTTTTCTCCCCAAAATATCAGCTAAATAATGAAATACTACTTTTCAGAGTTGTACCTGTGGAATCTGATTGAATCCTATGCTTCATCTGAGCAAAAACATGCTGGCAAACTGCAATTAATATCTATGTGTGGTCAGCAGTGAAATAAATTTGGCAGGCAGGGAAAGAAATTCATACCAGTTCTGAAGAGCTGTCAGAAAAAATATGACCCATTTCATAATGACTAAAAAGCATTTCCCCCCAAACACCTCTCCCTGTAGATCATTAGGAAAAGCTGCGGCAAGCTGCAGTTCTGACTCACAGATACAAGTGTGAGAACAGGTGCTGTAAAGATTGGTATTATCCTTCACAAGGGTGAATTAGTATTTGATGCTCTCTCTACATAGATCTCAAAATGTTTTCAAAAAAGCTAGAGAGTAATTTACTGTTATTCTCCAGTGGATTGATAATGGACCCAGGAATAGCTTAAATTCATTTATCTGGGTTAATATTCACATGACAGTAGAGAGAGAAACATAATTTAGAATGTGCTATTTTTTTTCCAGATGGCTAACTCCGCATTTGTTGGCAACGATGGAGAGATAATAATGCTAGAACAGAATAAATAGGAATTCAAAGAACTAAGAACCAGTATTTACAGACATCAGCAAGAAAGATAGATGGGTATAAAATATCCAACTCTTCTGTCCATTGTCACAAGCCATTTTAAGACAGATTTTCATTCCTACTTCTCATTGAGATGCATCTACAGACCAAGTGGCATCTTTTATTATAAAGCAAAATAATGTGTGTCTGGTTGCCATCTCTGGATTTGTATTCTGTCACTGTTTCACAGCTTGAGTGCCTGAACCAATGGCAGAGGCAATGCACACACATCAGCCTCCTCCAGAGGCTTTGTTTTACTGCCATTTGTCTGTTTCCCCACTCCTTTCTCCCTGCTCCCTGGAAAGCTCTGTGAGTTAAATCCTGCTCCCAGCCCTCCTTGTGTAACTCTGCAGTTGTCCACTGGAGGGACAATTTAAAATTCTTATGCACTTGTGGCAATCTGCCCACCTTGGCTGGTCCAAGGTTGGCTATGAAAAATGCTGCAACCCCCCAAAGGAACAAACGCTGAGTCCTCATTAGACTCTAGAGGTTTTCATGGATTTCTTCCCTTGCAGATCAAAACCCACATAAGTCTACTGCCTTTAAGGTTTTGTTTTGTTTTGTTTTGTTTTTCGTTTTTTTTTTTTTCCCCTCAGTGTGTTGGAACCCTGGGTGCTGAGAATTTTAACCTTTCTGTGCTGAAAGTCACAGACCCACAAGAGAACACTGCATTTGACCTGAAGCTGTGGAGAACACCTCCAGAACTGATTAATAACACTGGGATTACAGGTGTGTAGTTGGTCAGAAGTGTGCAATATCACAGGGTGGAAAACTTATAGTTTGGGGTTTTAGAATATAGTAATTAATATGAAGCAAGATGGAGATTTTAGGGAGGAGGCAGGTTGCTTTCTTTACCTTCTTCTTCATGGGTTTGGGTGGTATTTTGTAATTGGGCAGAAAAGTCTGCATTGCAGCTCTTTGGGATCAGTTATTGGGTTAAAAGGGAAAATAATCTAGGTATCAGTTCTTAATTGGATAGTTTAGCCTTAAAAGACCTCATAACAAGAGATAGTTAGCCATTTTGTGCCTTGCTATTGACAGACTGCAGAACTCACAGTGCTGAGGCTGTAGCACTAATAAGAAGCCATAAACACCTGAGTCTGAACGTGAACTATCATCTCAAGTGCCTTCAATCCTGACCTCAACAGAGATAGAAAAATAAGCAGAGAACCCACACCAGTGCTTTTCTGGCGCTGGGAGTACACCAGGAGGCTCCTTTGAAGATACAGGGCTCACCTGAAAAGCAGTTTAAGAACATGGTTTTTTGAAACACGACATTGCACTTGTCCGAACACATGGCATTTTAATCACTGATTATGCCAGCAATGTTCAAGGTCATATCAGGCCTTGTTCAAGTCTTAGAGCAGCCTTTCCACTGCTGAATTTACACCTCTACCACAACAGCATTAGTGGGACCCTTTGTAAAGGCCTAAAATGGGAGACACAGTTTTCAGCTTACCACAGCTCAGGCACTGAGGTCACTGTGTAAGGCAACAAAATGGGACTTGAGGCACTTCATTTTCCAGTCAGGAAGTTCTCTGCCTTGGTAGCAAACTTCCCTGGGACTTGAGCTGCATCATGCTGGTATCCTCCCAATGTCTTTCCCTGATCTGGGATATCGAGTTACATCTGGAGATAAAAAACCATCCAAAATCCACCATCTCTGCCACATCTAGCACAGAATCTGGATTTAATGCTAAATCTAAATATAATGCAGAGTCTTTCCAGCTTACTGGCATCATGTTGTGGCAATATTTTGAACATAGTGAGAATCTTCTGAGTTTTGTGTGCATAGAAATTATTTCCTGCTTCCTGACTCACAGCATGAGGAAATTTAATTATATTACTTGAACACGTAATTTAGATTTTAAAGCCTCAGCACTAAGGTGTGAG
Organism: Ammospiza caudacuta; assembly: GCF_027887145.1. Taxonomy (NCBI): domain Eukaryota; kingdom Metazoa; phylum Chordata; class Aves; order Passeriformes; family Passerellidae; genus Ammospiza; species Ammospiza caudacuta. The sequence continues at coordinate 17,968,982 of NC_080596.1, read as the reverse complement.
CTCACAGCTTCTGCCAGTGAACAAAACCACTCATGGGTCATGCAAGTTCCTCTCCCCAGTGGCACCACATCAGCACAGCCTGGAATTTCATGGAGAGCCTGGACACTGCTGACAGCTTGCCAGACACAGAGGCTTGGGCAGATGGCTCTGAGATGGAGCAGGAGTCAGGGTCACAGCATTGCTTGGGGTGCATTTAAATTGAATTGTCTATTGGCTTCCTGACAAAGGCTGGTTTTCTCCTTGGATTACTCAAGCACAAAGAAATATACTCTGTAGGGACCTAGAGGAGAGGAAATCTGTGAGCTAGGATTGCATTAGGAGAAATTGCTGCCTCAAGAGTGTGTCCTCAAGACACTGTCTCAGGAAAGTAATTTAAGGGCTGTAGAAAGCTCTCTCTGTGTAAAGTATCTGCTTATTTGGGCTACTACCAACCCAGTGTTCTGCACTGGTAATTCTGTAGTGGATGAAATGTACCACACTGTCAATTAATAGAAATTATTATCACATGGTTTATAACAGCAGCATGTGCAGGAATATAAATTTTTTTCAAATGTAAGTTTTCAGGAGAAAGCTTATCTTGTGCCCATCACTGTCAAATTTTCAGGAAATTGCTGTGATAGTTCCCAATCTATGTAATTTTATGTAATTATTATCAAAATGAGACTCAGTATTAGGTACACATTTTACCTCAACAGTGAAGAATGCACATAGCTATAAACTGTGTGCCTGGTTTTCTGTTTCTGGTTGGGTTGGTTTTTTTTCCCCCTGGCTTCTGTGACATAAAAACTTTAAAAAAATAGATAAAATTGTAAAAAAACCCCCAAAGATCTACTGCCCTGATAGAAACCCAAACAAACAAACAAAAAACCACAAACAAAACCTCCAACAAAACAACGTAGTTGAAAGCAGCTATCAGTTACTAACAGTAACTGATAATTAGTAGCATTTCAGCCATTTTGGCTTTGAAAGTCATTTTGAGCACAGAAGTCTGCTAACATTCATGCAGATGTCTCAAAAGATAGCAAATAATTGAAAATTGTTCTAAGTAGGTGAAGACAATGAGATTTATTAAAAGGACATGGGGTACAATATTAATGGTAACTCTGATAATCTCTGCCATATTCAGTGCCTTAGTGGTATTAAATGCTCTTAGCTTTTCCCTGTTCACAAAGGTCTCGCTTCACAAATAATATGTATTTATTTATGTCTTTTCATGTTTGGCAGCAGGATTTTCAGGATTTTCCCCATGCTACCAAGTATAATACCCTTTGGTAGAATAAAATTCCCTTCCTGGAGCAGATTTCCAGCAGAACATCAAATATAAACTTACAGCAGTGCAGGAAAGCCTCTCCAGGCAGGCAAAAGAACATTGCAGCAGCTTGTCCATGTGATCCTCCTCGTTTCTGTAACTGAGCACATTCATCATCCTGACAGCCACGCTTGAGAGGAGATCTATGGTTTCTCTCTCAGCCACATATCTCTGGAGCATGGGGAATCATAGAATGGTTTGGGTTGCAGGGGACTTTCTAAGGTCACCTTGTTGAATCCTCCTGTTAGGTTGCTCAGAGACTTGTCCAGCCTGACCTTGAACGTTTCCAGGGATGGGGCATTTACCACCTCTCTGGGCAACCTGTTCCACTGTTTCACCACCCTCATTGTAAAAATTTTTCCTTATATCTGCCTTATATCTTAGTCTGAATCTATCCTCTTTTGGTTTAAAACCATTTATAGCCAAATTTGTCCCATAGCAACAGGCCCTGTTAAAAGGTCTGTGTATATGACAGCACACAGTTCTCTTCTGCTTTCTAGGCTATTACTGACATATGGAATTCATGTGCACCTTTAGCCTGGTGGCTGCTCCAGTAAAAAAAAACATCTCCCATCAACTTTATTCAGGGTATTTCTACAGATGAAGATCTCAAAGAAAGCAAGGAAGGGCCCATATGTCCCTATTTGCACAGTGAGTATACCAAAATACAGAACTGGAGATGAAACTTTCACATAATCCCAGAGGGAGGGCTTAAGCCATGTTTTCATTAGAAACCCAGAAAAGAATTCATGGGCATGCTCAACTGATACAAAAAACAGTTCAGGGGAGGCTGGCTGTGCTGTGATCAGGATCTTAATTTCCCTTGAAAATGTGCTTTTCTTGAAACTGAACTTTGTAAAATTGTACTCATTTGGCAAAACACTGCCTGAGAGTGAAAGAATTTTTACAATAATGCAACATGCCACTTTTCATAAGAGCTTAGTTTTAGGTGTTTTATTTAGCAATTTCCTATGGTATAAAGGAATACAGAGTGTTTAAATTGATTTGGTTTCAAGGTCATTTTTCTGTTTAGCATGAAACTTAATTTGGAAATCTGAAAAACCCCAGACAATCAGACTTTGCATTCTCTACCTCGTTCCTCCTCAGATGATTTGTGTTATATTTTTCTAGGCTGCTTGCTTTCTTTACATTGATTGGTGAAAATGAGAATTTATAGAAATTGCTCATGTCATGGTTGATAGAAATCACCGTGTATGAGGTGCTTAAAAGCCTTTGAAAAAATCTGACTGCAAGTCTCTATGGTATAATGTGGAGATGCATGTAGATAAGGTTAATGAACACAAGTTGGGCAGAGAGAAAAACATAATTAGGCTGTTTCTGATGTTTATCAGGGAGGAAGGAGCCATGAATGAAAAGCAGGCATTTAATCAGGGTGGAGAGACGTGCTCATGGCTGTAGCTCGCTGTGAGCAGACCTTGCCCTGCTCCTTTAGGAAGCTGTTTGTCCTTCAGGAGTCAGGAAGGAGCAGTGGGAAGGCGCAGGGACAGGAGGCACTTGTGGAGCGCACCTCAGCTCCCTGGCTGCTGTGCCAGCACTCAGCAGCAGGGCTGGCACAGGGCAAGAAATGGAAACAGAGGGTTAGATGTGCCTGACAGTCCCATGAATGCCCCCCTCTCCCCCAGAGCTTGGGAAGAGGACACAGGAGCTGAAGCACCATCATGAACAGTTGTCCTTTTTTGATTGCTGATGGCAACACTGGTAGTCAGCAGAAGCAGAATGTTGGGTATGCTGGTGTCCCCACTTGGCACCACACTGTGCTGTTGTCACAGCCCCTAGCCAGGTAATCACTGGCTTTGACTCCATGATGCACAGGAGGCTGAACAATCTCTCTATTCACTAAGAAACCCCTTGCCCTCACAGTCACAATACAGGTGGATCCAATCGGTCCTCCAATCCAAACACCATCACCACTGGCCAATCAAGAACCCACTCTCTGGTAAACAAATCTCCATAACATATTCCACATGTTCACAACAACAGCTGCAGCAAATTAAGATAATAATTGCTTATCATTCTTTTCTCTGATCTTCTCACAACCTTCTGCAGGACAATGCCTGGGAAAGTTGTGCTTCTCTCCGTGGCCAGAGAGCTGCTGCTGCCACACTGTGCCACCCAGACTTTATGTCACGATTTTTAGGGAATTTTTTTTCAAAAAAATGTAGGGAGAAGGGAAAAAAGACCATAAAAGTTTTCTTCCACTCTGAAAACATCCATCCATCTTGTCATCCTGGGGCAGTCCATAACACCCCAAGAACAGAATGGCAGATTCAGGGTCTTGAAAGGACTCAGTGCCGAGCAGAAGAGTGCACTGCAGACTAAATCAGTGTAAGTCTCTGACCCAGTGCACAGAAGCCAAGCTTGACAGCTTTTTTAGTATGACAGTAACTGAGCATGGACAGTTTTCCCAGAGGGGTTGTGGAGTCTCCACCACTGGAGATTCTCAAAAGCCATCTGGATCTGATCCCAGGCTGCCTGCTTAGCAGGAAGGATTGGATCAGATGACCTCCATGTGTCCCTTATAGCCTCAGCCACTCTGTGATTTGTTGCTCAATGAGATTATTACTGCTATTGTTGTGTCCACTTGCTGTTTCTCTGTAGATAGCACAGCAGAATCTCCTTCTTCCAGCCTCTGGGCTGTCTGCTTTATCTGAAGCTGCTCCTAAGGCACAGAGAACCTCTGGCTGAGTAAAGTTGTCAAGAAACCATGACCTCAAAGGCAGCTTATGGCTAATATCATAATACTGCACTTGATCTAACAGCCTCCTTACTCAGGGGGAAGGAGATAGCATTTTCAATGTGTTTTCACTGAGTATCTATACAGGGTGGCCCAGAGATGGAGACAGGGCTTGGCTGCTTATTTCCATCACCATAAGCTGGAAACAAAACTAGCCTGAGGTGCCTCACACAGATATTATGAAATTGTTATTCACCCTTCAGTGTGAGGCATCTGTTTTTAACTACAAAATAATGACAAGCAATAAATTCAAGCAATTTTACATCCTTTAGTTCCAGTTCTAGGTTTATATCACCTTAACAACAGCTGTAATGAGTTTTGCCTTCTTGGTCATGCTCAATTTGATAGATGGATGGAAAAAAAGTCTGAGCCCTGGAAATGCACATTCACACCACACAACCACTGTTCATGGGAGCACATCCTGGTGGTGCCAAACGTAGGTGTGTGTTGACTCACAGCATTTGGGCAGTTCCAGTGCTGCCAACAGATGCCTCATCTTAGCAAGTGAGCAGAGGGTGCACTGAGCATCACTCTGGCAGTGTTTCATAACCAAGATTCCCCTGAGATGTCAGGAAGCACTGAGCAGTTTAGGCCATCTCATACTGGTAGGTGGAGGTAGACATTGAGGTTGAAAACCAGCCCGTTCCCCCAGGTCCTTTCCCTTTGCCCATTTTCATGAACTGCAAACTTCAATTTAAATGTTTAACTCTTCATCCCCTCAGATATACCTAGAGCAGATTCAGGAGCTGCCACAGCACATGCAGCCTTGAACACACAGGCAATAAACATCTGGAAAATGTGTGCAAGCATCACTGCACAGCTCTAGATTCACAATATTCTTCCCCCTCACAGAGACCTGCAAGGCTGAGCCTCATCTGGACAGGGCAGGGGCAAGTGCATCCTTTCCAGGAAAGTACATTAGATCAGTAGTGAGGAGGGCAGCAGGAAGATGGATACACTGCACTCTCCCAGCTTTCTGTGGGGTTAGGCACTGAGAGAGGGATGGCAAAAAGATGTCCCTGTTCAGATAATGCACTTTCAAAAGGCTGTACCAAATACTTACACTTCTTTTTTTATTCTTCCCAGATACAGCTTGTTTCCTTGAAGACAGCATGGCTCAATTCAGTCCAGGTGTATTTACAGTGGCTTCTCTTGCAACCTCCTTGTAACCAGGCTAAAATTGTTCTTTTGTTCCACATTTTCTTTTTCCTAACCAGCCACAGCAGCATTGTCCTGGCTTTTAACACTTGTAGCAAACCAGCAATTGCTGACTGAAGTGCTTTTGTTGTCCATTTGCAAGGCATGACCTTCCTTTTCTCTCGGCACAAGTCTTCAGATGGAAATGAAATCTTTCACAGTTGAGTGGCTTTCAATACACAAGCAAAGGCCGAGTGAAAAAACTTAGCACTGCTATTAAAGCTGCTCTCTGTAAACAATTACTTGCCTTAATAGGGATTAATATAAGAAATAAGCATTGAAAGAGAGTGAAATCACTGCAAAGCCTTTCGTGCAGCTGTAATTTCTTCCTGCAAATAGATCTGTGAAGCCACTGACTGAGTCAGGCATTCTCCATCAACAGAGTGATTGCAGAAACAAACTACACTGGTATCCATGGGAAGAAAACCTGTTTGTTTATTTGTTGTTAATTATGAACACTGCAAATACGTGCAGACATACAGAAAGCATATGCTGCAAGGAGTTTGTTGGCTTTTTAGCAATAGAAAGTTTACATAAGACTTCAACTAAAGGACAAACTAGTGTGTGCAGAACACTAGAACAAATAAGAACAAGCTAGGTAGTAACTTTTATTTGGTGAATTTTAATGCACAGTCAGTTCATTAGGAGCCACAGCAATAGAGAACCAACTAGTCAGAGATGCCCTAGCATAATCAGCTAGATTAAATGCAACCTTTTGAACCACTAATAAGATTAGATGTCAGTGAGCTAATCAATGCAATATTGTGATTACATGGAGTTAAAATAGATTTTTTAGAATAGAAATCAGGCCAGTCATTTACATGGAATTAATAGCCCACCTTTCCTTGTTTTTACATTTCTTAAAATTCAAGCTCAGTGCTAATAGCTTTACAAAATCCTTTTTTGTTATGTTCTGTCTATTTGCCATTCACTGGAAAGATCTTGTTCAACCAAGTGAAGTGATTAGTGAAAATCTCATGCTTTGTTGTAATGTGTGGAAAAGGGACAACATCTGGGGAGATGCTTGTCTCATTTTGCTAAGGGACACCAGTCACACAAAGATGCTAATAACTGAGCAGCACAGACAAAGACTTCTTCAAATGCTGAGTGTGGACCCTGCAATCTAAATCCATGATCTGGTGGCAGTGCTGGCCTGCTCTGTTCCAGAGTCACCTGTGTCTCACCTGTCTCCAGACAGAGGCTGTCCACATTCCTCAGCTTCTCCATGCAGATCAAGAAGTAGCTCTGAGCTTAGAGATGGCTCTGGAATCAACCAGCATGTCCCACTGAGCTGTGTGGCTTCCCTGAAGAACATGCATGTGACCAATTGTGGCACTGCCACCACATAAGCCACCCATGCCACCTGCTATGGGAGCATCTCAGTGTGCTGAGCACCTGGAATCCACAAACACAGTCCCTGTCATGCAGCACCAATACTTAGCAATAATTGTTAGCTTATGGATAGCAGCTCATTGGGACAATCATAAAGGCCCACACACATCATCCCCAAACCTGCTCCTTTTTTCCTTTTTACCTCTCCAGCCAGGCTGTCTTCTGACTTGGTGTTGTTTTTGTGGGTTTTTTATTGTTGGTTTTTTCTTTGTCTTTTTTTTTTTTTTTTTTTTTTTGGTAAAATCTTATCTCCCTCAGTTTAAATAGTAATTTTTTTTTGGTGGTAGGAATCAAATACTGTGATCTTGTCACTGTCATATTTTCTGAAAAATCCCTTTGCCAGGATTTCTTCTCCTGGGAAGATGAGACGCCTCAGAGAAAAAAACCAATATTGTCTCATTTGCTTCTCCCTGTTTTGCTGCTTTGGAATGTGGCTGGAGAATGTTTATCCAACAGGTGAATGTTTGATTGGTTTCATGTGAGTTGTTTTTATTTAATGACCAATCACCATCAGCTGTGTCAGACTCTGTGGAGTCAGTCACGAGTTTTTCATTATCATTCTTTTTAGCCTTCGGGAAGTATCCTTTCTCTATTCTTTAGTATAGTTTTAGTATAGCATTATTTCATATAATATCATAAAATAATAAATTAGCCTTCTAAGTACATGGAGTCAGATTCCCTCATCTCTCACCTCGTCCTGAGGATCCCTGCAAACACAACATGCTCTAAGTGTAAGTTAGATGAAAACTGTTCCACTTTCTCATCTCTTAAAAAAACCATGTATCTTGCTTCAATCTGCCATATACCACTGCTCAAGGCTTTTTCTCTGTCAGATTTCAGAATTCTGTGCATTCTGAGGTGAGATGACGACAGGATGCAATGTTTATGCCATTTATTTTTTCATGTTTCTCCTTAATAAAGCTATTAATTGCTTTTTGATGGTCATGGTATTTATGGCATTTTGATTCAGTGGTCATTTAAAATAAAAAATTAAATCTTTGACACCTTGAGCCAGAGCTCTGGGATGGAGAATATCCTATTTCCCTCCCTTTTAACCTGTAGAATCTTTTTTACCCAATTCAATGCTCAACTATTTATGCTCAACTATTAGGTCAGAGAAGCCTCTGCTGCAATCTTCATTGATGCCAACTGTACTAAATTTAATCCATCTCTTTATACTGTCCCCTTTCTTTTTTTTCCTCTCTGAGACTCTTCCAATTTCCTTTGCATGGCTAATATCTGCCTCAGCAGCAGCAACTTTTACTTTATCATTATTCTATAATCTCCTAATATCCTTTTTAATATCCCCCTAGTGCAAGCTTTATTATCCTTTTTTACTAAAATAAATAGCAATCAGAATATTATTATTATTAAATTTTATAAAGATCATACATTTATAAATTCTGTAAAGAGAATAAGCAGACAGATGCAATTGAAATAAAAGGTAAATGCCAGGTTAGTGTGACATTCTTGCTGTCATCAGCCTGGTTTTTTCCAAATGACCAATTTCCTTCAACCAAGAGTTCAGGTCAGGAATCCTCTCCCCATACAGGGATGGCTAAGGATTTTGTATTGTTCCTCAAAGCAGAAAGGTTGGAATGGCTTTCTTTGCCCTCCTCGACATGCATTTAAGTATAGGTCAAACAAAAGTAGTTACAGGGTTTTGTGGTAAATCACAGAATCTCAATATGCACTGAGCAAAATTCACACTTTTCCATCTAGAGCAGCTTCATGGTGGAATAAAACACTGTCTGCAAAAGGCATATTCAGATAATTTTGTTGTTGTCTTGTGAACTATTTGTAATAACTGCAGAGGAAAATAGCACATTTACAGAAAATAATGGTATTACATTGATGCTGTCAAAAGAGCCACAAAAGGTCTGACAAAGGTTGAATAAGCCATTGGAATGCAATTTTTCTTTTATGTTACCTGTTCAAAATGCAGATTTCACCTGGTTAGTTTTACATTTGTGACACACATTCTGCCTGGAAATGTAATTTGCTTAAGAGGTAGTTAACTTTGTAAAAACCAGAAATTTACACAGAAGTCTCTGAGTGAAATGGATCTATTTACATGATCTATTTACTTCCAAATATGGACTTATTTTTTATTTTGCATTTTAGGTAGTTCTCATGTCTGTTCAAAACTGATTTAAAGACTCCCCTTATTTCTTTTTAATGTATTTTTCCCCAGACATTTATTTTAAGGTAGTAGGACCTCTATAACCTTATTGCTTAATCAAATCACATAAAAAAAATTAGAAAAGAAAAGAAAAGAAAGAAAATGCCTAAGTTTTCCTGCATTTTCTTCTGGTTTTCAAGCAATGAAAAAAAAAAACCCCAATAACTCATTCCTGTTGATCCAAGTACAATCCATGATGAGAAGGCACAGCTTGAGTACAGGACCATATCAGTAATTTTGGAAGCACGATATGCAGAAAACCAAGGAGGGTCTGAGTCCATACCCCAGTCTGTCTGCTCTTAATTTGAGCCATGCAGAGTTTTGTCACTTGTCATTGTCAGACCTGGCAGCCCAAATGCACTTATACCAAATTACAGCTTCGAAAAGACTCGAGGGACCTGCTGTGGAGTAGTCTGGCCATGGTACAAACACAGAGAGGGCAACAAGCACTGGTACTGAATCAGCTTGCTATTTTGTTTCCTGCTTCTGAACAATGGAAAGCAATCAAGAAAGCTCTTCTGGTTTTCTATGGATGTAAAATGAATCCAGTATCACATCAGAAAAGACACCATCAGCTCCAGCAGTATCACAAGTTTGTCATCAGCACATCTGGCTAGCAGGTGAGTACAGGAATGATGGTGAAGCAGAGGACAATAGTTTTCTACAAAGAAATAGCAACTATTTCTAGTTATACCCATATCTTTTTGTTTCACTGCAGTCTTTTGAGCAAGTATTTGGAAATTTGCTTTTCTCAAAATGATGCAGAAGAAGCAGATCACTTCTTCAAAGATGAATAAGAACAGTTCTTCACAATTCTGCATCTACTAATTTTATGAAGAATGATTTATATATCAACAAATTTCTTCCTTTTCCTTTTATGTTTTTAAGCAGGTCACAAAGAAATCATGTTAGAAGGTCTAGCCAAATTTATCAGCTGCACATTGCCTCATACCATTCTGTTCAGACATTTTTGTTTTCTTTTCTCTTCTGTTCTTACTTCCCTTCCACTTCTCTCTCACTGCATAGAAATTTTCTTTCTTAGTGTTTTTGCTGTATTTTTGCTTGAAATTTTACATGCCTGCAAGCAGCCTATGAGCAAAAAAATTGAAAGAGCATAGCTTATGTAGCTAGCAAAATGAAACCTAGAAGAGGGTAGGATTTCTCCTCAGGAATATTGCAGAATTGTAGCTGCTACAAATGGAGAATGCTGTTTAAACTACTGGACTGTACTGGCAGCAAATCAATCAGGCACCAACCAGTTATAAATTAATTTCACTTGGATGTTTTGAGGGTTCAGTGCTGAGTCTGAGCTTCTAGAATTGTCTTCCAACAGAACATGAGGATAATTCACCAGAGTGGTATTAAAACAGTGTTTATTACTGCTATAGTAAAAGGTTCATCCTGGAGAGTTGTAATACCGAATGACTGGAAATCCTCTCCAGATCTATTAGCTCACATTACCAGCTGCCCAGCTCCTTTTCCTGTGCTGAAAATTCCTATGATTCTACACGAAAATTCATGTACTCAAAGAGAAAAGACAAATAAAAGCCTCCACACCCTGTGCAGCCAAGAACTGGCCACAAGCACCAGCCGCCTCAGTCACAAGGTGGAACTGCTGGTAACTCTCCAATGTAGCAGCACTTTGTTCTCCCTAGGTCTGCTTTTCAATAAATAAAATGCATGAATTACACTAAAATGGCACAAACAGTAACACAGGTTTTGTAATGCTGCTCTTGTTACCTCACAAATTCCTCTCTCTTTTTGTGAGGCTCAGAACATCTGTGAGTCAGTCACTTACAGAAGGTAATTAGCTCTTGATTAACACTTACACCTGATTTTATATAATTTCACATTTTCTAGTTTTCCCAGCTTAGCCTGCTCTGGTTCTTTCTGTACTGAATGAACAGCTTTGTCTTACCCTGTGCTCCTCCCAAGGGAAGCATTCTGGTGCTGCTCTGCAGCCTGGTTCTCAGACACTTGCTGACTCTTGCAGGGCTGGATTTCTCCATGTACACAAACAAACAAATGCAGTTTTTCTAAAATATTTCCAATGACCTTCAAACTAAGGCAAGAACACCCCAAAGCTATCAAGTAGGGGCTTGACTGAACATGCATGAGCCAGCTGATGTGGTACTTAATGGTGACTAACCCAGCATGAAGCAGGTATGAGTTCAGAGCTACACCTGAACTCATCTGATGGATGTTTCTTTTTTGTTCCACATCCACCAGCCCAGCACTCTTTTGGCTTCTTACATGTCACACCTGTGTGTGAAGTAAAAAGCTCTTGGAAAGTCCCCATCTTTGAAAATACACCCTCCCTCAGAAGAAAGAGAGTGATTTTCTCTCTTTAGCATCAACCACTTTATCTGGCAGCAGTTGAATATGTATTTAATTTTTCATTAAAGTTCTATTACCTTTGGAAATCTGTAAAGCTCCTGAACAGGTTGTTTTGAAGACAATTGAAGGTCATATATTTTGGTTGGTGGCTGGAACATGCTGGAAGAATCAAGTGTCAAATCAGGCTCTGAAACATAAACTTAGTTTGAATTTTGCTTTTTACTGAGAACATACGTTTGGGGAGATGCCCTGAGGCCAAATCATGCCTTATCTTTGGATTTGCATGCTTTTATATATTCAGACAATTAAACCATAAACTCTCAAGGTAACAGGAAAATCATCACTATTGGACTAAAATATTAAATATCAGTCTTGGTAAGTTGGTAGCTGATACAGCTCAAGCTTAGTCTTATGTGGGTACACCTAGTTCTGCCCATTGTCTCACTGTATTTGTGTGTGCTTTATTTTCCATTCCATTTATTTTCCACGATGCCCACCAACTTTTACAGGAGTTGCCACTGTTATTAATAGGTGGGTGATGAAAAATTGTGTAACTCTGTCACTTTACCCTTCACAAATGGAGCTAATAAATGCTGATCTCCTAAGTCCTGTCCCTATTCACTGGCTCAAGGTAAACAGCCTTTTCCTTTCACACTTTTTGTCAAAGCCTTTCTGACATGCTGCACACACAAAGTATTTTGCTGCCTTTCTTGAAACAAGAAAATCTTTGCTGCAAAGTTAGAATGACCTTGATTTTTTTTTTCCCTGCTAAGATTACACTCCCTGCAGATACTGCTTCCCTTTGAATGGTTTGCTCTGACTTCTGAAGTGATTTTACAAGGTCTTCTTTATCTCTTCATCCCAGACTAATTCATTATAAATGTCTACAGCCTGTCTAGACCTTGTCAGTGCTCGTACTGCAGTGCCTGTCCCAGGTGCTGCCACTGCAGTTTGCTGCGTGTCAGGCAGCTGTTTCACACCCTCCACACCCCTGGCAATCTCTCTGCAGTGATCTGCTGAATATTGCTGACCACCAGGTTAGACTGGCTCCAGTTAATGCCAGCCATTTTTTGCTTGGCTCATTGCTGATACTTATTACAAGGTAACAAGGATTATCATTAGCAGAAACCTTTGCTCTGGTCACAATGTCATACAGTAAAACCTCCCTAGCACTGTTTTTCCTTCCATACTGGAAATCTCTCCGGTTGGACAGATGAGGTGGTGAGCACCCTTTAAAAGTGACACCTTAAAGAGCTGTCTGAAAACATGTACTTCTATAGTCTAGCAAGAAAAATTGCCTGCTTATCTAAACGAAGATATAAGCTTTTATCCCATCAGTACATGTGACTTTTCTTTTTTTTGTGGCGGATAGACATCAACCCATTCATATTTACAGTACCTCTGTGTTAATGACACAGTTAATGTCACAGCTTTCCTGCAAATATTTCAAAGTTCTTGACATCAGAGCAGACCAATGTCTGTGTCACCTCCTTCTCTTCAATGAGGAAATGTCCACGTAACCCTGTCCTAAACATTACAGCAAGAGAAACGAGTCAAGATTTCATGGCCTTGAGAGGCAGCTGCCAAAAGCAAATGATGGTGTGTACAAACCTGTTCCCATTTCAATGGCACTGGCAGGCAAAGCCAAACCTCCCAAGGATCCTGCTTCTCTGTGTGCTGACAAAGACTGTAACACAATCAACAGTGATGGCACGTCACCCAGTCTGGTTGCTTTACTCAAGGTTACCCCCCAAAGTAAGGGAAACATTGCAAATTTCAGATGCCTTAACAGCACTGACAGCCTGAGTTGTGTTTTCCAAAGGAGAGGGAATCAAGCTGGGCAGTGCAGCGACTCAAAACCATTTTCAGATGAGTAGCCTTTGGCTGTACTTCAGATGACACATGCAGGTTACTGAAGCAAGCACAGCCACCAGAAGAGGCAATCCTGCCCTTCTCCCCCGTTGTTTGTTTCCACATTGCTTCCTTGTGCTAACACAAGCTTTTCTGTGAATATTCTGCAGTACTGAGAAGACTGAAAAAGAAATCTTTTCATTTGGTTTTGGCAAGGCTATTTTGCAGCTCCCAGAGTCTCACCTATCACCTGACTGCACAAAGATTTGTGCTAGCCCAAAGACGAGGCAGGTTTGAGGCCACAGAAACTACAGCCTTCCTAGCTGGAGTAATCTGCACAGACTTTCAAAAGCCAGATAATCCACCAGCTGTACGGTATCAGCAGTGCTGTTTCTCCAGGTGAGGGTTGCAGGCCCTGTTCCAAGACCTGTGCCCCACCATGACACAGCCATGCAAGACCTTTGGTCCTTCCAGAAGAAAACTACCATGAGTAAGTGCTGTGCCAACAGCAAAACAGCCAGAGCCATGGGTCTGTGAACAGCTCAAATGACAGCTTCTTTACACATTAAAATGAGATTTTTCTAAGATGTGTGTATTTTCACAGAGTAGTCCTAATTGCTTTTTATGCAGGTTGGTGTTTCTGTTCTTGAGACTTTACCTGGTAGGAGGCCCTTTTAGGAGAAAAGAGAAAAAAAAGAAAAACAAAAGGAATTTTTTAGTCTCATTGCTGAACAGCTATTTCATATGTCTTTTTCCATTCCTTGGTGCTCCAGCAGTAAGAGAGCAAAACCCAATTACACCTGAAGTAAAGCTATGAAATCAAAACAACTGAGAAAGCAAAATAGAGAACAGCAAGTGGTGCAGGACAGCATATCTGGTTCTGCCCAGGGAACACAAGTACCCTGCCACTGTGTTAGTTAGGCTCATGATGACTGGACAATTGAGCAGCCAAAACTACCTGAAAATGGGAGACTGTGGGTGCTGTTAAGAGCAGAAAGTGCCCCTCTGTGTGCAATCACTTCATCTTCTCCTGGAAGGGGTGGGATGTCTGTGTGCATGGATGCTCCAGCCACAGCTCCAGTGAAACCAAGGAGTGGAAAGGACACTGGTTACAGGGACACCCAAACAGGTCCTTCAGACTGTATGATGCCTAAAATCCCTGGATTTTAGGGACCTGAATCACCTTCTGTCTTAATGCAAATACAAGATGGTACCCATCAGAACAACATGTCTAATGAATTTAACTGCAGCTTCTTATATCTTTACAAGCTTGACCTGAAATAAGGGGAGGAAATAAGGGGAGGCAATATTGTTTTGTTGAGCCTAATGCTCACCTGTTTAAATACTCTAACTTGCTGAATAAACTCCATGCAGGAGTTCTCGGGTTTTCGGGTTTTTTTTTTCCTACATTTCTTTGAAACTTTGTTTAAAATATTTTTCCCCTCAACTACTAAATCTCTTTAATGTTTGGAGACAGATCTTGAGAAAAGTGCCCTAGTGCAAGACAAGTTAAGATGTGCTGGCGACCTTCAGCCAGCTCCCTGGAGCCTCCGAGTGTGTAATCATCCATTCATTTAGCAGATTCACTCTTCATCATGGACAGGGTTCATTCCCACTCACCTTTGATCATGAAGGTATCTTACAGAAGCTATTTCTCTTGTCTTATTCTGTATGAAGGAAAAAAAGTAGTCTCCAATTAGTAATAGAAACCAGAACTGTAAACAGAAACAGAGGAGAATGTAGTTGGAAACACTTAAAGCTCTTTTAATTCAGCAGAGGATGTTTTGTAGTTATTCATCTTTGAAATTTAATGCTCTGATTACTTTAAGACTTGCAATTTATTGAATGAAAAATAATTTGGGTTTTTTGTTACTTTTATATATTGAGTTCATTAACTGCCATTGAAATAATGCAGGACTGTTGTCATCTTATTGCAAAGCTCCCACACCTTCTCAGTGATTTCTCATGTCCAGCTCCTCACAGCACTGACTCCTTCTTCTTCACAAAGCAACCAACAAATTCCAATCCCCTTCACAGCACAACCAACAAACTCCAGCTCTCCAACCCTCTCTCCTCACCCAGCTACCCCACTCTTTTGTAGCACTCATCCTTATTGGACACAGCTGTGGCCTGTTAAGGGCAGGCCTGTTCCTAATCTTTGGTGATCGGTAGAGCTGCAACTCCTCAGGTGTGAGATTACCTTCTGCACTATTCTCTTATTTTCTTACATCCTATCCCTGCACACAGGACTTACAGAACTAAGAAGGACATGTACAAATTACAGGACTATGCAGATTACCTGAAAAGTCATGGCTTTTTCCTCACTGCTCCCTCTATGATTATTTTCAGACTTTTGACCACAAATATTACTTGTCTGTGCCTCTAGGCAATGAACAGATGCATCTCTCTTTCAAGCAATAATATTCTTTACAGGTGATGGTTTCTTAGTTCATTTGAGTATAGAATCAATCTCTTTCAAGAGCATCTTTCTTTTGTTTAGCTCTGCACAATACAACTGTCTTGTGTTATAGCCTTGTGCTTTTACAACTAGTCCAAATGGGTTTCCTTTGTTCTGATTTCCCAAAGGGTGTATGAAACATTATTGACCATTATTCTAAGCTTGTTCTGCAGTGGGCACTCAGCGTTGTACTGGCAGGTGCTTACAGGACCTACAGCCAGGTTAAAAGAGAGAAGATATGCTAATGTTGCACCTCCAGGAAATCTTTCCAGCTAAACATCTGCAGTCATAGCTAACTTTACCCTACATGAAGTTTTCTCAGGCTCAGACCAATTTTTTAAAATTATTGTTTACTTAATACAATAAATATTAAGATAAAAATAAAAATAAAAAATTACAATATTTTAAAAACATGTTGCTACTGTTTAATAAGACTTATCATGCTGATTTTCTAATTAGTGTGCTCAAATTTAAGTGCAATCAACACCAGGAGCTTTCATACTGCCCTTTATGTAGATAAAATCAATTATCAGTGCATAAATATATCTTATGCCTACAGTAGGTCTTCTAACAGGTAGTAACTTTACCCTAAAAAAGAGTTTTTCCTTCATTCTCAAAGATTAGATACTTTGGCAAAAATAACCATTCAGCTATTGTATTTCAGGTCTGAGGTCTTTTCTATTTATCCACAATCTCAGGAGTGTTTTCTGGTTCTAGGGATTCCTTTAGACATCCCAAAGCTTAAATGATTTCTTTATTTTATTATACTAAAATATTGGGCTGTTTTTTGTTTGCTTTTCTTTTTCTGAACAAAGAAAAAATATCCTGAGTCTTTTTGTTAATCAGAATGAGCCACCTACCCCTGTCAGACTGAGCACCTTGCAGTCGGATTGTCTCAATTTACTTGGGCTCTGTCTTTCTCTGCTGTCACAGAGTAAGATCATCTGTAAAATCACCTGTAAGGCATGAGCAGAATGACATAATTTTTTCTTAATTTCACTTAATTTCTTACATCATTTATGCCTTTTTATACAAAAGAAAAGACCCTGTAGGTGAAAATAAGGCATTTGTTCCAACATTAAGCAATACTTCACCAAGTGCTTAAAAGTATATATAAATGTTTGTATTTCTCACATCACCAGCTCCACTTTCTCCCTACATTATAAGGGAAAAACTAGCTTTGGTGACACAGAATGAATGTGGAGAAGACCATCTTCAAGGCTGACAGGGGGCAAAGATCCTTAAACTGGGAGGACAGGACAGCAACCACAGCACCCGTTTTGAGTCCAAAACCATCACCCCCCTTGGCCACAGCTAATACCTGTTATACCCTTGGAGAGTTATCCGGGCATTTTAGCGGCATTTCACAGGCTTGCAGAGGGACTCACGGCTGGCAGAGGGGGCACGGCGGAGGGGAAGCTGCCCTGGCATCTTCCAGAGTGGCAAAGAGGGCTCCTCTCCCCGGCAGGCACCAGGTGGCGATGCACGGCCAGCCAAACCCAGCGCTCCCGGCAGCATCCCCCGGGAGATGCTCCCGGCCCGGAGAGCATCCCTGGGGCCGGCACCGCCCTCCCCACGCACCTCGGATGGTTTTAATTATGGGACAATGTCGGGTAGCTCCAAACCTAGCTCTCCCTCTCCCTACTGCTCAGCAGGTGAATCTCTACTCACCCCTGTGAGAGCTGGCAGATCCTGCTCAGAAAGACACAAGGTTTATTCCTGACATTTGTCTCTCACTTTGTTTTCCCATCTCTAAAATATAACCAGACAAAATCGTGACTGAATACAGCAATTTTTCCTGCACGCACCCTGTCTGAATATTTGCATTAAGTATGTACAGCTTCCTCCTGAGGGGGAGAGGAGGGGCAGGCACTGATCTCTTCTCTCTGGCCACCAGTGACAGGACACAAGGGAGTGGTCTGAAGCTGTGTCAGGAGAGATTTAGGCTGGATATTAGGAAAAAGTCCTTCACTCTGAGGTGAAGAACTGGGCACTGGAACAGGAACAGGATTTCCAGGGAAGTGGTCCCAGCACCAGCCTGACAGAGTTCCTGAAGCATTTGGACTCTCAGGCACAGCATGAGATTCTTGGGACACTCCTGTGCAGGGCCAGGAGTTGGACTTGATGATCCTTGTGGATCTCTTCCTACTCAGCTTATTCTATGACTCTATGTCATCCTTTGGGCCAGCTGAGATGTGGCAGCAAGAATATTCATGCCTAAGAATTCCTTGGGATGACTGTTCCATTCAGTCATGCGGCAGTGACTTGCAACAACCAGAGGTCCCCAGTACTCTCAGATGAGCTGCTTAGATTGTATTGGATGTTCCTCCCTAAAAGGAGACTTTCTGTGTTCTGAAAGGCTCAACAACCTCAGATCATATTCCCTAAGTTTGGAAGACCTTTGAGCAATAAGCCCCTTTGATAAAAAAATGTATGAATTAAAAACTGTTAATGCAGACCTCTATCTACAACAGAGGACACAATTAATTTTCTATAGTCTACCACTAAGACTTCTGTAGCTGTGTTATTGCTTGTGCCAATCCTTTCCATCTCTTCCAGCCCAACAACTATTTGCAATTCAGTTGGAACACTTAGAGCTGTTTCTTAGGAGGAAAGTGAGAAGAAATTTTCATCATATTCAAAAGAAAGTACTTTCTAAGTTAAATATGGGCCTTTTTTTTCTTGCATTCTCTAAGGCAGCATGGCTCTTCTGTAGTTTCATAACTATAAGTTGCCTTTAAAGTCACAGGATGGGTGAAATTTCGAAGTTACAAGATGAAATATTTTGTCGGTTATTTCAGCTTTGCTCTATAAGGAAAAATTCACAAAAGATGCACAATTTCTAAAGGTGCCCTGTAAAGATTTTACATTGAGCACAGCTCTGCAAAAATCTTACCTACTATTAATGAACAGTTGATTGAAAGGGCACCTACAATTTTCACTGACCTCTCCTGGCCTCTCACACCCTATAATAAACATCTTCCACCAGCAGGAAGGAGGTTAGAAATGACAAGGGATGAACTGCTCAAACAAAGAAAGTCAGAGAGAATTTCAGGGCACTCAGATATGACAACAATTAAAATGTAGGTAGGTTTATTTTGGCAGGAAGGACCTGTGACTAATCATGCACAAAGGAAGCCTCTATAGAGTGGGAGTTTGAGGCGCAGGTGGGGAAAGAAAAGGACAACACCAGGAGAAAGAATATTAACAAGACAGAATTTGTATTTTCAGTGTTTGTCTGGGTTTCCCTTCATGATGCCTCAGTCTGTGCAGTAGTATTCATTAAACCCAGAAGCTGCCACAATGGCAAACTTGTACCTACCTTGAAATTCTAGAGTTCAAAGAAGAATGAGCAGATGTTCATTAGATGCCGAGAGCTTAGACTGGACTGAAGAGGAGGGGGAGGAGGGAAACAAGCCCATTATCTGCTTTATTTTTAAAAACAAACCTGCCAGCAGCTCTACTTAAAAGCAAGCCCAAACTCTTCTCTAGGTCAACATCAGAGTAACTAATCCAGGAGTATGCATGAACTCCTCCTGAAGTCTGTCCATGTCCATCTGGGACATCCAGCTCCTGGGCACTGTAAATGCCATCATGGAGCATGAAAACACACACCACTGCAACATTTTACCTCCTCAAGTTGTGCCCCCCTGTGTAGGCCTTTAAATTAATTAGGTTTTGACTTAGAAGTAGAAATTTGCTTGCCAAATATACTATAGTCTTATACGCTCTGCAGATGATGGAAATTCCAACTTATTTTACCTTGAAGAAATGAGTTTCCTGTGCCCAAACAAAAAGAAGAGTCACCCCCAAAAGTTCAAACCTGTCTGTCAGTGGTTGGTTTTGTTTCGTAATTTTTTTAACCTGCAATTGAAGAAGCTGTCACTCTTCTAAGGACAACTGGGCTTAAAACCAAGACCCAGCTATACATTGGCCTGGTGATACTATGATATCCAAGTGGCTGGCTTGGTACACAAGCAGCTAAAGGCAATTTGTCTCTAGATCACGTCTGCAGACCACTAGGGAGATGCTTCCAGGGCCTGGAAATCCCAGAAGAGGTGAAGAGAGCTTATTCTGTGAGCCTCATCTGCATCTGATGGACACCCATATCACAGCCCACTCTTGGTGCAACCTAAGAAACAGCCCCAGATTTTCAGCATTCCCACAACTGAAATGCAACAGAAATGGCCAGAGCAGGCCTGAAGGGAAGGGGAAAAAAAAATCTCAACTGTTAAACAACTGTTGGGAATTAGCTGAATACTGCATTTTTAAAAACCAACCAGACCTGACCTTCTAAGAACTCTCTGGAGGGATTCCAGCTCAAAGAAGCAGCTGGAAAAGATAATAAGTAAAAGTGTCTCAGGAGAGAGCAGAAAATATTTAGCCTTTTCAGAACAATGGGAAATCATCAGCCAGGTAACTGCTGCAAAGATAAAACTGGATCCTTTGTGCTGAACATCACAGAAGGACACAACACTGAAATGTGGGACTGTGTATAAAGAACAGAAAAGGAGGGGACACCCATTCCTTGTAGATTATTAATTACTTCCTTGGCAATGTCTGCTCTGCATTGACAGCTTAGAAGCATAAGCCCAGCTCAGCTGGGAAATCCAGATGAGACCATGCAGAGAAGTCCTTAGATTAGATCAGATTCATCAGATTTTCTACTGGAAGATTGTTTCTTCATTTGTACTTAGAATCAAAATGAAAATTACCAAAGGATGAAGTGAACAAATATGTCCTGAGCCATGAAATAAAAAGTAGGTGAAAGATGTTCTTGCAGGTCAAATCAATCTGAAGCAGGCTTGCCAGCTGTCTTATGAACATTCTAGTCTGAAAAATAAAATTATATATTCAATCATCATCTGAAGAATGAGAATATACAGCAGTTTTATATCATGGAGTCAGCAAAATTCTTATGCTTAAGACAATCATTTTCCCTTGAAATTCCCAAAACTCTATGAATGGCTTCCAAATTAGTCAGAGTTCAGTCCTATGGCACTTGCAGAACTTTTCTTGACATCAACGGAGATCAGTAGTGTTATAACTCTCAGTCTTACTGTGTAGTGTAAATTCTTGTGGGATCTCAGCACCTCAGGATGGAGGTGCAGAGAGGCCGAGACCACCCTTGGGGGGCTCGGGAATCCTGGAATGTTGCCAGAAGTGTCTGGTGGCAGGATTTTGATCCTACATAGGAGATGAGACCTGTATGAGGACTGGGAGGATTCCACTGGGTGAATGGTGAAGGGATAAGTTAGTTAAAGTGTAAAACACAGGGTTTAGGATTTTGGTACAGGGGGGTCTAAAGAAGTAAGATGGAGGAATTGGGGCGTGTCCTGTCCTTCTTCTTCTTCTTCTTGGCCTCCATCTTCTGTGGTGGTGGTGGCACTTTGGGATTGGTCATTACTAAAAGTGCACCGGTTAATAAGGGTAGAAGGTATTGGAGTAAAATGATAAATATTGTACACGTAACTTAGGGTATAAAGATAAGTGACCGCCCGGGGGCTTGGGGAGTGTGCCCATGGCTGACTTGCTGTGCAGACCTCTGTCGGGCTGAAAGAAAATCTTTTAGATAAACAATTAATAAACACCAAGACCGAGACAAGATCAGAAGTCTCTCCTCGTCCTTTGAAGCGTCGGCTCTCCAAGGCCATCCCTGGGCCTTTCCAGGCCACCAGAACAGCAACACAGAAAACCTTACAAATTCTACTTGGGTCTATATCCAAATTTTGACACACACAAAAATAGTAAGTTCTTAGACACATGGATGTATCCTGAGGCTTACAGATATATTCCTCACCTGTGGAAAAAAGTAAAAGAAAAAAGAAACTAAGACCACAGTTCTCAGATATTTTTCATTTTCAACAGAAAATGTGAATGGGGATCATACATTCTTGCTGGGAAATTTCTAAGAAAGAATCTGTTTAATTGTGGGGCTGTTACACTCTGTTACTGTATGTTATAGGCCAAGCCAACTATTAGTCTAATCAGTGTATTGTGCTTATTGAAACTCAGTAATGAGTTAGAAAGATTTCTCTATGCTGTACAGAATGGCCTGGAAAAGATCCAGTCACTTCACACATCTGAGAATGTCACCAGGAGAAAAAGAATTAGATGTACAATGCTATTGTAAGAAAATGTTCACAATTTCCAATGGTTTTTTACCACTCTCACAATACCCAAAGGTGAGTAATTTGCAGTGACAACACAGGGACTGTGAGTAGTAACATTAACCTCACAAATATTTTTGTCAGATACCTGCAGCCTAACTACAGGAAGGAAAACCCAAATTAAACCATTCTTCAGAATTACCCTTCAAATCAAAGTCAAGCCTGCCAGGCATGAGTTGGAAGGATTCAGAGTCAATACTGCTGTGTCATGTTTGGAGGTAATTGGTTTGTTTTATAAATCTCTCTGCAAATAAAAAACTGTGCTTGATATGTCTAAGACTGTGTAAACATTCCCCATTTGTGGCATCCAAATTCTGTTTCGAGCTAAATAATTTAAAATGCTGTCTGCAGAAACCTTACAACATGCAATGAAGAATGTGAGTCTGACATTTCACTTTAGTCCAGTTACTCTGAGATTTTGATTTCTTGGACACTCTTCTGGGTCCTTGGGTACCTAGTTAATGAATTCAAGGCTCAGAACCTGACCACACTCTGCTCCTGCCTCTAGGGTAATAACATCCTGAAAGAGAGCTCCTAAAAATGCCAGTGTTCCCATGAGAGAGCTGGGATGGAGGAGCTGGAAGTTCTGGGCTGCCCTGAAGCAATTTGTTCGGCAGGGATGCCCATGGGACAAACACACCAGGGATCCCTTCCTGCTTCACAGACCTCATGGCCAGCAACAGGAATATTATGGAGCAGCTCTGAGTAAAATATTTACTCAGCTCTGGGGCAGCTGCTGAGTAAAAGATTTTGCTTCAAACCTGCTGTAGTCAGTTGCTTCTGAAATGAAGTTTGCTTTGATTTCTGGTTCACAGATTTCTGCTTGAAAAAGAGGAAATTAAATTAAAAGAATCAAATAATGTCTCATAAACAGTGGCTCCTGGCTGTTCAGTGATCTCCATGTGGTACTGTTTTCTAGAATAAAAACTTTATTCGAGGACAGTTCCCATTGCTTTTCTGCTGGTGGATAAAGCAATAACAAGGATAGTGGGTATAGCTGTACTGCAGCTTGCTTTATTTCCAAAACCTCATGAAGTAACTGCAGCCTTAACATCTGCACAAGAGAGAACCATACACAATTTTGCCAAAATCAATCAATGCAAGAATCTTTGAAACAATATCTGAAGTGGAAGTAGAAAGAACTCCAGCTCTGATCCATCACTGCTTTCACTCAAATAATGTCTTAATTTAAAAACCATCGCCTGCAGCAATCTTTAGCAAAGCAAAGGAGGAGGAAGAGAATGAATTTAATCAATGGGTTTTCCCTTCAGAAGAGGCTGGTTTGGTAAATGTCTACAGGGATCACCAACAGGCATGTTGCTGCTTTCCTTGCTTTTGCTGAATGGGGCCCTAGCCCTGAAGAAATTCAGCTTCCTGCTCAGTTGCCTCAGTGAAAAACTGGCACCATAGACACAAAGGTGACTGGGGAATTGTGTTCCTTCCTGTGTTTCCCAAGCAGCAGCTGCAAACCTGCTGGTGGGTATCCCCTCTATCAGATTTACAGCTAAGATAAATATTATATTGGTGTTTAAAGCACAAGTTCTGAAAATGAGGTCAAGCAGGCATCTGGAGCAGTGTTTTTCCCTCTCCCACCATCCCTGGCCACCTATCTTTTTTTTTTTTTTTTTTTCCTCTCTGGGCAGCTTAGTGGGCTAAAAGTCATAAAAGTCACCCTCTAAACAGCAGCAGTAGGGTGGAAATACTTTACCAAAGTAGACCCCATTTCAGAGAGGAAACAGTGAGGGTGGTGTGATTTTCATTTGTTGTCCTCTTGGGCACTTCCCAGCAGTTCTGCAAAACTACTCTCACCAGCAGGTAGAATTTGAATTTGGCCAGTGGCAAGATGACAGCACCAGTACCTCAAAAGAACTGGAAAAATCCCTGCTGCCAGGAGTATGCCCAGTGTTTTCCAGAGGTATTTAAGATATAAGGCATCAGTAGTGTTCTTAAGCAAAGGCTAGCTTTGGTCAGTTCAGGGTGTTCTTAAACAAAGGGTAGCTTTGGTCAGTTCAGGGTGTAGAACAGCATTTCAGCAGGAAATACTCCAGAGGTCCTGGGAAGTTGGATTGCAGCCACTTAAACAATTTCTAGGATGGTGACAGTCAGTGCAGACAGCAGAGACAATGCAATTATGCACTGAGCCTAAGCAGAGGTCAAGACTGGGCTGCCTCTGAAACCACAAAATCAAGTTAAAAACAAAACCAGTGACACATGCAGAATGACAGCTCTCCTGCACCTACTGGATACCACTGCCCCATCTCTTCTTCAACTGGAAACTGAAAGTATGAGAAAGAATCCCAGGAAACCCAGACCTGGAAGTCTCAACATTTAGTCTGACTGAACATGGGGGGAGAGTGGGACTTGGAAATCACCTTTCCCATGAAATGGCTCAGACTGCCCCAATGCAGAGTGTGGTGCTCAATCTCTCCTTTCCAGATGGAACTCTTGCAGCCTAAGAGAGGGTAGCACACTCTTCCCGCTGCCAGCAAGAGGCTCCCGCTGCTTGTACTCAGAAAAGAGCCTCCCTGATGAGCACCTGAGTGCCTGAGCTCAGCCTGCTCTCTAGGGAATGTTTGAACAGCACAGTGCCCCCAAACAAACATGATTACAGGTGACTAGAGAAGGTCTGTGGTGAACAGCACCAGTAATTGCTCAGAGACACTGGAGTCAGTGAAAGCTGCTGTGATGTAACACCCTTGAAGCCAGGAGGTGCCTGGACCTCCAAGCAAGAAGTTGGTTCTGCAGGAACATCATCCAGTACCTTGGGTGATGATTCCCTCCATATCTGGAGGCAATTTGGAGATGCTATTCTGAGTAGTGATACAACAAAGGACTAAATGAAATACTCATCTCCAGTTGCTTTAGAAAATTAACTCCATAGCCATCTTTGGCATTATTTATTAGATCATTAAAACTCTAGAAAGCATTTGTTAAATTATAAAAATTGGAGGTAAGGAGAGAAGTTGCAAATGCATATTTGCTCAGCCTTGCCTCCCTGTTGACGTGTCTGTGGACTATGATTCATCAACACTGTTTTGGGGTTGGATTTACTTTTAAGCCCAGAAGCACACTTACATTAAATGAACAACTTTGCTCCAGATTCTCCAAGAAAAATTAAACTTGGCAGTTCAAGTTATCCTGGCTGTCAAACAGCCTACAAAATGTTTTTCTCAAAAGCCCTTGCACAGCTAAGAGTGGTCTTTGGGCTTGTTTACTTCATTACAAATGCCAGAGAGGGACTGGTAACATCACTCTCATATCAAAATGTTTCCAAGAATGAGTTAATATAATTTAAAGAAAATGAAGCCAAGAAGACATTGCTTTCATTGTTATCCCTAAGCAGGAGCTAAAAGGCTGGAATAAACAGAAGGACATAAATATTCTGCCTATGTTTCAGCTTGCTTGCTAGCTAAATGTTTACTCATCAACATTGTGGGACACAAAAGGGATTTTAGGGTGAGGTAGTTTTTCTCCCATTTCATTATTCCTATTAATAGTTTAATTGAACATTTGGCTGTAATATAATTATGTTAATCTTAGTCAAGACATTTGCAATTTGTAATACTTTGATGTAACATAATTGGTTAAATTCACTAGATAATGTGTGTACCTTGGGCTGAAGATGGAAAGGAGGAGAAAAGGGAGAACATTGGGCTTGCTGCAATGGGTGAAGTGAAAAATCACCAGACACATAATTTCTAGGGAAAATTAAGGAATGTTAATGTTACACTCTTCTTGTGAAGGAAGGCCAATACTGCAGACAAAGAAAATGATGAGTTTGAGAATGAAAGCTCTTGGTGGGAAAAAAAAGATAAGAAATTCAGTTTTCAATAGAATGAATAACACCCTAAACTGCAGCAGGCTTGTCACTATGAAAAAAGCAGCGAGTTTAATTAAAAATGCTGCTTTTTCATGTAAGAACATGCAGTCTGGGCTGTGTCAACATGCTGCCTGCCTAATCTGAGTATAAAAAGAGCTGGTAGCAGTGAGATAAAGTGCAAGCCAAGGCAACAGTTTGGTTGTTTGGATTTTTTTCTTTTTCTTTTCAATTGTTACTCTACCTCGAGGATTGATTTTTTTTAAACTATCAAGCATTAAGCAGCCTCACCCTTTTTCTCCGATCCATATTAAATTGGATCATTCACTTCAGAACTGCAAAACACCAGAAGATGGATCTGGATTGCAAAGGGAGCAAAGACATCCCTCTTGAATTCTGAGATATGTTGGACCCAAGAAGTTTTGGAGTGCTCTTGGCCCAAAGACCTGTGAACTTTTTCCAATTTATTGCAAACTGAGAATATGAAGAACACAAAGGAGGGTTCTGGAGGGGTCATGAAAACTCAGTAGGGCTCTCACATGCAGCAGATGCACTGAATACACTCAATGTTTTTCTGTCTGCAGAGGAAGTAAATTCCTATGTCACATCCAAGACTCTTACCAACCTTTAAAACCATTTGGAGGAAAACAGAACATGACCCTGAAGGTCTTTGCAAATGTTGGAATGGACTCTGATTAGTTTTGGCTCAGAGTAAGAGGATTCTCACTGTACAGAGTATACCCCAACATGGAATCA
Source organism: Ammospiza caudacuta (assembly GCF_027887145.1). NCBI lineage: Eukaryota > Metazoa > Chordata > Aves > Passeriformes > Passerellidae > Ammospiza > Ammospiza caudacuta. The sequence goes on along the minus strand of NC_080596.1, from coordinate 17,942,758 downwards.
GTCAGACTAGGGGGAAAGAAAAAAACAAAGGAGGATAAAATTCCAAAACTTAAGCACACACCTCCAGCATATTCTGACAAACCTTCTCATCATTTGGGAATTGTCCAAGAAACCTGAAGAGTATAAAAGTCAGTCAAGCCCTCTCCATTAGGCACCTCTTAAATTTTGCTAGTTGGTACATTTGCACGTCAATGATGCTACAAGTAGTTTTCAAGTTATAGTTACTGTTAGGAAATAAAGATTTCAATTGTTTGCAAATTATAGCACCCATGTTCTGAAAATTTCAGAGTATAATTTTAGTACTGTGATCCAGTTTATTTTCTGCCTGTGTCTGCTTGTTAGGAATAAAAAAACTAAAGCAAAAATTCGTATTAATGCAAGCACAAGAGACTTCAATTCTCAAATGCAATTACAGGAAAGCAAAGCTGAAGACCTGGAGCAGAACAAATTAGATGGTGTAAGTACTAGTACTTTTCCCTTTATATACAAAAAAACAAAAACAAACAACAAACAAAAAACCCCCTAAAAAACAAAAAAGGAACCCAAAAAAGTGCAAAAAAACCACTCCCAAAAGAAAAAAAAAAAAAAAAGAGAAGGGTTGATTGAAACCCTTGCTCAGTCTCCAGCAATCCACAGTCAGGAGCAGCCCAATGTCATCAGAGCCCAGAGACTTCCAGTGACAGCAGAATCAATAGGCAGTGTAAAGCCATGTAATGTTAAATGTTCTTAAATCTAAGAATAAAATAGTAATCTTTCTGGTGACTAGAAGACAGAAAACTGCTAAAATGCATATATTTTTAGCAGCAAAAATATCATTAATTTAAAACAAAGAGAATCCTTTTCCTTTCCCCCTGCAAACTAAGGCAGCTATTGCTGACCCTACAATGTCCCTGATTTTTTTTTCCCTGCCAATATTTTATTCCTGGCAACTTCTCTTGAAGAACTACTGAAGAAAACAATATGGGTATTCCAAAAATAAGACAGAATCAAGTGCCTAGCTGACAAAGAGTTTAATTTCCTTTTGGCTGCTAAAGAGAATGCAGTGAACTTTCTTCAGCAGATGTAGTTTTAAACAAATAAACAAACATAGATCTATTGTTTGACTATCAAGCAACAGTGTTAATTTATATCCATTTTCAGGAGAAGCAAGAAATCATCTGATGTTTTTAACATTCATGTGAGTAGTATAAAAACTTATACCTGGAGATACCACACAGGACAGATATTGGAAAAAATATTTTACACATTAATTCTGGCATACAAATTTATTGAATTTTCCCATCCAAAATTTCAAAAAGAAAAAGGAAAATGACCTAGGGAAATTAAGTTAACATCATTCCCAAGCAAAATCATCGCAAAATGAATACAAGACTCAACTGATAGCCAGTGAAGGATGTAATTAATGCCATCAACACAGTTTTATGGAAAACATCCTTAGGGATCTGTGGTTTGGTTAATGGAGAAAACTACAGGTATGTAATGTAGTATAGTATAGTATAGTATAGACCTTGCTGAAGGGCTCAGTTAATCTTTGCAGTGTGTTTTGATAAAAACTGCACAAATAAATGGATTTGATGAATTGACAGACTGGCAGACACAAATTTCTTGAACAAGCATAATTGAAATCACATTGTTTCTAGACTTTTTTTCATTGAAGTAAATTAGATCTGATACAGCTCAATAGTTTTCATTAGTGATCCAGAAGTATTTTTCAAAACCTGGATGATCAGATTTTCAGATGACAAAGATGAGTAGAATAAAAACATTAAGACAGACAAGCAGTCATAGAAAATGACAGAGGCAATCTGAGAGGGATGAAATTTTCATTTTAACAGGTTTCAGTGCAAAGCACTGTGTTTAAACACACAGACTACAAAACAAGTTTAGAAGATGACAATATCCATCCTGGAGCAACAACTCAAGGAGGACTCTGCCACAATATTCAGAAATCCCACCCTGAAGTCTCTGCGTCATGGTATGATAGAAAAACAGGTCCTGCAGAAGACTTCAAGGACCTGAACACCTTATTATGTGTTACTTAACACATAATATTGTTTGTGTTATTATTACTGCTCCAGTACATAAACACAGAACTAAAGGCAGCATCCCTTATCCCCAGAAATTAAATAGCACAGATGCAAGAGATGCAAATTTACTGACAAGTGGAAATAAGCATTCAGATATCTCTGCAGCATTCACGTGGATCTGCTGCAGAGGCCAAATAAAACAGCAAACCAGGTAACAAATCAAACAGCACATGGGGAAAAGGGCAAGCATGACAGTCTGAACCCTGTGCATTTCTCAACGTGAGCAAGGAGAGAGGAACTGCAGGCACAAAGGTCCCTGAAACAAAGCCCAGAGCTGGAGCCAGCTGAGGCTGTGTGATTCAAGGCATTAAGAATCCTGGCAAGGTCTGGGATCATGTGCACAAGCAGCAATGGCCAGCTGGACAAGGATCAGCTATGGCAGCAGCAGCAGCATGTTTCACAGATGGAAATAATGAATGCTGAGAGGAGGTTCATGGATTAAATGCACTTAAATTAACCTGCACTGCACTGATTTTTATTTCTGCACCTCCAACCCCCTGGCTAATCCCTCCTTGGAAGGGTTTCCCTGTGTTGTTTTCCAGTGGAAGGAGCTAGCTCTGATCCTGACTAAACAGCATCTTAGCAGAAGTACAGTGGGAGTCTTCAAGGTCAGCTCTCAGCCACTGGCTCCAGTCCTGGCAATAAGCCAGAGCAATCTGGGCTTGTTCCAACCTGTGACAACCAATTGGGACCACCAAGGGACCACTGACCAGCAGAGAGATGAATGACACTTCCCCATCCCTCTCTTGCTCATGAGACAGTTCCTCCTTCCTTACTCACCCTCCTAACATGCCTTCTCCTTGGAGTCCTGGACCAGGAAAGGTGTGCTGGCAGTGCTCCAGAGGTCACCCTGATGAACATAAAGAACAAGCAGAGGGATCAGGCATGAACACATTTTGCCATTTCAGGACTCCTACCTGAGGGGCTGAAGGCAGCAATGGCCTCTTCCACAGACTAACTGCACTGTGAAGATTTGCCTACAGCACAGGAAAAGATTATGAAAGCTGCTCTCTCTGGAACACCTAGCAGGGTTTTGATTACACAAATTCAATTTTTGGTCAGCAGTTCTTTGCTAATGCAACAATTCTTCCTGTTGTGCCATGCATACCAGTGAGAGTCCTGGTATGAACTCTATATACAAACTGGACAACAGAAAAAAATGCTGTTGCCACCTTATTTTACTGAAAAAGCCACCAAAAGATAAAAGGCCAGCAAAATCTTTACCTTGGAAAGCAAGACTATTTGCAAATTCTTGTTTAATATCTATAGACTTCTGTTTCACAAAGACCCAAGTTGTTACCTACTTGAGGCACATAGAGCACATTCTGTGGACAGCAGAAGAAAGCTGCTGTGTTGTAAATAGGGTGCCACAAAATGCCTCCCAAACACCTAGCTCCAGCCTGCACTGGTCATTGAAGTCAGAGGTTTGTCTGGATATAATAATGGAAATAAGGGATATAATAATGGAAATAATGTTTGAAGGTGCTTTAAGCATCTCCCTCCTGTTGGTGACAGCCCCTGAAGGGAGGCACAATGCTGTCCCATGTTCATTTCCAGGCCCAGACATGGGAAGTGCAAAGGTGCCACATCCTCCTGGAGAGAGCTGAACCCTGAGCTCTCTGCTTCCAGATCTCTGCATGAGAACACCTCACCCTTTCTATATGATTGTATATGATGCAGTGAGAGCCCCATACGTGACAAGTTAAGGACAGCAGCCAGTGATACACATACCTGTCACTTAGGTCTCATAACACCTGGACTTCTAAGCAGATGACAGACCAGAAGATTGATGTACTGATGCCAGATTTTCCCCCTCCCCTGGAATGAATGAGGTTCACCCACACCAGCCCAATGCCAAATCCAGCCCTATGCCAGAAATGAAATATCAAGTGGGTTCGAAGCCTTTCCATAAATGTTGCATGGATGTGTTTTTCTCAGTCTGAAGTATGAGAAGCCTTGACCAGACAACACTTACCCAGAGTGCCAGCGTGGGCAGAGAGCAGGGATGCTTTGCAGCAGGCAGGTGAGCAGCACCTCCAAGGGAGGCATCCCCAAGCTCTGCAACACCTCCCTTTCCTCAGAGACACACCAAGCATCCAGCTCCCTAGGAGAGACAAAACCTTGAAGAAAAGCTCTGCAGCTTTGTTTACACTTGACATTTAATATATCACATAAAATCTGTTGAGCTTCAATAAATGAAACCAGGTGATCATTCAACTTCTTGAATGTTTCCCTTTGCTGCACACACAGACTGGTACAAGGCATTCCTTCCTTTTCCAAGTGTTACGAGGCAACAGCATGTGATAATGCAGATTCACCCTCAAATACTGTGAAAAGTAAACACCTGCCATTACCTGATTTCTGGTAATAGTGTAGCACCTGGCTCTTCAAAAGATCTCTGTAAAATAAACAAAAGCAATAAGCAAATTTAGGTATCACTCATCCAAAGGAGCAATTAGAAAGCATTTGGACCATGAAATATGTATTTATGGCTGTACAGCACCTAGCACTAGATAATTTTGAAGCTTGATTAGGCAGAAGCCCTTAGACATTGCCACCCAACAATTAATAACCATATTAACACTAAGAATTAAAACACAAGCTGACCACGTTGCTATGGAAATATAAGAATATGGCAAATACACCCTCCTGAATAGAAGCCAATAACTGGGAATGGCAGAGAGGAAATGAGCCTAAAATTAATCACTAAAATAAATAGAATTTCTTTAAAAATGGAAGGAAGAAAGCCTTGCCTAGCCAGGCACCAGGAAACACAGGTGCATTAGCATTTGCACTGAGCTTTACCTCCAATAATAACATTTCCAATAACATAGTTACAAAAAGGATGGGAAGAAGAAAAATGAAGCAAACAAACAGAAGGCAGATAAACACAGTTATTAATCAAAAATCTTTTAAAAGCACAAGCCTTCTGTCTCGTAAGAAACCATGTGGCATCTTTTCTGCTTTGAAAAGGAAAGCTCTACTACAATAGATCAAGATAAACAATTTAAGTGCCAGAAGACAACTAAAGTGCTATTCTTCCCTGAAATTTATACACCAGCCAATGCAGAGCTACATTTAGAAGAGAAAGATGCTCTTTGGACTTCCTTTTATCACCACATTTCCATCTGGTAACTTCAAATCAGAGCATGTGTCCCTGTGCCTCAGTCTGCATTTCTCTTACCCCTAAGGCAGGGCAGCACCTTTCCCCAGGTGCTTTCCAAACTCTGTCTGATTCCAGCTCGTGGAGGCACTTGAGTTGCTAACAATGAGCAGTCACACTGCCTCTAAGGATAAAAGAAGGAGCAATATAAACAATTTCTGGAAAAACCTACTACAAGGGCAATGAAGGGGCCTAGTAAATGACAGTGCTTGTTCAGGAAAGCAGTGAGCAAGAGGGAACAGAATTCTTTTGCTTTCCCGTTCCCATAAAGCAGTCCATCTCCTGAGAGGTTTGCTTTCAACTGCTGACAAAAATTTGGATCCAGAAACCTGGATCCAAAATTTCTCACAGGATCGTCTTCCCTGAGGTTCTGCTGTGCTCACACCTAAGAGATCTCTGCTGGTTTCTATTTGTGCTCTTCTGTTCTCACAACTTCTGGAAATTTCCTCACATGTACTGGGAGTTATTTCCCAGCAGAGGTGATAAATTTTTCACACACAAAACATTCTGGTGATTTTGAAAGCATTTAGTTTTTGTGCTCATATGTTCTTGTACTGATTCTCCCTCAAAACTGTGGCTGAGAATATCATTCTGTCATCTTTGTGGTGGAAAAATCCAATATATAGTGACAAGGACATAACTCTGTTATCTAAATCCTGGGCAGTACACTACCCTTGGAAATACTGACATATCACTGCTAGAGGACATTTCTGAGCTGGATTCCCACTCCAGCATGAGGAAGCAGGGAAGACATCCCTCACCCTGGAGCACACATGTGGGGCAGGGTAGCCCCACTCAGAGCAGGGCATTCAAAAGCTCTGCTCTTTCAGGACTGCCCTGGTCAGCCCCAGATGACACAGCACATGCACAGCAGAGGGACAGGCTGGTCACACAGAGACTTAAAGGGGAGGGAGCAGGAAAATACACACATGAACAGTGTCTATACACCAACTCCCCACCTTGTTCTGGGTAGCTGCACACAGCCAAGAGCTGTGCAAGCCCCCATGTGAGCAGTTTGGTTTTAAAACCAGATGCCTATTAAATGCCATACATCCCTATTCACATCCCAGTAACAATTTGTACTTTTCTTTGCCCCCAGACAGTACATAGAAATACATTAATTAAACACCAGAGGTCATGGAAATTTGTCAGCAGAATAAAGCATTATATAGCACAAGAGACACAGACTTTATGGACAGAAAACTTTTAAATGACAGGTAGGTGAAAAAAATGGATTACTAAAAGCAACTTGTCATTTTTTCATTTCAAGACAGCACCATCAATAAAATCAGTTTTTGCCTTGATGCAAGTTCCCTTAGAGGCAGACTCCATCACTGCACTTTGGACTTGGAGTTGTGTCTGAAGCACAAAGAGAAGATTGAAGACTCACCTGGAGTAAAATAAACAAATTGCAGTGCAAAGCCTGTGGATATCTAAATGCTGTCAGTTCCTCTGAAAAATGTTTCACTGTATTAGCAGAGTGGCAGGAAGGTCTGCTTCTCATTTCATTGCTCTGAATTGTTTAAGTATTTAAGGGTCATTGACTAGAAATATTCTTCATCCAGGACCAGAAAAGGAAGTATCCATGGGTGTTGATTATTGAGCACAGAACAAGATATCATTCTTTAGTTCACAGAAAAACTCAAGCACTTCCAAAAAGAACTGAAGCTGAGCATCATGAATAAACTGGATGATAAATGACTGGATCTTAATTAGAAAAAGAAAAAAGCCAACAGTGAAATATATGTTTTTAAAAAGAAAAGAAAGGAAAAGAAAAATGACTGATGTTACTGCTCCCCCTATTTCAGCTGATTAAGTTCTCTCTCATGAAAATACAACACTAGGAAACAACAGATCCAGAAAGAAAAAATACCAGCAACCAAGACAGAACATCACATCAGCTAAAGGGGCAAGCAGGAGCACCATGCCAGTGCTTTGAACAGCAGGCTCTACTCCACAGAGGCTTTGTCTGGAAAGCTGATTTACCCTTTATGCTTTATAGGCAATGTTCCAATAGCTGGTCTAATCACATCATATTTTTTTTTTTTTATATTTTCAGGAAGCTACACAGGTTGGAAATGTAATGCATTGTCTGGTAGCTTGGGAAAGGGCTGCAAACGTGAGCAGGAAGGACAGAAGACATTTGTTTCCATCTTTTCTAAACTGAATTTCAGGCCAGGCATTGTTGGGGATTGGATACAATACTAAGAAATCTGTATTGTATTGACAAGGCAACAACCAGAACCGAGTTCTTACACTGAACTGGAACCCAGTTTGGACCTGAGACATCCAATGCTCTACCAGCAAATTTTCAATCATGAAGCATTCAAAGACAAATCTTTTATTGCAACTCCCCAGCCCTCTGCACCTGCTCTAGGCAGAAACAAACTTGCTCACTGAAACTGCACATAGTGATAAAAATTTATAAAGGGGGAGGAGAGCAACAGTGTACCCATAAACAGCATGTGTCTTTATAAGGGAGACATAAAAAGCTGGGGAAGAAATAACAAGCTTTATGGAGGCAATGAGGAAACAAAGATAATTAAAACCACAACTAAAACCCTTTACTATCATGATGCCCATATAATAGCCTCCCTACAGGAAAAATAAAGGAACTACATCTGAATATACATGTATGGGGGAAGAAAGTTCTCTTGGCACCAGAAATAATCTTTTTTGTTTGGTTGATTTTTTAAAAAAGAAATTCAAATGAGCACTGAGGAGACTTGACCTCAGCTCCTGTAAAGCTAGAAACATTCTGGTGCCACTGGCCTCCAGTGCAGGGACACCTCGCAGAGGCAGGATCAGTGTCAGTTCTCTCTGCCTGTGCTGCCCATCTCCAATTAAGATGGTGTATGCTTGTTCTGTGGAGAGGAAACATTTGCCTTGTCTCTCTGTTCAGCTATGACAGCAGATAGAGCAGGTAATTTCACTTGTGTTAATCCTTTCCTACAAGTGCTTAAAAGTGGAAATATTGACCATCAGCATTGCCCTGGTCACCCTGCACTGCTCCAGCTCTGCCATCACCCAAGCTCCAATTCTCATTACCCACCACAAAACATCCCCTCCAGTCACAAAACTCTATGTGGTGCAAACATCAAGCTGTTTTAAAAGCTAAAATGAAAATAAAAATTAACAGTTACACCTTCCTTCCTGCCCATTAGGAACATGCGCCAAACTCCCATTCTCACATGTTTTTAGCTGCAGTTAAAAAAGACTTTTCAGGAATAACACCACACCATAGCCAAAATTCTGGCAGATAGAATCCACACCCTGGTCTTGTAGGCAGTGATGGACAGAGCTGTACCTCTTTGTCCATCTCTCCAGCAACGCTTCCAGTAGGAGAGATGCAAACAACCTCACTCAACACCCTTCCAACTCCTGGAGCAAGACAGAAAGGCAGCTCAAAGCCCAGACTGCACATATAGCTACTGCTGCAGGGACAGCAAAGATCCCATTTCAAGGCTCATTTAAAACCCTTCCTGCTGTGCATGGAAGTATGCCAGAGCTTTAAGGAGGTGCCTGTGTGCCAAAGGCCCATCTCAGAGTACATATAACCACGCATGCCAGGGTGTAAATATTGCTTCCTCTTCTTTTACACTCTGCTATTGTTAATAATGCAGCTAAATTTAAAATACTGTGCACCCAAGGTCTCTGGTGGGAAGCAAAGCCTTTGCAGATGAAGCAGCTTAAGCCAAGAGCTTCCTTTCCTGCAAGCCCTGTCTGAACCACCAGCTGTGACTGCCAGAGCGAGCCTTGCCTTAATTCCCTCTCCAGACAATAAGGTCAGGCTGGCAACAAGACAGTTTTCTTGGAACAAGAGTCTTTTTTAAAAAAACAAACACAAACCTCAGACCATTAACAGCTCCATGCAAGCCAGCGGAGGTCTGTCGCCACGTTGCCCATGACTTCATGCCAGGGCTGCTTCTTCACCTCCCCTTCTCCTCTGAACTCAGGGAGCACATATTGCACAGCAGGTGTGTGAGCCGCCTTCCAGCCACAAAAGCCCTTAACTCTCTGCTGAAAACACTTTCAGAGACTCTGTCACGCCCTTGACCTTCTCTGTTGTGCTCATCTCTGTACCAGTTTGCACCATGGAAAATGAAATGCCCCAAACATACTTTCTGTAGGATCCTTACCAGGATTCATCTCTGCCCCTTTCCTTGCTCTCTCCATGACAAAACTGATGAGAAAATCCCTGTAGGTCCCACCTGCCCACAGCACCTTTGCTACAGTGTTCTCTCACCTGGGGAAACACACACACTGCATTAAGCCTCTGAGAAACAAGACTGACTGTAATTCTGGTGCACAGCTGACAAGTATGTAATCCTATTTATTATTTGCAATAGTAGACCACAACACATCAACCAAAAATTTAAGCTTTTGGGTGCTAATGAGAGCAGGCTGGCAGACATTCTATGACTGTGATGGTGTTCACAGGGGTTTTTGGTTGAGGGAAGAGATGAGGATCTGACTCCGTGTTTCAGTAGGCTTGATTTATTATTTTATGATATATATTACATTAAAACCATACTAAAGAAGAAAGGATTTCATCAGAAGGCTAGCTAAGAACAGGATAGGAAAGAATGATAACAAAGGCTTGTGTCTCAGACAGAGTCCAAGTCTCACTGTGATTGGCCATTAATTAGAAATAACCACATGAGCCAATTACAGATGCACCTCTTGCCTTCCACAGCAGCAGATAACCATTGTTTACATTTTGTTCCTGAGGCCTCCAGCTTCTCAAGAGGAAAAATCCTAAAGAAAGGATTTTCCATAAAAGATGTCTATGACATTATGACATTTTCTTAACATTTTTGACCAAACACTTAGCAAAGAATATTAAGTAATAGCAACCACCACCACCATCAACCACACAAACAAACAAAACTCCAAGTCCAACAATCAATCACAAAAAAGAATGTTTCATATTCTACAGACTTAAAGAAGCACTTTTCATGAATTCAGCAATGCAGGTCAGGTTAAGACACATGTTCAAACCAACATAAAGCTGATGCAAGATGCAACAAAAGCTCTTCCCCTCTGCTAAGGGCACCTATAAAACAGTTTATCTCTTTGAGTCATCTCAGTTTTTCTGATGGCACCAGAGGAGACAACCGGTCTGCCTCCTCCAGACAAACCACTAAAGCTAGCAGATGAACACTAAATTCAAGCAGAACCCATTCTTCTCTTCTGGAAGGATTTGCTTAAGTTTCTCAATATTCTGTCTACATCTGTATGCACAGAATTGAGCATTTACCATTTTTGTGGCCTAATTTTCCTTCTCTTTAAGGAATATTACAAGGCTGAGGAAGTGTCAGAATGTTGTGCAGCCCTTGTCACTGTCAGTATTATTTCATACTGTTTTCTTAGCAACTCCTGCTGAGATTCATAAACTGTTTGCACATAAGTATTACTAATGAAATTCAGTCTCATTCTTCAGCCCCCCTCCAGCCCACAGTGCAAAATATAGCTGTACTTTGGATTTAGAAGCCTGACTAATCATGCAAGATACCTATCATTTATCTGTGGAGAAGGCAGCAGTTTCTATGAGAGAATTCCTGCCTTTTTCCACTTTGCTCAGCTCTGTATCAAGACAGAAGGACCATTCTGTGGACAGGGAGAGCATCAAGACATCTAATCACAGAATTTCAGAATGGCAAGGGCTGGAAGGGAGCATTGCTGGTCCAACCTACCTGCTCAAGCAGTGTCCCTTGGAGCCAAATGCACAGGATTGCATCCATGTAGTTTTGGAATGTCTCCAGGGATGGAGATTCTACAACTTCCTTGGGCAGCCTGTTCCAGTGCAGGTTACCCACACAGCAAATGTGAGCCTTCAGTCCCAAGGAACTATTAGCAGGGTTCAATATCCTACTCTTAGGAAGACTGCCCACCATTAAGAGGTAAAGCATGATTGATCTAGTATAGCATGATTGATACAGTATGAATCTGGGAGTAAAGATGCACCTTAAAGTGCTGCCTTAACCTAAGTTTTCCTATCTTGGCACTGAGCAAATGCCCTAAAGTCCAATAAAACTGATGATGACACGGCTCTGTTGGAAAAACTTGGCTAACACAAATAGCCTTTCACAGATCAGGTAGTTATCCCTTCCAGGCTGTATTTCATAGTCCCAAAATACTTGGTGTTAATATTTATCCTCTATTAACAATATCAAAACATCATAAGAAATGTCCTGCTACATTTTGACACATTTAACGATTTTCAGGTACAGAATCATTTTTCAAAAGTCTTTGTAGATAAGAGACAGAAAGATTAAAGATAGAAAATATTTGTCTGGGCATCAAATATTTGTCTGTGCAGCCTTTACAAAAAGAACATCTGGAACAGAGAGAGGAAGAAAAGTCTTGCAGAAAAGCAAACCTCCAATAAATTGGTTGCATGTCAGAATCTGTCAGCAGTGTGACTCATTCTGTGCTCTTTTCCACTGTAACAAATTATTGCTTTTCCAGGTTTGAATTTTCTCACACGCTGTTTTGCTACAGCACTGCATGAAATAACTCAGCACTGAGCACCCCACTGCAGAAGTGCCACATGCAGTTTATCATTAGCAATGTAATTCTGGCAAAGGATGGATAAGGGTGGTAGTGGAACGCATGAATAAAGCAATATTAAACAAATAAACAATGTGCAGCAGCAGGTGGATTCAAAACAAACAGCAGGCCATCATTACAGCAGGCTATTTTACACTCAGCCATCAGCTTGAGTCCTGCCTCAGTTTGTCAATGTTGCTGCCATCAAGCAGCCACTTATTTTGCTGTTTCTAAACATGGCAGTGGCCACAGTTGTTCTGAGAGGGAAGATCCAGATTTTCAAGCAAACTGAGCACAACTATGGGCAGAGAAGAAGGCAGAGTATCACTGTGCCCCTGTTCTCCCTTTCCTGACAACAGACCTTCCCTTCAGCATTTCTGTAATGCTTGCTCAGCTTCACCACCATCCTCTCTGCTTGCCTCCTCTGTTCTAGTCTTGGCACGGTTGCTGCAAAACCTAAAAGCCATTCCCTAGAAGCCCCAGCAGAACACAGTGAAATATCAGTGAATGCTGGACTTTGCAAAACACCCAAAATTGCCTTGAGCTCCAATGTGGTAAGAAGAGAAACTGGGAGTAGACATAAAATAAGGAGGCTTCTGGTGTGAAAAGGACAGACTGGAAGACATCCCTTGCTGGGCATTTCTCTACTGTTTTCAGAGATTGGAGGACAAAGACCTGGCTTCACTCCCACACATTCCTTGGGGACTTGCCACAGGGTTTTTAACTTGCTGAAAGAATAAATTAAAAACTCATTTTAAAATTGCATATCAAAAGCATTCCCCACCTCAAAGCACATACCCTCAGTCTCCTGTAAATTGACTGTTGAGGTAGTCCAAGGTGAATGTGACAGGGAAGAGGCATCCTGAAAGTCAGAGTTGATGCAAGAAATACAAACTCATTAATATGAAATGAGATTTATCTGGTGCAAAGTTAAATGATTGGTTTTAGAACAGCTTAAACAGAACATATCTCTTTTCTTCCCTTCTAGTAGATGCTTCCCTCTGTGTTACTTACTGCAAGTGACAAAAGGATGACTTCTAATCAATAGTAATTTAGAAATCAAGAGCAGACTCTTGGTGTGACTGCCCAAAAGCACTGGGCAGGCTGCAAAGACAAGAACCTACCCCAATAAAAAGAAAAACCCAGAAAATCTTCCCAATCATGTCCATAGCATTGACTCTGTCCTGACATCTCTAAAGCTAAACATCTGTGAAGACAGATTTTTAAAGGTGTTTAGACAAAGCTTCTGTTTAAATACAGAGGTGTAGCATTTTAGGTGTTAGCACAGTAACCCTGATTTCCTGGAAAAAAGCTCAGACAAAAGGTTGTATCTATCTGTAACCCTGCTATTTGTATTTCTGCATGTCCACCAGCCCATGACCTCAAGGCTTGACCTGGAAACTCCCCAGGCTCCATCAGCTGCACAAGACACTTCAGGCTGCATCTGCACATGTGCCACAGGAAGGAGAAAATGGTAGAGCTATTATCTGGTGAATCAATTGTTCAAAGGTCTCAGTTCTGAACAGACTGAATGCTCCTCTGTCTGACAGCCTAAATGGCACATGGTGTTTAAGGGAAGAAAAAAACAGGCTACAAAAAAACCCAGGCTGTGTTGGTGCTACAAATCAGATGAGAGGGTTTTGGTGGTTCTCTTAGGTCCTTCAGACATGGCCCCGAAAGGTGATGATGGTTTTTGGGATACCCCACAGGAAGGTTAGACTCAGCATTTGGGGGGTCACCAATCTAAAATAACAGCAGTGATAAATCTACAAATCACCAGAATTTGCTGGGGGGAGGGAGGTAAAGGGAGGAAGATCTTGAGGTGGCATCCTAACAAATAGAGGAGCCTGCTGAGTGCTGCCTTATCTCAATACCTGATGTTTAGCTGCCAACACTACTCCTCAGTTTCCCCACCCTTGCACCAGCAAATGCCAGAACATTGCACTGGAGGAACAAAATGCAATCCCCAGCAGGTCAGTCTACAAGCCAGGGTTTTTTTCCAATTGATTCTGAAAAACAATCTCCCTCACCCTCAAGAGTATGTGATTGGCGGCAAATAAAGGACTGCTGCCATTTAAAACAAAAGTATTTCACAGCCTTTCTTTGCAGTGTTGTTTATTTGCATGGCACTGGAAATATGCCAGATGTTCTAAAAAGCCACAGACACTCACCTCCCTTTCAGCTTTGTAAATAGCAGAAAATGCATTTACATTCTTTGTCAGGTTTGTTTCTCCACCCTGGTATTTTAGAGCCCCTTCACTCAGTCATGTCTAGGGCCGGAGGATGCTCTCCTAGCACCAGCAACAAATAATAACTGGAAGAAATAAAAGCCCCAGGGATTTCTGAAACTACTGAGAGGTGAAACAGGCTGCCAACCTGTCCAGAGTATTTACAATCTCATAAAACCCACAAAAATGACACCAGCAAGCTGGCTGATAAACTGTACATGACAGCCACAAACACTGATCTTCCCATAGCCAGTATCATTAAAAATGGCACTGGAAATATATCACTGTGTCAAACTGGATGAAAGCCAACAGGAAAGTGATAGGTCCTTCTGTGCTCCAGCACAGCTGAAAAGCTTTTCTCAAGTGATAGGTGAAGCCTTGCATACCCACAAAAACTGTAGAAAGTTACTTTTAAAGGTAAATCTGATAAGCATCAGCAAAGAGAGAGGCAGAAATCTGAAGCCCAAAAGCAGAAATGTGAAACAGGAGGAAGAAATGCCTTATTTTAGGATTTTTGAGTAGCAAAGTACTGAGCAAAGTGGGATCCAAAAGTAACAGCAAGGTGACTCCCCTTCTAGAAAAGGAAATCATATTGACAAGTGTGAAAATAAACGACTTGGATTTCAATGAGCAGATTAATTAAATCTGGCCTCTGAGGTCTGGCTGACTTTTAATTGTCCCTATAGCTGAAAATGGATTTTGCTCCTCTGGGCATGTTTACACCTGGTTCTCACCTGGACCATTTATTCCAAGGTTTCCTCTAGGCTCTGCAAACCCAATCTCACTACTTTGTGACATGTAACTAAAATCACTGACAGAGAAAAATGCCTATAGAGAAGGCATTGCAGTGCTGGTTTCCATCCTCTATCTCTGTGACTCTATTTCCCTTCAGATGGCCAAGACTCCTACTTAATGTCTAGTAATGTGTCCAGAAAAAAAAATATGCTCATAACCACCTGATTCTGAAATAATATAAATGGGAAAGACCAACAAAAATACAGCATATTTCCTTTTAAAAAAATCAGCACACATCCACTGTACTAACCCTGCACTGTCTGTACATTGTGTCTCCAAAGAGATTCCACTGGGAATCAGGGATGTGCAAGGCTTTGACCTGAGAGTCAACCCATCTTGGGCTTTGTAACTGAACACTGTAAGATCAGCAGGAAGACAAGGACAAAAGTTAAGGGAGAAAACAGACTATTCTTTGGCGAGAGTGTTCTGGAAATAATGTGTGACTGAAATTCTTCCCAAACCCTGAAGAAAAAAGTCTAGGAAGGATGCACTCCAACTCCTGACACTCGGGTACCAGAGCTCAGACTGGAGTTTTGCTGGCCCAATCAAGTTCAGAGCTGATGAGAGCAAGGTGGCAGCCCAGGTGTCACTGGGGTACAAACCCCAGGCTTGGGGTCAGCACGAGGCTGTGGCATGATCCCAAGTCAGGGAAGATGGAAAAACAATTATCTTGAGGTACCTTGGCTGTAAACTGATGCTGTGCAAATCAATGATATCCATGGGAATACTCATGTTCCAGTATATTTAATGAAAACAATAGAGAATTGTTTGCATGTCACATCTAACTGAGCCCATTCCTTACTTTCAAGTTAAATAAGAAGTTGGAAGAAAAGACCTGCTGTTGCTCTTTTCCACCACAGAGTGATAGTGAGATAATTAAAATAAAAAAAGAAACCATTTTGGTAACATTCCCTTTTAAATAACATCAGCCATCTATAAACAGTATGGCTTGGCCATTTTAACAGAAATACCTGCATGTCAACAGGGAAACCTGCAAACTCATTCTTTTACACTTTCCAGTTCAGTTGTCTTGATCTTGTCCTGTGTTTCTTAAAGTCATGAGAGGCAGTTAGCCCTGGTAAAAGACATAAAAAGTGTGACAGGAGAAGACAGGAATAGAAACATTAAACTATGGCAACTAGCTACAAATTTATTTCCCATTCCTTATCTTGTACTGCTCTATTTTGTCCACATCATTAAATGAAGTCAGGGTAGCTTCAGAATTATACCAATAACACCTCTCAGATGTGCAAGCACTTTGCAAGAACAGCTATTTCTGGTTTAAAGTTGGGATCATAAGTTCAGTTGAGGTGATTTCCCTACCACAAAATCATGAGCAAATAACAGAATTTGAATGAAAGTCTGCCTCTACATCTTACATCATCAAAGGACACCCTTGTTGTCCCAGTGTTGTAGGATCTGTACTTTCCCACTGATTTAATTTTCTGACTGCAATCCTTCATGCCCATCACAGACACAAAAAGATGAAGGCACAGCCCTGTATGGCTGCACTGCTCCTGCAGGTACTAATGAAACAGCAAAGCAATACTTCCCACTTACCTCCAGAAAGCATCTGCTTTTTGCAACATCACAGTCACACACTCTTCTTCCTTCCCTTCCCTTTTCAGTTTCTGAGATAAAGTAAATCTCACTTAAAAGGCAGCTTCTTCTCTGGAATTTACATCCCTGTCAGCCTGGTGGAGGTGGAGCTGGTCCTGGCACTAAGCAGGAGATGGAGCTGGGAACACACAAAAACACAGTTTTAAACAACACAAAATTCTTTGATATCAGGTAAACTAAATATTTTTTTTCATGACAGCACCTCTGCTTTGTCTAATGAGAAGCCTGGCAGGAACTTAGGCAACAATTTACAAAGGATTGAAGTAGCCCACAGGGATTGAGAGCTGAGCTCTGCTCCAACACCACTCATAGCATTTTCCTGAAGATTTCAAAAGGGTCTCCAGAGGCAACACGCTTGACTCTGTTCTCCTGACCTCCAATTTAACACTATTATCCTTTTACTTCACTTAAGTTTCAGTAATATTTAAAGTCCTATCAAATAAAAGAATGAACAGCCATGGAAGAGTCAATGACCTTTCCCTCCAGCAACCTTGTGACATGTAAGACAAGAAAAAGCAATTAAAGAGAGAAAAAAGACGGGCAATTTATCAACACATTAAATGCATTACCTCACCAAAAGCTCTCCTCTCTTCACCAGTTCTTGCCTTTCAGATCCAGAGGGAGTGAGCACTTGTGCTCTCATTTCTAGACTGGCTTGCATTAGTCAGCTAACATCCTCCCAGAGCTGCCTTGCCATCAAGCTGCTCTGCTAACACTCAGCTATTCAGCTGTACAGTCAAGCTCAGGATAATTCCCTTTACTTAAGCAGCCTAGCTTATCTCCTCATGAGAGAGAGACAGACTACCCTGATTTAACATGATTGTTTGCATGATGGTCTACCCTTGATAGAAGAGTTTGCTGGCAGTCCCACTGGCACTTGGGTTCAGAAAAGCCATGCTGTTCCTAGGAGCAGAAGGTTTGCCAAAAATCCAGTGTGTCACTAGGAAATGCCAGGGTTTCTGGGTAGGGTGCTTTTATTATCACGCTCAGTTAAGTGGAACTGGCACTATGACAACTGCTTCAGAAAGAGCGCTAAGCACAGTGTGGGGGAGAAAAAATGTGGATCTCAACTGATGGAGCTGTATCATCCAGAACACCTAGTCCAGAGGAGTAGTGACAACAGTGCATCCTTATTACACAGTGTATTTCACTGTAGAGGAACAAATAATGTCAGTAACGCTGCACTGTAGGTAAGATAAGCCACTTACACAGTTATGTGTTACCTGCAAAGCTCTGCTAATGCAGGCTTGAGCTGCTGATTGTGAGGCTTGAATTTGGCAGCTTTCAATATGTTACCTAGTATTTATATTAAAAGCCTTAAAAATGGATTCCTTGAATTTGGGATAATTCCCCACCCTTGAAGATAATTGCTAAAATACACGTACATATACTTGAATACACTTACAATACTTGAATACACTTACAATACTTGAATACACTTACTAAAATGAACTTACAGGATCTAATGATAGTGCCTGCACACACTGAACGACAATTACAGCAAGAAAAGACTTACCTGTCTGTGAAATGCAGAGTACAGGACAGCTGTCACTCCAGTGCACAGCAATTGCCCTTGCACAGACTCTAACAGACTGGAATTATCACCATATTTGAATTTCTGAGCTTTCATAAAACTGAGAATGAAAATTGAAGCCTTTCAAAAGTCCATTTATTTCACACCTTGGAACACCCTGTTATTCAAATAAAATATATATCACCTTCTTCCTGCAAATCTGGGCCAGAAAGGAACTGGATTCTGGAATGAGAGAGCTGAAGAAATAGGAGGGATTTTTTGTCAAGGGTTTTGTCAGAGATGTCACCACCTTCCTCTGCCAAGGAAAGTTGACAGTTACTTAGTGGACTGAGATCACAGATTTCATTTCTTTTTGGCCTTATTATGTACTGCTTGTAAATCACTGCTCTTTATATTCTCACCATTAACATGTTTTCCTGTATTACACAACAGCACTGTTATGTCTTCTTGCTAAGGCTGCTCCTTTTGAGGTTTTTCTGGTTTTAGGATAATGTAGCCATTTTAGGTTTTAGGTAATGTAGCCATTTCAGCACGATGCTATCTTAACAACTGCTAACATTAGATGACCATCTTTTTTTTATTTTTGCAAGGATTCATTGAATTTTACAGCTGAAATTCACATGAATAAAATGCCTGGCCAAACAACAGAGGATACAACCCTAATGGCATTGTGCAGTTTCCTCTTCTGTTCAGGAGACTTATAAAATCAGATTTCATACTTTGGAGTTTTTTTTTTTAATTAGTCTAGTACACTCCTCAGTCAACTGATTTTGTTTTTCTGATACAGAGGATTTCAGAAAAAAATAAAAGGAAATTCAGCATAAAAAGCCAGGTCTCCTCAAACAGCCCAGGAATTCTGGCTCGTGGAGAGTGAAGCATCCCCATTCTGAATTGACCTGGCTCCTGGAGGTGCCAGTCCCTGGAAGGGTTGTAGAGCCATGGATATTTTCTATCATTAGCCTCTGACACCAGAAGCAGCGCCTGGGGGAGGGAGGCAGGAGGAATGCCAGCCAATTCTCAGCAAGGCTCTCGTGCCTGGTTTTCTCCTCCAGCCTCCTGAGCTGTCCTGAACAGCCCCTGTGCCTCCCCTGCTCAGTGCCTTGGGGCACTGCCTCTGCCTTGCCTTTGGCTGCAGCAGCGATGGAGCACGGCAAGGAGCAGACAAACTGCTCTCTTTTCAGAGGGAGGATCAAAGACCAAAAACCCCAGCTCTCCAGACATGCTCACAGCCTCCTCACAATGCACTAGACACAATGGCTGCAGTAAGATTGTGCAATGAAATGTACACTCAGCAATGGGTACAGGGTAAGATCTGACCTGCTGGAAGTTTAGCAGATTAATGGAGATAAAGAAACCAATGGGACAGTGGTGAATAGAAAGAAAAAGAAAAGGAGGTATCCCACCAGTTGCATTTTCATAAAACATTGTTCTAGTTAAATCTCATGTTTAATGAGAAGTACATGGGTGCTTTGGCTTCCTGTGAAGAGCTCTCCCATGCTGCAGCTGAAAACCAAACACTTGTAATTTCAGACATTCATCTTTCCTGCAGAAATGTACCCTACAGATGTATCAGCTGCTGGTAGACTCTGACCTATGCAGAGCTGTGAGTATTAGTGGGAAATGATGAAACCCCACTTTAATGCATCCACTGGAGGAAGAAGCATTTGTGAATACATTTATTCCATCATGGGAGAAATCTCATCTGACCTAGTTTCCTATTCTGTTTGTTACCTCCTGGCTGTCTCATCTGAGGTTCCACCTGCTGTTTCTCCATCTGCCAGTCTTTTTTATATCAGAGGAACCTTCTGAGTTACACGTTAAATGTCAGGCAGGCTGGAGAAAAGCTGTTTATGTCTGCATTTCAACAGATGATATTTCCATTAAAAGTGCTTTATGGAGACACTAAAGGCTAAGATGTCATTTGCATTTGGTTATTGCAATTCACAGGCAGGCCTGCTTGTGTGAAAACTCATGCTATTATTTCAGAGCTTCCTACACCCAAGCAGAATGACCATACCCTGTGAAGTTCACTAATAGTGTCTTCTCTAGTAATATTGAAAGCCTTAATCTAGGGGCCAAAAAGCTACCAGATAATATAGTTAAAGTCACTGGAAACCAAAATCACTAACAGGGAACCACCTGTTTTCTCCCACTTACTTCCTAAGCTATTTCAGAGAAGAACACAAAGAGTTAGTTTGGATTAATGTGTGAATAAACATCAGTTACCCTAAAGAGTAATTAACTCTAAGGTTGCAATACTTAAGGGCAACCACCCCATTCAAACCCTTGAAGTATATTTTGCACTTGAGGTATATTTTGCCAGCATATAAAACCACAGCTATGCTGAGAATGCCTGGTAAGGACTTAGCTGTGGGATTATCAAGATATTTTTCTTTGCTTTTCTGTTACTTTTGCTATTCATAGATACTTTGCAAAGAACTTCCTTTACTTTCAGCAAGTTAAGGATCAGGGAGCATCACCTCTATCACACATCTCCCTGACAAAAAATAAAGTACTGCATAGCTAGTGCCTCAGGAAAGTCCAGAATCAAGGGTTTCAGCAGTTATTTTTTCATGAAAAAAAGCATACAGAAGAAATGAAGTGGAAACTCACCATGTCAGTGCAGACTGCCACACAATTTGTACAAGATCAAACGTATACTGGAGCTACAGCTGTCCTCACACACCTATGTGAAGCCAGTAGGAGTATTTCCACAGATTTCTGTAAATTTAGGATCAAATCTTAGGGGCAATTAAGTAGTCCTATTTTGTATACTAAGATTTTATGAATATGTGTAGGCAGACATTCTGTACCCGACTTCCACTGTGCTCCTGGAATTATTTCAGCCTCTAAATGGACAGCTGTTGCTTTTCCAGTCTCCCAGTTCTTGGAGGCAGTGGTCTCAACTTCGAGTTTGCTGCACCTGTTTGACCCACTGTCCATGTCTGACCCTTCCACATTAGCATCCCTGGGCCTAGACTGTCCATGCTATGAAAACCAGGATGAATAAAATCTGTGCTTCCTGTAGAGATACAGGCATGTTACTTTGAATTTATGAGATTGCAATTTACCTTAATTTGCCTACAACTGTCTTGAGGGAATGAAGGAAAGTCTTTGGTGGGGAGAGGAAACACTTGAAATTAATTATATAAAAGTCATGTAACACAAGTATTAACACTATGATTTACAGTAATAAAAACATTATTACAATGTGTTTAATAAGGAACCATTGCATGACCAATTAAAGTTGTCAAAATAGAACAAAAAAGCAACATGTGTTTTTTCCCCTGGAGGAGTGGGATATGGTGAGGCTCATTATTAACTCTCAATTAGACAATAGAAGATTGTTTTTGCTCTGAGTTAAAATCCAAGCTTTTAGCAAAAAGAGCTCAGAGTTCTATTTCTCTCTGTCAGACATGGTTTAAAATTTTTTAGCACACCAGCAAAAGCATTTTTTACAGATACACAGAGTAGACATTTTTAAAAACCTGAATTCAACAGTATCTATTTATTTCAGCTTTAGCACCCAACACAGTTCTGACATTTGCGACCTGCATGCCAAAATCCATCTCACTGCAAAAAATAAGACACAATGACACTTGGTTTACCTGGAAAGGATGGTCAGGCAGCCCTTAGAGGAACCTAATTAAAATGCAGCTTGTTACCAGAGCAGTGCATCACACTGTGCTGCCATAGTAACCAGGGTCCCACGGACTTCTGGGGCCATCTGAGGGCATGTTTGCAAGAAGCACACAAGAACCAAACTGATCACCTTTGGTACATTTTGAATGGCCTAAAAACTCTGAATGATTTGCTGAAATTACCAATGAAAGAAACAAATTAACTCTGACATGTTCAGACAAGGGAGCAGTCTCAGAAACAAACTCATTATTGTTCTTTATGATACAACACTCCCCATAGCTACTTAAGAAGTGCACTACTTACCTGCAGCATGTGAGCAACCAGTTTAAATTGATTGCCTGGTAAAGAAGCAATAGGGACATCAAGACCTGGGCTGTGAATGTGAAGATGAATAACAGAAATACATATTCTATTTAGACTGCTCTTTCCAGTGCTATTTTCTGAAGTACCAGGCACAAGACTCCGCTCAGTTGTTGCTTTTGGCGGATGATTCCCTGCAGCCATACTGAGGGGAAATCTCACTATAGCACTGAGCTTTTCTTTCCAAGCCCTTCTCCTAGAACAGAAAAATTCTTAAACAAAATTAAGAAATATATAAAAGCAGTATCTTACCTTGTACCCCATCCTGATATAATTTTCCAGGAATGCAATAGATTTGTAACTGAGGCATTCATTTTTCACAGTAAACATATCCAGGTCTAGAAAATCTTTTGACACATCACCTGTGAAAGAGACTTTTGAACTGTTGGTGGGTTGCTATAGATTACCATGAAAGATTTCTGCAAAAAAAGCACAGGACTTAAAATTTTGTTAAGCAATTAAACTATTGATGAAAATACCTGAAAATTGTCTGAATTGTCTGAAATCATCAAGGGGATTTTTCATTGCTTTGACAAAAAAAAAAAAAAAAAAAAAAAAAAAAAAAAGAGACAGAGCTTGATAGTAATTCTTCTGAAATAAATTAAAATCCTGAGAAATACTTGGTTGAAACTGGGTGATGACGCAGGAAACTGAAGCACTGGTATTGCAAGCACCATGAAACCAGCATGTTCATGTGACTTTGGCTCACAGTGCTACATCATCAGCTCCCACTGTCCACAGATGGAATGGGCACACAGTCGCAAAGATCTATTTCATGTTGGGCATGACAGTGCCAGAAAGGCTGCAGAAAGCCAAAAAGAAGCTCAGTTCACCAACAAGTTGGAAAATTCATTCTCCTTGGGTCTGTGTCTCTTTTTTGAGCACACCAGTAACATTCATTATGTGGTTGTGCCTAAGTTTCCCCACTTTCAAAACCAGACAATGATATTTACCTGTTACCCAGAACATTGAAAAGCGTAGATGCAAGTCAAGTCCAAAATGCTACTCAAGACTAAAGAACCTTAAACATAAAACCACTTCAGGTTAGAGCTAACACTTGATCCAAAATAACAAATAATAAAACATGATAGAGGTAAAACCATCTCACATTTAAATCTTTGTACTGTATGGAAGAATATCCAGGCAGCACATGTCTAAAAAGAGAGAGTAGCCTGTACTTCAGCAAAATGAGACTTCATACAAGACAAATTCATTGCAACTAAGCCATCACTGTATATCCCAGCACTTTAACAACCTTGGAGCAGTAATTCCTCAAAGAGCCTCATGATTTCCTGTTAACCTGCTGCAGCCCACTATTAATGGCTTCATTCACTTTCAGGCTGCCCTTACAACGGCAAGTTTATTAGCCTACAAACAAATCTGTCAGCAAAGCTGCACCCAGCTACAGTAGCAGCCCTGATTTCCTCATTCTTCATGGTTTTTGTTCAGACTGGGCTTACATTTTCTGGTTTTGCTCCTCCAGTTCCTTCAAAAGAAGCAACACAGCTTGAATGCCTCAACAGGGGCTTTTGGAAGGGGAAGGTGGTGTTAGAAATCATCACTAATTTAGAAATTCATTTTTAATGGGTTACGTTTTATTTGCTTCAGTTGAACACCATTATTTACAGACACAAGTTAATAAAACACACCACAAAACAATAAAATTTCAACAGCTAATATTTATAGGTGCATAGTTCATGCTCAATTACTTCTTTTAATATGTATAATACATAAACATATATATAAAGCTCTCACAATAAGTCATCTCTGCACAGAAAGAATAGTCATAGGAAACAAATAAAAACTGTATCAGAAACAATATCAAATTACTGACAGCCTATCAACAAAACATGTACAGAATTAGAAATAAGCAGTAGACACTTAGGTGTTTTTACTTAATATTTTCTTTTTTAACTTTTAAACTTGAAGCCACAATATCCACAGCACAACAATGACCCTGCCAACCGGCTTTCATTTCAGCAGGAGGGAAATGCTGAAACAAGGTGGATGCAGTCACAGATACTCCAATCATTGCTGATGGAAGACTTCAAAATACACCGTAAAAACTGTAAAAAAATTGAACGACCGGGCACATTGGAACTCAGCACTTGTACAGGATGGGACATCTCAAGGAGTTAGTAGATTTCAGGTGATAGAAAGGAAGAAAAGGACTCTCATGCTTCAGGCTCATAGTCTTGATACTCTTCCTATTGAGGGAGAGCAGAAATCAACACTGCTGGTATTTTCGATGAAGACATCCTATTTTCTCTATTCATTCTACTCCTGGTGGATTCAATGCCCAAATATTATGGATTCTCATGTGACCAGGCTATGAAATGTATTTGGATTTTGTCACATTTCCCAGAGTCTGTATCTTACAAGTCATGGTACTTAGAGGAGAATTAGACTTTTGCAGTGATTAACACATCATTCAGCTGATGCTGCCAGGAACTCCTGAGGCCACCCATGACAATTCTCTTGGAGAGGCAGGAATACTGCTTCTGGGATGAACAGCACACCAGGTGCTGCAGATCCTCATATGAGTCAGTAAATCATTTAAAGGAGTGTTTAACTATGGCCACATGAGCAGCATCCATAATTTTGGTGATATTCAAGATGTTACCCTCAAGCCTTTAAGTCTTTTATTGGATCATGGCCTAAATTTTTTATACCTCTCATTTTCAGTCTTATTATCTGTGCCACCATAAAACTGCTAGTCCAACTAACAGTGCATCATGCCAGACATTGCAGAGAGCTTGTTCATAAAAACCAACAAAATAATTTACTCCCATAATTGCATTAACTTAGGATCATGCCTCACAAAGCATGATGCATTGGTGAGTGGCCAAGCTATTCAAACCATCTATGAAGATGCAGTTTTGTCTTGCATTCCCTATTAAACATACAAAAAAAGGATTCCTCAAAACCCAGGCACAAGTGTTTTGAAACACAGAAAATAAATTTCCATTTAACTTCCTTACTATCAAAAGAGCACATCATTTTCTGAGTCCCAGCACTATACCTCTGGCAGATCTTGGCCAAGGAGACCAAGTTTCTGCTGTGCCCTTGCAGTTCCCAGCACCAGCCTGGGCCAGGCTCATGTGACTTGAGCATGCAGCCACCTCCTGTGGCCCTCTCTTACATGCATTCCCAGCAAGCACCACAACAGATTTACCTCTGGAGGCATTTCGTAAGCCTCGTTCTCAGGATCCACAGGAGCACCTGTATTGTTCACCATTCCCTCCTGCAGGAAGCCTTCTTCATTCTACATTTAAAACAGGGAAAGAAAAGTGACAGTGACTGCTCGTCTCATCACTCCCAGCAAAGTGTGAGCTTCCTCCCCATCAGTGGCTGACTTCTTAGCCTGCCCTTTGGTTTTGGGATATTACCAGGGGTCATGCAATAATGAATTGCAGACAGATCTTCCCCATGTTTCACAGGGATATCCCAAAAGAACGACAACTATCATCTTTTTGAATAGCTGAAATCTCATTTTTCCCTTTCCATGGAGAGGCCAAGAAGTCAATGTGAATAAAAGAACAGTACCCACCACCAGTTTGCTGAGTATCTCGGGAAAATATTTTAATCCCATAGAAATGGTTTGGTCCAGTCATGAATCAAACCAAAACAAGGTGGTTTTGTGCCTTAAGAAACCCATCTGGGAAACAAAGTCCTGCACAAATGGTTTAAGTATCACATTAAGTTACCACATTAATTCATGTTTAACTGCTTAGGGGAACACAGTGGCAGGTACACAAAAGTGCCTGTAAAAACAGGCCAATATCAAGATATGCAAATGAAACAGTACTCAATTATTTATTTTTTTAATGTTATAGATACATCCACCCTCTCATACACCATTATTAATTTTAAAGTTTTAGTCTTTTCATATTGCAAAAAAGGGGGAACATGCTGCTTTTTTTCTTGTTTTAGAATTTAACTGTATTGGAAAATGCTTTTTTCCTTTAATGGGTCATACCTTTACATGCTCTGTTATGCCAACCAGCATGTTACTCTATGCACTACTGGTATATGACACATGGTACGATACCTTTCACCCAGCTTCCTGCATTTTTTTCTTTATTATAGGAGCACTTCTATTTTATACAGCCATTTTTGTAAGAGACTCTTGGAGTTTACAAGATGGCAATGGTGTGAGGAATAACATGCTGAATAAGATTACTAAAGGAAGGTAATTATTCTCCTAGAACTACAGATACTCTGTACCATATGAAACAAACACAAAGGAGAAAACCCCAACATTTCAATTGGGCCAATCCTCCTCGGAGCTGCTACTCCAGAAGTTCACAGAGAAGAAGCATGATCTCTGCCAGAGCAGAAGCTGCTGGCATTCATCCTGAACTATAAGAAAACTGACATGAAAACAGGCAGAGTGTGTCAATGGAACTATTGTGACTATGCTGACTTATAACAGGTGTCAACCTAGACAGAAACACACTAAAACCAATTACAGACACTCAGGAAGGAATTAATTTAAAAAACCTGCAGGCTGGTAAAGCAGACAGAAATACAAAATTAAGTAAACCATAAACCAGCCTAATGAGATAATTCTTCAAAATCTACAAGTAAGATAGTGGTGCTAAATTAAATTTAGGATACAGACAAAATGAGGGTAAGAGAAGCTAAACCTGAAATTCACCTCTGAAAGCTAAACACAAAATTGAATATAAAATGCAAAAAAGGTGGCACTAAACCCTCTTTACCTTCCCACAGTATTTACTGCGCTCTCCCATTTGCCACATATTGGCTCCCTCAGTGGTTTAACCAGGTGACCTTAGTCATAACACACTATTCCTCACTTTCTGCACCATCCCAAGGACAAATTGTGACTTCATCTGCCAGATACCTGTTCTTCCTTGGCTCTGTCACCTTTTGGATACATATGTAGGTACACATTTTTCATCCTCATCATCCAAGTTTACGATGTACAGAATTTATATCCATAATACAGATTCTTCTCTCCAGCTCTTACTTTAGATTTTAAAAGCTCCAGTATGAAGAGATATCTGGTCCTATTACTCCTCTGTGCTTTTTCCTTTGGAGGTAAGCAGCACAGTCTGTGTGGAGTCTAACTGTTCTGCCAAGCTCCCTCCATGCATGTGCCTGCTCTGAGTCAACACCCTGAGCTGCTCTATGGCATAGACAACATGGATAAATCCCAAAAAGCCAAAGGACACCAATACTTGCAAATACCTTTATTTAGGTATCTAATAGGCACATGTGTCTTCCAGAACTGCCAAAAATTTGGGATGTTCAACACAAAAGGTCATTTTTCAGGCTTGAAATTATGAGGAAAAACTAGACCAAATTATATTTCTGCCTTATCTTATTAAAACCCTTGAGCTCCCCAGATTACTTGATTTGAGTATTTACTTACCTTAGTTTCTAAACACATTTTTAATAGCATTTTTTGCCTGTTTGCTTCTATGAAAAGCAGCATCAATCCTTACTAGCTTTGACTGAAATAGCCAAATAAAGTGTGCAATTCAAATTTTACAGAGGTTACTGTGCCATTACCCTAACAGACCAGCTCTAAAAACATAAAGCTCCTGTTGCATGCTCTCCCACTTAATCAAAAATAAAATTTCATTTCTGCTTCCCCCAGTCATTAGGGAACAGCTTCAGCTAACAATCAGCTCATCAAGTAAAACTGTGCCCAAAATCAGGCTTGAGGGTGCACAAGAAAGCCTGTACACAGCTTCATGTTATCTGTAGCAGGAAAACAGATGGCAAATGAAACTGCCAGGACCATTATTAACGACAAGGAAAAACACTTCCCAGCTGAATTTCAAATAAGAGCTTCAAAGTCTGTATGCTGTTTTTTTGTTAGGAACCTCTGCAATGGATCTGGACTGTCTATCAGGATTATACTGAAACACAAGGTCTAAAAGACTGAAATTATCATCTTCCCAAGTCCCTTCAGCAAGTTCAGGACATAGGTTTCTCTACAGCTTCAAATAAAACAATTAGCAGCACTAGAAAAACACAACATCAAGCCCATTTTTCAAAGGAAGTAAATCATAAGCCATAACCAACCTCCAAGGGACCTCTCTGCCCAAGAAGGGTTTATCACCTTTGCCCAGCTGCAAGCAGCACCACAAACACACCTCTCATGTTGATGTCACTGCAGTTCAGATGAGGATGACATTACTCAAAGTCATCTGTTGCATAAAAAATGCACAGCAAAGGTGACCACCTCACTTGAAATGGTGGCATGCTCTGCTTCTGATGTACAGCCCACCAAAGTAAGGGTATCACAAAAGTAAACCACCACCCCCAGCAACACAGAGACATCTAAGGTACACCTTAAATCATATTTTACCTCCTTTAAAACAAAGAAGTGCAATTTTACGTTGTCATGATCAGTAATTCCATATCCTAATTCAGTTATGGAAGAAGAAAACCACCCAAAAGACCAATTCTTGTCTTAGTATGAATGACACATTTTTCTCTAGAAGCTGCAACCTCTCTCAACCACACTGAAGGGCATTTCCAGAGGGAAAGATTTTTTTTTATATTAGATCATCTGAAAAGCTCAACTAAAGCTCAACTGAGATGAAGTCAGTTTTTAACTGGGGAGCATGAACTCTTTCTGGAAAAACACTTTTAAAAGGGGAAATGACAACTCACCCAGTCAACAAGGTGGTAGAAGAATGGTGAGGTGAGGACTTCTGCTTGTCCCCTAAGGATTCCCTTAAGGAGAAATGAATACCCACCCATATATCAGTTTGAAGCATGGTCACTCTGGTTATATTTTGACTCCAGAGAGTCTCATGCCCTCCGACCCCATGTTACAGGAAAAAAGCTTTTGTGCTATCCCAAGCAGAGCAGACCACGCTGCCATTCTCAGGCATTAACAAGGGTGCCACTTTGTGCTATCAGCACTTCTGCCTGCCTTGCTAAAGGCATGGGAGAGCTGCACAGAGCCTATGTGCTGCTGCCAGGCCACCTGGCAAGCCCATGCACACTTTCCCAGGAATACGTGGCTACGTTACACAGTGCATCCCCTCTCTTCCGTGAGGTTCTCTCCTTTCATCAAGCAAGCTGTGTCCTTCTATAAACAGAGGAGATGGTGTCCCATCATGGTGAAGTGAGACTTTTGTACAACCCTGGGCACCAGCTCTGACTCAAAGAACAGGTATTAATGAATGTAAGTGGCATAAAGGAGCATGAAGCAGAACTGCAGTGATGCCTCCAAAACACTGATTCCTCTTTTATGTGGGAATGAATCCTGCTAAGCTCTGTGCACAACCATGTGAAATGACCAACTTTTGCAATAAAACAGTAATCAAATTAATAAAAAACTCCTCCTGAAGACCTGGGCCTGTTAAAATACAGAATATTTGTCAAAACTTCAGAACTACTCCTTTTACGATGTAAATGCCACCAAATAGGTTTTTCTTATTTCAGTGTTTTTGGTGAAAATTGCACCCCATTCTTTCCCACCTCATAACACTCTTGGTTGAAGGGAAGAGGCTGTTTAAGATCCCCTACCCATGAAAAACAGACCAAGTGGTCAACTCCTGGTAGCGCTTCCATGTCAGCATCATGTAGTGAAAGGGTCACCTTCAGGAGTGTGCATTCTGTCCTCTTGGTGACCTGCTGGTGTTGTAATGCCAAGTTATTGCCATAAGAAAACAGGTAATTTATCCCAAGCCAGAGCAACTTCAAAAGGAAGAGTTATAACTGTAATTTAGTGGCTGATCTAAACACTCTACTTTGCCATCTCCCTGGTTAGTAATAGGTTTTTTCTCTCCGTTATGAACACTGATGAAATCTTACAGTCACGCATAATTCCCATGATTACTGGAGACTAATTCCTTCTGGAGTGATTCCACATCCTGAGATAAACAATCCAGGCTACCAAACTGTCTGCTCTTAGAACACTTATACTAGCAAGAGGCAATCACTCTGCAAGCCAGGAACCACAGAGGGCAGAAGAGACCTCCAGAAATTGCCCACCTAGAGCAGGTTGCTCAGGGCCACTCCTGATCAGGTTTTAACCATTTCCACAGACAGAGACTCCACAACCTCACTGGATAACCTCTTCCGGTGTTCAATAAATACACAGTGAAAAACTTTTTCTACATTGGAGTTTCCTGCTTTTTATTTAGTGCCCACTGCTTCCTGGCATTTCACCACTGAAGAATCTGGTTCTATCTCCTTTACCTCCACCTCTATCAGGTGTTTATACTCATTGATAAACTCCTTCCCCCCACAAACTCACATTCATGTTGCTTTGTAGTTTCTGATTTTCTGTCTGTTCTTGAGACCTCTATGGAATTTCCAATGCAGATAGTGTGGGAGGATCTTTTCTCTAGTTGAAAGCCCTACTGATAACAATAAACACAGTGAGGCTTGCCTCAAATAACTAAAAGATTAATGTAACCTGAGAAGTCCTAGCTAATTCCAGCAAAACAGATTATTAAAACTCAATGAGCACTGGTCACTACATCACTTGCCAGTCTGTTATTGAGTGTTTCATAATGTAAAACTGTGAACCAATTAAATTTGATTAAATTAAATCTGTGTAAATTAATCAAATTAAAACTGTGAATCAAAAAACCTATGAACCAAGACAAAAAGCCTTATTGAAAAAGCAATGAGCTAGAAGAGGGGAAAAGCTGGTTTACAAGATAATCTTCTGGAAAGTCCTTTGAGACCCCAACAAAACGTTCCATGCAAAGCAATTTTAGCATAGCCCGATTTGTTGTACACACACTCCAGCTGGTACCTGTGGGAGCTGAAAATAAAATACACATCTAAAAGCATCATTACCTTGAAAAATTATCGCATACTAATAGAGTAATGCCTGCCTGCCAGCCATGGGCACGTACATCTTTGTGGGCCCAGATGTTAATTGAAGCCCAGCATTAGTGAATTATTGAATTTGTTGTTGTTACAGTCTGGATAATGGCACTAGTAATCTGTCTTTATTTATTTAGGGATAAAACTGTTTATCCCTAAAGCTGTTGGTCCCGTGCCTGTTACTGCATCCCAAACCTACAACCTGGCAGGCCTGCTTCAAGCTCTTACAGCTGCTAACTCCATTCCCTGCAGCCTGACTAAGCCCATTCCATTTTTGTATTATCCACCTTGTGAGAGCTTCTGTCAGGAGCTGTCAGTCATTATATGGCAGAGCTTAAAGTAAAATTTTGGGATTCCTTTCTTTTACCCCCAGTGCAGCTGTTATTGTTCCTTTGAAAATCTGCCTCCTGCTACAAGCTGAATAACAATTTGCTGTGCTTATGGGCTTAAAATTCCCTTTTGAAAAGAAAATAATTTGCATTCCTTTTTCTCCAAAGTATAGTCCACCTGGATACTGTACTAAAGTGAAAAAATAACTGCCTTTGCCATTTGGTAACTCATTTTTTACAGCTCTTTTGACCATAAAACCCAACTTATCTGGATGGGAGAAAGACCCTTGAACAAAGAATCCAATAAGAGGCAAAGAATCCAACAAGAGGCAAAACAAAGCTATGCTAAAATGGCCTCAATTAATTTACTTTCCTAGTCCTAAGACATTATATTCATGGAACTGACTGAGTTATACAGCTACAACTGAGTTGCCAGGTCAGGTTAGGATGCTTCAAAGCTCCAGCTCGCTCATTGCAATAGTCAGTCCCTCCAAGACTCAGCTGTAAATGACAAAGCATCATCATCCAGTTGTTTCACTCCAAAGGTACAGAGATGTATCTGTACACTATCTAGAAACAGACCCAACTGTTTTAATTATCCTTAAGCTGAACACCTAAATGAAGGAAATGATGAGAAAGCATTTTGTGGGAAAGAAATTAGCTGTTCCAGTGCACAATTCATTTAGAATACCAATAAAATGAGAGTGTCTCCCTCCTTCTCCTCAAACAGGGAGTTGAAATGAAGAAGAGACAATTAAACAAATAAATATCAGCATTAGCACAAATCCAATGAAGGCTAAAATAGTGTCTTCAAGTTCTACAGGCTGCATTCAGATTTGCATTTTTATGCCTTTCAGTTGGCAATGACAAAAGTGAGAAGGAAAACAACTGAGGCTTACAGAAAAAGGAATAAAATGTCTGTGGAAGCCTGCAACCACAGGTCCACCTTGGTGTCCACAAATAGCTGGAAATAATTTCTGCTTATAACAATCTACAAACTGTTGCAAATGCCTTGAAAAATAAATTTCACAACACATTGTGTATTGTGAATACACAACATATTATGTAATACACAATAGATTGTGTATTTTTTTTTCCTTTCCTTCCTTTAAAAGTTCCCAGTATTCCTTGTACGGATGAGATGCCTTCAGAGAACAAGAGGAACATTTTTGTGAGAAATCAAGTTTGCTGAAACTCAGATGCACATTTGCATTAAGCAGGCTGGTAAATTTCCTAATTAGAGCTCCTGGAATGTTGCTATTTGCTGATAAATGAGGATCACATGGAGAACCTGCTCATTGCACAGGCCAGACCAGAAGCTGATATGAGTTCTACAGCAACAGACGTGCATCAATTCCAGGTGACAAAGTCAGAGGCTGCCTAAGGGCTGAGTCCATGTGACATCAGCAGCACATGTGGATGCACACAGCCCTTTCAACTTCATCCTCTTCTGCTTCCCAAATCCATGGTGACATTGAAAACTCCACGGGTAGGGAAAGAAAAAGCTAAAGCACATAATTTGGAAAGACTGAAGTTATTTCTAATTGCAGTTTAGTGGGAGTGATGCTAACTAGACATCACATCAGAGATGTGGCCCAGATCTGCCTCTGCTCCCATTCTCCTGAACAAGGTAATAACAATAATTTAGAATAATACATCTGCTCAAACAGTATCTGTCACTATATGCAACAAATATCCACTATCAACTTTATTTACATTCTTAAAACTGAAATTTCAGACTCAGTTCTACAGAAATCTTCAGTCAAATAATACCACCAATTCCAGTAAGGATTTGGAAGAAGGGCCAAGGACTGCACTGAACTGTTTGCTCAATCTTGTGCAGTAAGAAGGAACAATAAACAGCCTGAGTTTATTTTTATTTTTTTTACTACATAAAGACACCTTGACAAAACTGACTAAGTAACTGAAATAAGTAACATGCACCTCAACAGGAAAATGTTTATATAAGTGTCACTTAGGCACTCACCAAATCAAAGATGATGGGCAAACAGTGCACAAAAAAGAATTACAAAGTCAAAGAGTAACATAAGCCAAAAATGTCATCTTAGTGCAAAAAAAAAAAAAAAAAAAAGAGGAGGCCATTCTCTCATGTATTAAAAAGGTCTATCCAGCCCTAGGGGGCCTTCTCCTGAACACAGAATTCAGTCTACACAGTGCACTTGGTGGGACATGCCAAAGGAGAACAGCAGGAATGATCACATCCTAGAACAGAGAGGAAAATAAATGAACCTGTCCGACACTATGTCTGTCAGGAGAACCATGGGATTAGCTACACCCATCTGTCTCTTTCTGTAATGGAGGGTGCTCCATTCTGTGTGAACCCATTACCAAGAATGAACTCCAAGGATGATATCTAAACACGATCTTAATTAAATAAAACTAGAACATAATACGTGACCTTGACAGATCACATTCACTAAAATAATGGCACACATCAGCTTGGAAGTCAGCATAGAAATGAGCAATATTGGTCAGACTTGGCTCTACTAGGTCAGTAAAGATAATTTTAGATAGTGTGGTTTCAGCCAGAACTGCAATGTTATTTTAATATATATTATTTAAAACAGTTTGAAGATCACAATCACATTTCAATGTTAAGCACATTTTTAGTACAGATAAACTCCAGAAGTTACTGTATAGATTCCATGAGTATATACTCTCTAAGAAAAAAATTCAAGGAGGAGAATTCATTTCCTCTTAAAGAATTCTCCAGTTACACAAACAGTTGATTCAACACACTATCATGTAAAACACCAACCTCTAAACCATAGTTACTTCTCTTACTTTTAGAAAAAGTCCTTTACACAGAACTGCAGGTCCAGCCACCCTCTGGCATTAAGAGCAGCACGAGTTCCCACTCACATGGCCCCAGAGAGAGCACACCTTCCAGCTCTGCACCCTCTCTATCTCCTGTGCCTGTAGGCACAAAGCTCACTCACACTCACTCCCAAGAAGTTCTTAAAGAAAGGGGAAGATTCTCTCTTCAGGTACTGGGAAGAGGGCAGGTTTTGCTCCCTTTTGCTTTTCCCTGGATTATGAGCAGACAAGCTACTACAACCAACACTGACTCATCTGCTTGTTCTCTCCAGCACACTGAGCTGTGGGCTCACAGGTGATCCAGCAGCAGGATGTCACCTTCAAAGGCTGGGATTGATTGGCAGGACATGTTATGAATGAAGTGGTCACCCTTCAGTTATTATCAGTGAGCATCTTTCTAAAACATTCCTTCAATTACAACCTATTATAGCACTTTACCCACCTGGGGAATTTTAAAATATATTTCTTCTACAGAGTAAACCAGCACTTGCTTTGAAAAAACCCACTTGCAACAATTATTTGAACTACAAAGGTTTCAGGAGTATTTCTTGCCATTGTGATCTATTCAGCAGCAGATCAAACACTACAAAGACTTGAGAGACAGCCTGCATTTTAAAATTTATACTCCTGAAGCAACACTCTTCATCTAGAAGCAAGTATACAACTATTCTGAGCTTTTACTTCAATTGGGAAAGGTTCAGTGGCACAAAACACAAACAACATGAACATCTCTTCAGCTTATTCTTCTTCCATACAAGAAGAAATAACTCCTTTTAACGAAGTGGAAACAATTTCTTAATAAAGTCTACTTAGTATGGTGTAGTATGCATTGAATTGACAGCACTTGAATATTTGTGCTGTCTTTCCCTCCTCCCCTGCACTGCTATTGTTATCTTTGCTTTTCCCTTCTGGCTTAGATGCAAGAAAGCAGCAGACTGAAGCCTGCCATCCTCTAAACTGCATGAGAGTAGACTTCAAAGCAACAGTTTCCCAGGAAAAATTCTGTTCCATCTCTGTCAGTATAAGCCCAGTGTAGCTTTCCCCTTCACTGAGCCATTTCCATACTTACACCTGTAAGTCTGAAGGCAGCCTGGGTTTATGATCCCCTTTTCAGACACATGCTGCTCTCCCAAAAGGGATGGACACCAGAAAAATCTTCACTACTACTTCATATATAAGAAGCCATAAAGAGCATAAATTTGGTGCACCCAATTTTGGTGCACACCTCTGTTTTAGGCAGGTTCGGCTTGCCCCAAATCACTCCCAACAGATGTCTGGGAAAGCCACTTAAAAGCCTTCAAGTAACAAATGTTTGATACTGGAAAAAAACATTACCCTGATTCATTTCAGTCTTCTCTGGGCTAACCCAGCTTTTTCTGTCCACACAACACAGGAAAAACATGTGGAGCATCCGCTACCCTTTGCCTCTGGTGCTCACTTATGAGAACTGCAGACAAGTTACATCTTGCCAGAGCTGGGATGAGACCACTTGCTGTTTGGAACAGAGTCAAGTGGGGCAGAGATGCTGCTCACCATGCTGCTGAGAAGGAAAAGGAGGGCAAGCCCCACTGGTGCCAAAAGTCCAAAAACTACCTGAACCAGAGTGAACTGATGATGATCTCAGCCATAGCTGAAACTTCTAAGGGGAACTGTTGCTGCACTGTTATTACCAGAAGGAGCCTTCTATTAATAAACTCTCTTAAACCATTTTACATTAAAATGCAGAGCTGATTTTAAAGGATCAAAGCATTAAGTGTTAGTTATTAGAATTGTTAAAATGACACTTTGCCTCTGGTCCTTTCTTATTATTAATCACAGTAGCTCCTCAAACTTCACCAGCTAAGCAGGGGCTGCCCCTAGAATGCATTTAAGTCACAGTGAAGTTATCACCACAAACTGCTAGAATTCACAGGAAGCAGTCAGTCCCACAGCCACTAGGAACAATAGGGAAATATTACTTTTCACATCAACTCTTCTGATTTGAGAGAAAGAATTTTAATCATACTCCAGCCCTCACCCTGTTTATATTTAAGCATACTAGAAGAAAAAAATATGCATACACACACAGAGGTAAGCATAATTTTTGCTAGAGGTAGGACATAAAAACAGTAGTTGAGATGAAAGTATTTATTCTGTTCACAACATCCAGAATAGCAGGTAAAACCACAAATCTGCCAGGAAATTTTGAGTGAAATTCTGCTTAGTAATTGCACCCATTACACCATCTACTTTGGGGATAAACAGGAAAAACCAAACCACTTTTCTTCAATTTCATGGCATAACAGTCAGCTACATGTGACTTATGGAAGTTCAGATGAAGCTGAAGAAGAAAATAATTTCATATATGTCACATCAATGAGATGGATTACCAACAAAGCTTACTCTGTGAGACAAGAACGCTCAGTTAAAACACAGGAGTGAGAGAACACATGTAACAAATTGATTACAGTTGGTATAGCTTTCTTCTACAAGTCACATTCGCAGTTCTTGAACAACAATACACTGCCTGAAGCAATACAACATTTCCTCCATCATAATGAGAACCTAAATGATGCTCTTCTCTATTTTCAGAACTGAGCATGAAACAAAAAGACTGGCAGGATGAGGCCATGCTTCAGAAGAAGATGTGTACTTATCATATGACTCCCTGTAGTTTGGAAACAACATAAAGACCTATCTCCTATCAGCCACAGGCATTGTTTCTCTACATGTGCTGCCTGATGAACATTTGGATAGGAACCAGAGCCAGATCTTGAGAATCACCCATGCAGATCTGAACACAAGTGACTTGAATGACTGCCACAGCTCGATGCCCAAGTGTTTCTAAACACTCCAGCAGTACCAGTTAGGCACTCAGCTGGTGAGTTTACGCACAAATGTCATTTTAGAATTGCCCATACCAGAAAATACTTGTGTGGAATACACGGTGAATGGTAAATGTACTTTGACACGAACAAACAAAATGAAATTCAGCACTATGCTGTATCATCACCTTTCAATAACAAGCTCCAAATAATTCTGTTTCAATTATCTGATAAGTATTTGTGCATTCCCTCCATAGGGGTATTGCAATGGCTCTCATTAAAGTATGATCATTTTTGTAGTTGTTGAGCATAAAGCCAAATGATGTGCTTACTGTTCCATAACAAGCATTGTTCAACAAGCAGATTCAATGATTAAACACAGGAGTGAAAAAAGCAGTTCTTGCTCTCACACACATGTATCATTTCTGATACAAGGAGGCAACAAACCAACTGGTCCTTGTTCTGCGGTTTAGTTGCTCATCTGCCTGCAATTATCCAAGAAAGGCAGTGGCACTGGAAAAAGCAACAGTTGACTGCTCTAATGTTATTAACTTCTTTCCCATACCTGGGGCAGACATAAATATGTGAAGTGTGGGTGCTTAGTGGGCTCCATTCACCTCAAGTCACTTCTGCCTGGATGCTCTCTGGACCATCTAGCACCCTCTAAAAGACGTTTACAGAATGTCTCCCTAAGACACAGAAGAAGAATTAGTGCCTCAAGTATTCAGAAGCATTTTTCTGAATAGATTATTGCTTAAAGAAGTTCAACACATACTTTGCAACAGCAACAACAAATGTAAATCATATGTGGCTGCATGGTACTTATTTGCCAGCTGGACTTAAACCATAACAAATATGTAAGCAATCTGACAAGAGAAGCTTAAAATAACATTGCTATTGAAAGCTTAAAAGCTCATCTACTTCAACTTAAATTATTTTTAAACATTTAAATTCATTCATTTGATTCAGCAAAGATTTTCAAGCACACACTTAAGCAAGTGGTTAGTTCCACAAAGGCAAAGCTTTCACACAGGTTTAACACTAACAGAACAATGTAGCAAGTCAAGATTATCACCTTCAGAAATCCAAAGTGTTTCAAGTGCCAAAAAATCTAACCACTTAATATGGTAAGGTAAGGTATCTTGGAAATTGGATAAAACCACTTTCATCCAGTGAGACAGACTCAGCGTGTATCCATTTGTAATCTCCCAGATGAAATCAGTGACAAGTGAGCTCTTCTACTGTACCCTCATTGCAGTCAGAGCATTAAGGTTCAGATATAAAGAGACAGCATCCAAACAAAAAGTGTTCCTAACACCATTTCCAACAACCCTGTGGAAACCAAGAGTTAAGTCAAAGCCAGCTTAGGAGACAACATTCCCCCAATGACTATTCACTGTAGAATCCCTTCAGCACTTGAGACTTTTTTTTTCCTGCTGCTGATTACCCTGTGCAGAGGGAAAATGCTCCAGTGCTTTGTGTTATGTGGGTGATGCTCCCATTTCCCAGCTGAGTTTGGTTCAACATTTATAGAAGGGATAAAGCATTCTGAATTGGCTTCTCTCAGTAAAATGACTCAGTGATCACTGTGCAAGTGGGAGGACTTCAAGCATTTGACATTGCTTCTCACATTCTTGCTGTCACAAATGCAAATGTTGGGGAATTTAAACTCGTTCCTATCTTGTCATTTTAAAATCCTAAAGGGACCTTTGATCATTCAGTGGCCTGTTAAATATTTAGCAGTCAGGAAGAAAGGATTTTTTTTCCTTCCGTGATGGTTTAACTGGTTTCAAATCTAATACTCCTTCCTTTATGTGAACACAATGTATCAGCATTTTCCTCAGAGAAAAAAAAAATCCCTTCAATTAAAAATTGGTCTGCCTTCTAAACTAATGAAAAAAGAAGACAGAAGTAATATAAACAGAAGACAGGGTTGTGAACCCCACAAGCTACATAACCTGCATGCACAGAGCACAGGTACATCCTGGGGGCTTAAAAAATAAATTTTAATTACTCTGTCCTTCACCTTGCCAATATTGGCTGGGGACATGCTCAGCTTGTTGAAGGCGGCACTGCCACCACCCTCTTCAGAGGTGTGGGGCTTTGATATGAGGGCAGCAATAGCCCTAGTGCACTTGAACCCCTTAATGCCACTGAAGCACACATATTAGGATGATTGCTTTCATCCTAACACCCACCACACTCCATGAGGAGATGTGTCTCTAACCCAGGAGCAGAAATGGAGCACCAGGGAGCCCAGAACTGTAAGCAGCCCTGTTGTGCTGGCTCAACCCTGCTCACAGCCTGGGGAGAGAAGGCTCCTGTGGCCTCCCACACGGAGCCTCTCCCGTGCCTGTTAGCATGCCTGTTATATTAATGACTCATCTTCAGTGTAAAGCACCAGCTCAGGCTTCTCATTAATCACCTCAAGTGTGCTGGCTCCTGCAGCCTGCTCAGAGTCCCTGCTAATTCAGCCTTCAGCATTACAAACACGGGCAAGGAGTTTGTGGGCCAGGCCCCACTGCTCATCAAGGACTCTGTAACTTCACAGAAAACACCTGGCAGTCAGGATCTGCCTTTTCCAACCCAGTGCTAGGTAATTCCTGGATATTTTTATGAGCCAAAATAACTGCTTTTGAAATGTGATTCTTAAATTACATGGGTAGCCAGCAGGTCAGGGCTGGTGCATTCCCAGTGATAGGCTCAGACAGAGAACTGGCCCTGTACCACAGCCCAGTCCACCCTTCCTGGAGAAAAAACACTGACTAGCTTGTTGAATAGTATGAAAAACCTAGAGTAAAAAAGGAACTCATTGTACTGCAAATTGATTTATCGTTCAGGGGAAGAGAAAAAAATTCTCTCAATATATTCTGAAAAAGGCTCTATACATGTTATAAGAAGGAGAAAGCACTGAGAAGAGCTGCAGGTTGTGATGAGGAAGCACTGACTTTTCACGGTCTGTGGGCACTTCCTCTTGTATCCCAGCCACCACTAGAGATATTGACAGCTCCTTCTTTACACCTATTTGGATTTTAATTACTGTTTCTTCATTATTTCTGTGATAACTTCATTCTATTCCATTTTACAGATGACCTTTTTTAATGCTAAATAAAAAGTAATATGGCTTCCTACTCTTGCTTAAAATGGGTTTTGCACAAATAGACAGCAGGGCAAAGTGCACTGTTAGCAAAAACAAACAGCCTATAACTGATGTAAATTTATGTCCACCCACTGGTTAGCCCATCAATTTCTTCTCTTATGAAATGTCAGAGCACCTGTCAATCTTGCAGACAATGTGAGACGCTTCACCACAGAGACTGAAAGAACGACTCTGCCTTCTAACTTGCCCCACCATTCGATGGGTGCACTGTCCAGTACAGAGGTTAGAGCCCAGGCACAGTAGACATGTACCAGAAACTCGACAGACATGTAAGCAGTGCATCAGGGCTGTACCTCTCCTTGACACACCACTTTCTTAAAAGACACACCAGATAGCACATATGGGGTATCCATCTAGAGTCATGGATTTGGCAGGTGTATACCAGAGCAGCTGGACTGACTTTAGACCCCATGATTGATCACTTATCTACCCCAATAGACTGCCTATCTACCAAGACTATTTTTGTATTATTGGAGCACCAATTCCCAGGTAGCTGGTCAACCTCAGCTCAAGAGCTGTGCTTCATTCAAGCCAAAAGTACACATCTTCATGTATAGCTCCCTCCACAAAGGGGACAGCTTCTCCCCTGACTGGCACTGCCAGACTTAACCTACAAAAGTCTGTAACACCACTAAGACTGGATGTAGCAGGCTATGTGGATAACTCCCCAGCATTTGTATCTTAAAAATGCTACTTAATTTCTTTCCACAGGACAAGTGTCTGCAGCTACCCTAAAGGAAGCGTTCATTCCTTCTCCCCTTGCCTGCTTAAAATAAATACCTTTTTGGCACAGGAAAAAGCCTACTTTTAGACCTGCTACATATGAGCAATACATTTTGCTGTAAGACAACACACTGAGACCTGAGCTTATGGCAGCAAGGGGCAGCCCACAGCTGACAACACTCCCAGATCAGCTGAGCTCATGTCACAGGCAGCAATGCTTTTCTGCCTGAAATATATTTTGTTTGCCCTTCTGCTTTAGATTTGTTCCTTTTTTGGTTTTGCACTTTGGGATTACTAACTGCAAACCCAGCAGCCACGTGTGGCTGCCCCTCTAAGTCCTGGCTCCTCTGGTGAATGGCCCCGCAGTGAGGGCTTCACCGTCCTCATCTCACTGTGCTTTTCACCTTGGGTAAGAGCAGCCCAAGCCCGGCCAGCACTGACCTGTGTAAGGAATGGTCTCCTGTTACACAGGAAAATTTCCTGGCTCAAGAGGCCAGGCTTCTGGAAGTGATGAAGCTTCTCTCCTCTCCTGACTTGAGGAGGACTACCTGCCTTGCTCCAAGCCCTGCTCACTGCTGGATGGCTGTCAGTGCAATCCCAGAATGCTGGCCCAAGAGCTGAAAACTGCTAAAATGCACCAGTGACCAAACCTCACTCAGCACTCCAGCTTGGGCAACATCAGTGCTGTGGCTTCATCACATTGACTATTATTATTATAATTGATTCAAACACTTGAAATCTCAGTAAACCATCCACTGGCCGTTCAAGTCGCCCAGCACAGTACGAGTACTCATGAAAACACTGAAGGAGCTTTCCAGTTCAAATAATGCAGCTTTTTCTTTCCCTCCATAATACATTGCTTTAGTCAGAACAATCTGACACTGTTCAAAAGCCCATATTTAATCAACAGCAGTTCAGAGTTGTCTTTCTACACAGGAACTTAAAGTAATTCATTTCAGCTGCTGAGCTTGGTAAGGACACTTCCCTGTCCAACACTCTCACACCACCTGAGCTGGAACTGAGGCCCCTCCACAGCTACATTCCCCACACTCACACACAACAGTTTCTCTCACCAGCTGGACCCCAGCATTCCCACAGCACACTTTCAGATGTCTCCACTTTTTAAGTACCTTAATCATGGTATAATAACAAAATTACAGCTCAAGCTGCTGCCTCTGAGGAGGGATTCAGAACAAAGGAGCCCCCAGGCTTTTATACCCTCACAGTCTAAGGGCAGCAGAGTCTGGAATGATCAGCTCCTGCTGTGTCCCAGTGTCCAATCCCCTGGATGCACCACAGGTCCCAGGGCCCTCTGTTCTGCACTTCTGCCTCTTGCCTGGGGCTCAGGCTCCTGCCCCCCAGAGCTGAACCTGTAACACCACAGCACTGCAGCCACAGCCTGATCTACCTGCACCAAATACAAGCTTGCCAAAAAGCTGAGAGAGCTCCCTCTGCAGAAATTCCAGACTAT
Source organism: Ammospiza caudacuta (assembly GCF_027887145.1). NCBI lineage: Eukaryota > Metazoa > Chordata > Aves > Passeriformes > Passerellidae > Ammospiza > Ammospiza caudacuta. The sequence goes on along the minus strand of NC_080596.1, from coordinate 17,900,623 downwards.
GTTTGCACTGGGAAGTTTTGCTGTGTTAGTAGTACATACTGGGAGCATGATACCAATCTGCCTTTATTGATATCTCTATACCCACACCAATTCTTGCAATGCAGCTCCTCCACCAGTATAGCATATTCTGAAAAACTTTCTCAATTTTTTTTCCTTTTACTATAAAAGCTTTGTTGACATTTGGGATGAAGTTCCTCAGAGAGCTCTACCAATCTCTGTCTACCTTCTAAATATAATCTTTCTTCAGACATCTATCACATCCTCCCATCATACACACAGAATCTGTTCAAGCTTTTTGTACAGTCAGAGACGGATTTAACTCTGCATTTGCCAGATTGGGAATGGTAGAGATGTGCCAGCACTTCCCTGAAAACATTTCTGTCCTTTCCCATCAACTACTGTCTCCTAATGCCACATAACTGCTGAGAAAGAGCCTATTTCAAATTTTGCAAAGTATATGAGCAAATAAAAGACACTTGTTCTTTACAAACTGCACAGCAGGAACCAGCTCCTAGTCCCTTCCCTGGATCACCTCTCCATTTTCCCAGGCAGCTTCTTGAAGGTCACTTGGAAGTGGGATATGCTTTGCACTGCTACAAAGCAAAATAAACCCAGAGGATTGCCATGGGTTTGAAGTCAAGGGCATGCCATGTTTACTTGTGATTTCTGTTTTCTTTGGGAAGCCTTGGAGAGAAAAGTCAAGAATAAAATGCTCGCTGCTGACACAAAGCACTGACCCCCAAGCACAAATGTTTGCACACGTGCAGAGACACTCTAGGTATGAGATGTGACCATAACAGCATCTCTACTTTGAAAACATGATGATTATTCTCTTTTTTTTTTTTTTTGTGAGAGAAGGAAAAGGTTTAAATTCAGGTAATGTTCTTCAAAAGACTGCATTAGAGATGCAAAGATAAGCAAAGCACTCAAAAAACCATGAAACACCATCTGCTCTCTTTTATTTTCTAATGTCTATCAGCATCACCAGTGTTGCCAACATTAGTCACCCTCCTCATGATATTGGGTGTTTTTCTTATGCTCTCAGCTCTCATAATCAAAATTATACAATAGCAGTTTACTTAAACTAAAAAAAGGGTGATGCCTGAGAAAACTGGTGTAAGTCAGCAGCTCAGAGAAGTTAAAGCTATTTAGACAGAATTTAACAGCTAAAATTTGTAATCATATTAGGTATACTCCAGGAGCTATCTTTCAGATTAGCTCAGCTTCCACAGAGGTACCAAAGGGATAACCACACTTAAGATCCAGGGTAGCACACTGAATCTCTCAAAAACCTGCTTCTAACTATGACCACAGAATAGCCAAAAAATTCTGTTGCAAGCCACATTTTTATACAGGCATAGCTCATGACAGAGAAATCAACTGAACTCTGTGCCTTTAGAAGCCAGGCAATACTCAAACAGACACCCATATTGACTACAGTCTCATTATCTCCTCATGGGAGCATCCAGGAGAAAAAACTCAGCCTCTGCCTCTCCTGCCAGCTTTACACTATCAGGATTACATCTTACTCAGCTGCTTCACACAGCTTTTATTTTTACATAAAGTGAGGAAAGCTTTTGCTATTCTGAAACATGAAGAACGTCACTGTCCCTGCCTGCTGAGACCAGGGTGCAGCGCATGACAAGTGCTGCAGGCACTGGAGAGGCACCAGCAGACCTTGGTGGCAGGTGGAGGAAGGCAGCCCAGGAAATGCTGCTCACAGGTGTTGTTTCAACAACTCAGGACAGGTGAGCTCAGAACTGAATTATTTGGGTCCCTCTGTACATAGCCAGAAGCTGGGAAACACATCCATTATGCCCTGCTCTGCCTCCCCATTGCATCTCTACCACAGGTGCCAACCAAAACCTCAGCCTCGTCCTTGGCATTTAATGAGATCCAAAGTCTTTAACCTCAACCTCCTGCTCCTTCTGTTTGAGCTGGAAAGCAGGGGCTGCACAATGTGAAAGTGATCTGTTCCCTGCATGCATGTTACAGCCTGCATCTTTGCAGGAGGCTCTGTGACTCACGGCTGACTCATGAGAGACCTGTACCACCAACAGCATCCAGCACAGCCAGAAAACAGAGTATGTGCCCTCAGGTTAGGAGCTATTTTAATGCCATGTCTGTTAAAGAAGAAATAAGCAGAAGCCAAGGCAGCTGGCACAAGGAGATTTGAGGATGATGCTGCCTTCATCCCCACAAGCCTCACCAGCCCAAGCACTGGGGCATCCACGAGGAAGATTAAACTGAGAACAGCCACCACCTGAACTTCAGCCACAGCACCTTGGCATCCAAATCCTGCTCAGAACTTCCTGCACATACCCACTTGAGTCCACACACATACACAAGAGTGAACCCAAGCACAACCTTGGTCTTTTACACAATCAAGTCCTGGTTTTTCTGGCACTGTGATTTGGGCAAAGCATTTTTCAAAGTTTCATGTCTTTTCCTGTCTGTATTTTCCAACATGAAACAGCAAAGTTAGTAATTTTCTTACTGGTACAGCTTCCCCCTGCCAAGACAGAGGGGAAAACCAGGATCTCAGAACATTTGAACATTTCTTACATAGTCACCTCCCTCCCTCCTTCCAGCCTCAATAAAGCAAAGCCATTTCTCCCTCACATTTAAAACGACTGATCTCATTAACTCCTTAATGAGTTTTGTGCCTTCCTGCTGCACAAGCAGCAAGGCTCAGTCTATTTTCCAAGTTACAACTTTTTTTTTGGTTGTCATTTCTAATACACAGTTTTGTTGTGCACAGAGGTTTCCTAAGAGGCATGTGGACCAAGACATGTTTCTTCACAGTAGGAAATACAGAAATCAGTAGAACAGCAGCACTAAAATTAAAAAAAAAATAAATTTGAGAAGTCAAACAAAACCTACACCACCAAACCCAGGAGTTCCTTACTATATAACACCAGATTAAGAAAACACAGGCAAAATATGTAAAATATCATGGAAATAGAAAATCTGAACTCTTACAGGGTATATTACATTTAGCAATATAATTTAACTGCACAGTAAAGCAAAACTGCCCAAGCACTGGACACGTATATCATTATAGTTCACCCACTGCAAGTAACTCTGCCAGTAGAGACTGTAAATTGCCTGTAGGGAATTATTTTGGATGAATTATCAGAGGTTGGTTGAATATTGAAAACAAGATACATTTTAGAAACCAATTTCTCAAAGAATATCCTGTTCAGTTAGTCCTTCCAGAAAACCAGGCTGGATTTTTAATTGAGTATCTGTCAGTGTAGATCATCTAAACCCATGATTTAAATTATGCTCAGTTTTTAGACATTAGTTTTAAGAATGAGAAGAGAGGAGAGATCACAAGATTGACTGGTTGATCTCGGTTGATCTCTGGCAATTACTGCCAGCACAGCTGCTAGGGGGAAGCAGACAGACATCCACACATGCAAGAATCCATCTTTTTAATTTACTGAAAATCAAATTAAATGACCACCTGGGCAGCATTCAACAAATGCCATTAACAGCAGTCACCAAAACATGTCTAGAAGGCATCCTTGAACTAATTAGTCAGCTTCCAAACAGCAACAGCTTTCCAACAAGAAAAAAACCATGTCATATTGTCACATTTCAAGTCTGTATTTTACCTGATCAAAACCATATAAAGCTAACATACTTGATATTAAGCAAAAGGCTCAGATCCAAAGTCAGTGCCATAACTGCCAAAAACTTAGTCAGTTTTGGATTGAGCTGTCATTCGTGGCATAGGCTTAACAATTTTGGATGCCTAGAAGTGATAATAAACAGCAAAATATGATGCTGTTAGCCTTAACACAAGTTACCTGCATAATATGAACTGCTCTAGCATTACCAGAATTCTAAACTTGAATGTTAGTGCAGGTGAAAGCAGGCAGGAAACAGCAGTGACACTGAAAGTATCACAATTTCAGGAAGTATACAGTAGCTGAAGAAAAAGCAGTGGCAGCATCTTTTTCCACATCCCAAATCCTTCATTTACCCTGTGGTGAACCATGAAGAAAGCACAGTCTTGGTCCTAGGAGGGAGAGGATGTGCGGTAGACAGTGAGGAGAAGCAGAGGAAATAGTTTTAGCAGTAACCATGTACGCAAAGTTCACAGATCACCAGCAAATAGCTACAGAAGAACGGTGAGAAAACCAAGAATGAGACCCTGCCACAGGCAGAAAAGCATGGACCTATCTCTTTGTAGTAGCTTTTCTTGACTGCAAAAGTCATGCCAAGTGTCCTGTTGCCTGCAAAGTGGGAATAATTAGGGATCCTACATAGCCATTGCCTAGCAACACCTGTACAAAGAAAAAGTAGCTGCTTCTATCAATTGCAGAATAATATTTTTTTAGAAGAAATTTATCCTGACATCCACAAGTTTACAAATTTATACCTTTTTCCTTCTTTAAAACACTTATGTACTTAAATGTAGAAAACAATGCTATCTTTAATTTGGCATAAAAATCAAAGAAAAGAAACACATGTAAACAAAATGCTTCCATAGCAAAGGAAATAATTATTCTCTTAAGATCTTACTGGGTTAAATCAATATGAAAAAAGGAATGCAATAGCAAAAGGTATCATTACTCATCCAACAACCATGGTATAATGAAAGGAAAAGTATCACAGTAAGTTTGATGAAACTATTAGTCCTTGGTTTGATCACTCTTTCTCTAGGGATTCTGATGGGAAATGTGTGAATGAAGTTAGGAAAGAGATGTCTCAAGTACTCAAAACCCATAAAGAAATAAATAAAAGCAAAACCCCAAAGCTGGTAAGACAGCTTCAGACACCTTACATTCAACGCCTCCTCCCAACACTTCCATGTAATGCTTCAATTTTAAATTTTTTTCTAACCTTACCATTACGCTACTTATGAGTTCCAGTTCTTGGGGGGCTCCATCTTCACTTCATCACCTTCTGGCCAATAAACCACTCAGCACAAAATATCCAGGCCTCACCTGTCTTGCATGGCAATGATTTTTGAGGAGTGGTGCTCAAGATCTATCATGGAGTTAAAGTGAGATCAAAGAAGTCTATGCACCTCTGTCAACCACATTCATTAATTTCAGCTTTCTGAATGCATTGCTAAACACTGTGCTGATGCTTGCTTCTGCAGAAGTCTCTCCCTTGCTCACAATGGCACACCAAGCTCACATTTAACATAGATAAGGCAGAAATATCTTACCAGCTCTGCAGGTAGGTAAAACAGACTTATTAGATTGTCAGTGATTAAATGCAAAAGCAGCAGCCAGTTTATGACAGACCAGAACTGCTCCTCCTACTTCTCCTGCAGCCTCCATCCATGGATCTAAATTTCAAAGTGGCTTAAAGTACATCCAAGGCATTTTAAGCTCTGGAGTTAAAAATTAATTTTGCCTAGCAACGTGCCCTTAAGTTATCTTACTTTCACAGAAGTCGTTTCAGTGATCCTTTTTGTTACAGAGGCAGCTTGGGCTCAGTATCAGCCATTTCATTTACAACTGGTACTGAAAGAAGCTGGAAAAAGCTTCACTTCATCCATCCAACCTTTAATTTTCTTCCCTGCCTCCTGCACTAATCCTTAACTGAGTATCACTGTCCCCATTTTTCCCAGAACAACAATTCAGGGAAATTACTCGGTTTTTTGCAGTACAACAGAACATATTAATTTCTGATTTCCTGCTGACATCTGTGAGGATGCACAGAGTTTGCTATGGGGTCACCAGCTGCAAATGTCATCTCCCACATTTTTGTGCAGCTTCACTTGAGTACGTGCTTTGCTGCCATCAAGCAAGTTATCCTGCATTATTGCCAGTGTCTCTGCTTGTTTGCCAGGGCAGAACATTTAGTTGTTAGTGATCACATGTCCAAAATTCACCAACTTCATAACTACACTCCAGCTCATCTAAAGATGCTGTGGCAAAGCCTTCACATATTCTATCTTTCCCAGTTCCACCATATAAAAATTGCTGTGGGATCTCAGCACCTCAGGATGGAGGTGCAGAGTGGCCGAGAACACCCTTGGGGGGCTCGGGAGTCCTGGAATGTTGCCAGAAGTGTCTGGTGGCTGGACTTTGATCCGACACAGGGGACGACACCTGTATGAGGACTGGGAAGGTTTCACTGGGTGAATGGTGAAGGGATAAGTTAATTAGAGTGTAAAACACAGGGTTTAGGATTTCTGTACAGGGGGGTCTAAAGAAGTAAGATGGAGGAATTGGGGCGTGTCCTGTTCTTCTTCTTCTTCTCGGCCTCCATCTTCTGTGGTGATGGTGGCACTTTGGGATTGGTTATTACTAAAAGTGCACCGGTTAATAAGGGTAGAAGGTATTGGGGAAAAATTATAAATATTGTATACGTAACTTCAGGTATAAAGATAAGTGACCGCCCCGGGGGCTCGCGGTGTGCTCATGGCTGGCTGCTGTGCAGACCTCTGTCGGGCCGAGAGAAAATCTTTTAGATAAACAATTAATAAACACCGAGACCGAGAAAAGATCAGAAGTCTCTTCTCGTCCTCTGAAGCGTCGGCTCTTCAAGGCCATCCCTGGGCCTTTCCAGGCCACCTAAACAGCCGAGAAACAGACAAATTGCCCTGGTCCTTGAAACACATTATAGTCTCTGAAGAAAATTCTCCTGGCTTGTGCTTCACACACACAGCTCCCTCCTAGTCCTTAGCAGGGACAAGGGACATAAATCCTATGTACAGAACGAAGTTTTCCTCATTTCAACATGTTTTCAGTGGGAGCCATATGAAACTTTGTGTACCACCCAAATAATACAGTTAAGGATGAATATTCCTCTTTTAAAACTTTTTTTGGCCAAAACTCCTATTGTTCCTAAAGAAAAAGGAAGCCTTAAATTGTTTTTCAACCACATTCTCGGCAATACCCCACCAGATCTTCGCCGATCACTTTATATGCTGCTGCTGCCTTTATTTTTTTTTGCCTGTTGAACTAATTTTTTTTGATTTTCACATAATGTTCTTTGGAAAAACACAGACTGTTTACCCAATTATGCAGCTGCCATCATTAACTTAGCCACAAGTTGTGTATCTCTGTTTCGGCCACACCCCCTCACTACTTAGTGTAATTTATGAACTCTGATATTTATTCAGCTCCCATGCTTTTGACCAGAAAAAAACAGCCCACTAAATGCTTGCAGGAACTACACTACCTGTCATTCCTTCTGTAATCCCTAGCACTTCTGTTCATTGCCCTTAGTAGAAAATGAAAAATTAAGGTGGGAGAGCATGCAACATCAGTGTCTCCTGCTGAAATGACTATTTTCTGTTCCTGTAGGATCTGGAGTTGGGTCCTCAAGGTGTAGCTAAGCACACCACCTGTAAGTTGCATATTCCTCCTTGGGATAGTTGGTGGCCACACCACAAATGAAAAGCTCTAGGGCCAGGCTTCACCAGGCAGCTGATGCTGAGCTCAAATTGTTCACAGTAGGGTTATGCTGGCTGAACATGCAGTCCCAGGTTTTAATGGTGCACTGATTTCCTCACCAGTTTCCAGCAGGAGTTGTAACTCATCACTAGGATGTTCATAGAAAAGGTTTTTGACACACGTTGCAGCCATTTTTAATTCCCCTGCTACCCCCATTCTCAATCTCAGTTTGTCTTGATATTTTTGATTCAGACTCCTTTAGACTTCCTCAGGGCATTCCAAAAAATGACCAAGAACACTAATAAAACTTGCAGAATTATGTACCAAATGGTATTTTAACAGGGAATAATTTAATTGAAGCGTAAAAGATGCTGAACTCTAAGCAATTGTAAGGGAAATTATTAAGCCAACATAGTAAAAAGCTCACCTCCTCAACTTCCAAAACCACAATCATTCCTTTTGCCCTAGTGGCTACAGCTACAGCCATTACAAATATCTCAATTTTACATGTTCCTTGGTTTCTGTCATCACTCTGTGGTGGCAAAACCATTAGTTTTTAGAACTGAAGGGTCTGGCTAAGTTTTTTAGCTGAAAGAACATTCCTTTTGACTAAAAACCGTGATGGTTTCCAACTCCCCCCTTGTGAGCTTGGCTAACATCAGAGAGGGGAAGATGCCATCTCAGTGCTCTCTCACTAGGGCCACAATAAATAAGGTTTCTGTCTGACTTGCCCTATTATGCATTTGGAGTCCCCAGAGTCCCCGACAACTCTGTACCACATTTGTTTTGAACACAACAAAACCCCATCTTTCTCAGAGGCCCAAACAAATGCAACCAATAAACTTATTTAAACTCCTTTTCCCTAAAGGAGCACTAATTTCAGTGCTGCATTGTAGCTGACAGAACAGTATGTCTTACAAATGAAGCGGTGAGAAACAGCATTCCCAACATCACATTGCATAATGCAAGACTGAGATTTACTATGTTATTCCCCAGCCTTAACACACTGTACTCGTCTATTCACAGAGCACTGAATCCTCCTTTTTAGAAAAGGCTCCTACATGTCCCATGCTAACAAAGATGACATTTACGAGTTTCACCATGAGTCTTTTTTCTCCTCAATTAATTTTGTCACGGTAGGAGTATGTCACTTATTTATGGCACGCGTTTGGGTGGAGTGTGGGGTTTTAATCACCAACTGCAGGAATTTTGGTTGTTGGACATTTTGGCCAAAGCTGTGTTAATTTAAGAGCAGTTCAGAATTAGCAACACTGTTGAGCACTTCAGGAATACCTGTTTCAGGATAAGTAATCTCAGATTAGACATGATGAAGTTAGAATCTTAATTATGGGTTACTCAATTGCCTTGGACAGTGACGTAATCTTTAATGCTAAAATGATATAATCTGTTATATTGCTGCTGAGAGGGAAGCACAGTAATTAGTTGGTGCTTTTTACAGGATAATCAGCAATTTAAGTTCTTTTTTCAGGGAAATAGTTGAAACTGCAGAGTTATCTGTAAATGAATCTTCACTGAATTGCTTCTCCACTGCCAATAATAGGCCCCCATTGCACAGAAAGCAGAGGCTGATGGGAGAGACCTGCATCATTAAAAAGCTAAAATGTGTGTGTTATTGCACTCTCATGCAAATGTTGCTTCTCTTTCACAGCCTTAGAGTAAGAGCATCACATTTGAAGGAAACCTTCTCTCTAGTTGCTTTGGCAGGAGTAAAATAACCAGTACAAGCCTACACAACCGAAGTAAAAAAATCCCAAGCCCCTAGAAGTCAAATACCTTAACGGTTCTTAAAAGTCTGGTTATCCTCTGACCAAATACTCTATCAGATGCATGACCAGATGTTTAGGTGGGCCAAAGTGAACATTGATCAAAGTCAAGTGACAAGCACTGGAACTTCATGAACGAGAAGGCAAAAGTCTGGGTGGGGATTTGAGAACTACACCAGAGTCACTGAAGTTGCTCTCACAGAGAAAATCAGCAACTCTTGCACTGACTGCAATGGCCAGCAACTGCACACAGCTGAAAATCCTGCTCCTGGATGGAAACTAACACAGGCAATAAAACACCAGAGCAAATCTTGCCCAAGAAGATTGCTTCTTTTGCACAGAATCATAAGATTACTCAATTAAGGGTGCACAGTTAAATTAATCTAGTTAGATTTTACCCAGGCAGCTGCTGTTATACCTCAAAAATCTTAATTTAAAAATTAATTCAAATTGACTTGAAAAAAAACCCCAAGGCCTTTTGAATTTAAGCTGTAAAGAAAGAACAACAATAAATGCCAATGTTTCAGTTTGAAGGAAGGTGTCTCATCAGTTACTAAAAGGATTTTTTAAAAATATCTTCCTTAAAAGATCTGTGATAGAAAAGACAGCATACTAGTCACAGATTTAGAAGTGGTAATGAAGTGGAAGAAATTCTGATTACTGGCAGGAGAACAGGGACACAGAAGTCTAAAAACTGAATCTCAAACATTAAACTCCCAGAACTTATCCCAGAAATAACTGGTTCATAATTTAAAGTCTCACTTAAAAAAACTCCCACAACTATTTGTGGCAGGATATCTTGAAAACGTGAGTCAAGTCTAACTATTACATACATGTGTAAAACCCCAAAAGTACCCAGAAAACAAGTCAGAGATGCCACATCTCCCCTTCACTTCCAGCTGTGTTAGGTCAGAAAAGTAAGAACAAGAGCTTTAAGTTCAGCAAAATTAAACATCTCATTGAGTCTTGCTACAAAACCAGCATCCAAAACCAGCTCATAATACCCACAACTTGAAAGCACTGTCTTTACAATGCCTAGTTTAAAAGTATCCATGAGAAGCTGCAGTCACACTAAGCCATTATGAAATATTTCAGAACACTCATGCAAACACAATTCTTGTAACCATTTCAACAGCATTCATCATTCCTTTTATTTACATTCTATTATCATACATATGAGAAGCCACTGCAAATAGACACGGTTATGTATTTGCACAGTTCCTTCAAAAAAGGCTTTGTGAGCTTGGAAGACTTTCTGTCCAAGAGCAAGAACATTCAGTGCAATCAGTGACCAAATGTACACTTCAAATAACAAACTGCAAACAGCAGACGTAGCAACTGATAGGCTGAAACAGCCAAATAATTTTGAATAATAGGCAAATTAATGGAAATTGAAATCTGTTCACACATCATTTATGGACACAACAGCTAAAATCTCTGCATAACAAAGCTTTGAAATAGGTATTAGAAAATACTACAGGAAAAAGATGGCTACCAAGACCAAGACTGGAACATAATCTTTTTTGTTTCCTCCCAGTTTCCCATAATCATTCAGTCTAAGACAAGAACAGCACACATCTACTGGATAAGCAAGTCACCTAAAAAGGTAGGATTTCCCCTCTCGCATTTTATTGCAAGGCACATATTTTTCAAGAAGTGCAAATAGAAACTCAGTTAACGTCAAAAGGTATCAGGATCAAGGGCATATCAGAGAGCTCAGATTTGGTATTTCTTTCATCATCAACTTGACCTTTGCCTGCTAAACAGCACAGAGATAAGGAATGATAGATCAGCTGTCCTCACAGATGAAAACTAAAGGACACCAAATAGAGACACCCATGCCACAATAAAAATCTTCAAGCGGGACACTGGCTGCAGAGGGTTACATGGATTCAACTAACTGCTTGACAAGGTACCACAGGGAAACAGCACTTTTCAAACAATGGTTCTGACCCCTCTGGTTAGGAAACCCCTTAATTGAAAATCCCTCCTGGCAAGGGAAGAGTGAGACCACGCCCTGCATCTTTGAGATTCACATGCACACCAATGTTTGTAATTCTTCTTAGGTTCTTCTATCCGATGCATTTATAAACTTAAAAAGAACTAAGACATCTAATGCCCATTTTTTACCTTCCAAAATCCAGCAAAATAACACCACAAGAAACTTCAAACATGTCAGCAATGGCTGCAATTTCAAGAAGCACAATGAACAAAAATCTACATTACAAATCTGGCCCAATGCTGAACACTGAAGCAGTAATACCAAAAGATGCAGCTCTGAGGCTGAACAACTCAACCCAGTGTCACATTTGAATTTCATGCTGCTCTGTGCAACTCCCCCTTGCCTTGTATTAGAAGCTTTTAAATAAAAATGTTCTTCAAAGAGATGCTACCAAACCTTGTTCTCCTGCTACTCTAAGAAAATTTATCTTGAGAAAAATGAAGACAGTCATCACCCAGCTAAAAATTTAATTAGTTTAAATTTAAGAGGACAAGCAATTCATCCGGGTTGAGCTGTGCCTGACTAGACAGATGGTGTTAAAATTTCTTTCAGTGTTCAGAAACTGTAGAAAGCACAGTTTCTAAAATGCTTCAGGAGTGCTGGTGTGTATTAGCCAGTAAATAGTTGCAGGTGAAGCCCCAGAAGGTGTTCCAATAAACCATTTAAATATATCTGTAGGTGCCTAAACCAATACTGTGATGGTGAACCTGTGCTTACATGTCCATGTTTAGCAGACATTTGACCAATTCAGGTTGATACCTCTGACATCAACACTACTAACAGGACTAATTAATGTAGCTCATATCCTTCTACTTCTCAAACAGCAAGAGAAATCCAAGCTTCCTGCCTTGCATTTCCAACAGAGCAGAAGCATCTGTTCTGAAGATGAAAAGTGACATTTGCTTTTAAGTTCTTTGAAATAATCCCCATGCTTCTCAGAGTGTAAGGACTAATGATTTTTGTCAGTTTGGATGTTTCAGGATCCTGTTCTAGTGAGCTACACTCCTGTCACATTTTTTTTCTTGGATAAAGTACAAGTAAATCCCAATGCAACAGAGTGTGCACAGTTGCAAACCCTCGAGAGGTGTATTGCACTCCATCCATCCAAACTACACTCTGTCGGATACAGCGTGACTTCAGACAACTGCCACAGAAGTCTTCACCCAGAGATGACTAAAAAACACTGTGTTCTACTTGCAGTTCAGACTGTGTGTGAATAAAGCACTGTGGCTGCTTAGGGAACAACCCCTGTGACTCAGAAACATGGGTTTTGTGGGCCTGGTCTAGCTTACAAGTACAGAAAGAAAAGTATCACAGCAACTTCAGGCCAACATTGTTCCATCTGTGCTCCTTTTCAATGTGATCCACTAAGGCACAAGGCATCCTTCCCTCACCACGCAAGAGGTGAAGTGATTTACTCTCCACAAGGATTGGACTCTAATGCCATGTAGTTGATGCTGAGAGACTGACTAAGACCCATGGGCACACCACCTTCCAAAATGGAGTAGGGCCATGCAAATACAGTTATTTCCGCAGCACCTATGTCTATCACGTCTGGACTGATGCCTGCTCAGGTGGTCTGAATACATACTTTTTAACTGTATCTATAAATACTAACTGGCACTGAACACTTAATTCAGTTTCCCATCTCTTTTCTCCAGCAGAAATAGACATTATTGTGTGGCACTTGAGCCAATCCTGTCTAAATAATGTGACACAGAAGGAAGAGATTGTTGAGACAAAAACATGCACAGAATGGTACTGCTATCACATCTCATGCTACTGCATGTGTGTTCTGGTAGGAAGCACTTCAAATAAAGCCCAACTACTAAGATGAGACTTAAATCACAAGCAGCAAAGCATTACTACATGCGCTAGAAAGCATGGCAAAAAAAGCAAGGCAAAATTCTTCCCCTGAAATTAAAAGTGTAATTACTTTGATGCAAAGTTTGACACACCTCACAGGTATTTTAAGAGCTGCACATCTACTCCTCTGAAATGCCCCCTGTTGTAAACACACCTCCATTCTTTATTACCAGTAATCAGACTGAAAAAAAAAAGTCAAATAATCCAAACTCCACAGGAACCACAAAATTCCCTCTGTTCCATTTCCACCTAAACACCTTTTTTTTTTCCAGTGATGGACATGGACAAGGACTAGAAGATAGGCTACTCTACCATTCTGACTTCATAAAGCAACTGAAAAGTCAAAGGCCACCAGCCTTGTGATTGCTATCTCATATCAAATCAAAAACTCTCATCACCTCACAGAAATTATCTGCTTTTCTGGCTGCGTGAAGATGACTCTAATAACTTCTTACTGTATTTCAGAGTCTAAGGCAATGAAGAACCAAACTGCATGGCTTGAGAAAGGTGGAAAGGAAAGCAAAAAAAAAAAAAAAAGACAGTTCTAAATTATTACTACTTACCTCAATTAATATAGTGATCTTTCAGAAAGAAAAAGGAGTTACAAGGCAGTATATTCCATCACAGTAGACTAAATGCATATAGATACAACAGTAGTTCAGGAAAACAAACAGATGACAGTCTGGATGATCTGTCCAAGAGCATAGCTAACATCTGTGGTTTTTTTTTTTAATTGCAAAGCACATCTGTGCAATGCTTGACTGATCATTATTTCATATATTCACAGCTAAAGAAGCAGTCTCCCTGACAAGAATATCCTGCTGCCTGGCATTTGTACCTTTTACTAATATCCCAATTTTGTTACTACTGATGACCAAGAAACAGAATAAAGTATTCAGTAAAAAAATATGGCCATGCACCAAATTTTCTCAGATGTTCAGTCTACACAGTCTTGAAAAACAAAACTATTTATATGGCATAAAGAAGTACTCCAAGATCAGAACAATTTTGAATTGAAGGCAAAATAGAAATCAAACCTCAAGTAAATGGAACAAGTTTTCTGTTGAGTAGGTTTGACTGACAAGTTCATCTTTACTTGCTGTCAAAGAGTGACAGTCCACACTGAGGTGGCTGAACAAGGAGTGAAATAAAAACTTACTTGTCAAAGGAAGTAAGAAAACTTAACTGTCACCAGCTGTCACTGTACCAGCCCTACCCTCTTGTTCTTAGTCAATTCTAGCTGCTTTCCAACCTTGACAATCTAGAAGGCACACCAGGTTGATCAAGAGTACAAGACAGAACTGATGGCTGACAGGCCCATAATGGCCCTTCTTCATGCAGCCAGACAGATCAAATGGGAACAAGGGATGAGTTTAACAGACCCCAAAACCATTTTGCATGGTAAGACTGTGATGTTATTTGCTGCTCTGTACTATCTGGATATTATCCACCCACTGCTTGATGCCTCTGGAGGAGCAGCTGCCCAGATGACTAACTCTGACTCTCACAATGGAGAAGACAACACTCCAGATGGTATAGAAGAACAACACAAGCAACAATGAAAAACAAAACATTTTCATGTCACATTTAAAGCCAGAAAAACTACACATCCCATTTATTTCCACCCCCTAGAGAATTATTTAATCATTACTAAATAATGCCTGGGATCAAAACTCTCAGGGTTTTGGTTTTTTGTTTTGCCAAGGATAGTTACTATATTTTTTTCTCTTATATACAACTTTACCAGCCAATGGTGGAGATTATTAACAAAAAAATGAACACTGCAGCATGCACTGCAGTAGTAAAACACAAGCAGAAACAAGTCACAACAGTTCAAATATGGAGTTCAAAAAAGCCCAGATATGGCAACATCCCAGGAGTTGACTTGACTTAACGAAACTATCAACTCCTTTTAGCTAGTACACTTTGACATCTGATTGAAAGAGCCTATTGTTAACCAGAACAACTACAAAATTACATACTAGCATTGTCAACATATGCTAGAGTTCTACCTCACCCATTCTGTACATGTACTTCAGCATTATTTTATGTTATCAATATGTCTATTCACTTCTGCTTGTTTTTCCTGTCAAACCTTCCTGCATTCTTGAGCAGCCCCAGTGGCTGCAGTTCTGCTTACCCACTCACCAAAGCACTGTTGGGTGGCTGAAGAACAGCAAAGTCTTACCCTTGATGCACTTTTAGTTTTAATATTAACATACTAAAGCACTTGAGCCTGTTTAGCACTCCTGAAGAAAGACAATCACAAGAACCATGCACTCAAACATAAGCATGTTTTTACAGTGATTGATTCTCAAGCACATCCCAAGTATTTCCAATGGCAGTCCATAGCACATGCAAGTGTTGCACTCCTGTTGTTTGATTTTGGAACTGAAGCAATCTGTGCTTCTTGAGAGGGACAGAGCAAGTCATCAGCCAAAACAGGAGCTCCTGAGTCCATCCCCCCACTCCTTGCTGTCCTAGATTGCAAGGTAATGTGTGTATTCTGTCCCCATCTGTTAGAAGTGGAGCAGTTAATTGGGCAGTTTTCTTTATCTCTTCCACAACCCATCCTCCTCCAGGGAGACATCTGCTGTTAATGGGCCATTGAGTGTCACTGCATCATCCCATTGTGAGATGCTCTGCCCAGAGGGAGGAGCCAAGCATTCCTAACTGGATACAATCTGAGATGTTAGGACACCAGGACAGCATTTTCCACTGGCTTCCCAGAGGAAGACCAGGCCCATCTACACCACCACTGGATCTTCAGAAAAAGCCTCCACCCTTCTACAGGATCACTGCTTCAACAGAACCACATCTGTCACTTCAGGATTGCAGCCACCATTCCAATTGGACTGCTGTCAACACCCTGACCCACAGGGTATCAGGCTGTATTCTTACTCTGTAAGCGTTGTTTTGTATTACTGCATTGTTTATTTTATTTTTATTTTCTTCCCTAATAAAGGACTGTTATTCCTGCTCCCGTATCTTTGCCTGAGAGCTCCCCTTAATTTCAAAATTATAACAGTTCAGAAGGAGGGGAGTTACATTTTCCAGTTCAGGGAAGGCTCCTGCCTTCCTTAGCAGACACCTGTCTGCTCAAACCAAGACACTTGCATAGCTTGGGTCCTACTAGCAGGCCTCCCAAGCTTCTGTTAGCTACTTATCCAAAGCAAATGAGGGTAGGAACTTCATGCAATGCCTCACTGCAACGAAGATAGCTCCTCTTAGGCAAAGAGAAATTGTATTTCTGTACTTCTTTGCCCCCACTTCTCAAATCAGTCTCAAATGATGGCCACATGCAGAATGATGTTTTGTGAAAGCACAGTGTGTTCTAATAAAGGGCGATCAACAGCTAGCTGGGTGTTCTGAAAGACAAGCCACATGTCTGGGGATGAGCCAGGCAAATTCCTGCCTCTCCTCCAGAAAAGATTTTTTTAAAATCACAAAAAATCCAATGCAGAACAGCTGTCACAATCATGTGATGGTCTTACAATAAGGGCTATATCAGGTGAGATACTGCAACACAAAAGCTCTTCATAAATATGCTACATACAGTAGTTTGAAACACAGTCATGATTTTAACAGCTACATTGAAATGCCTTTTTTTTTGCAAGTAGTCGACAGTTCATGTCAAAACAAAAAAATACAATGATTTCAAGTTTTCTTTCTTCGAAAAATGTTTGGTAAATGCTATGACAGGTTTGTTTCTCTCTTTGAATGCCAGATACACTCAACTAAATGTAAAGAAAACACTAAAAGTCAACTTGAGCTCTTATTTCTGCTGTATCATTGCCATATTTTACTAAAGATATATCTATCCAAGCCATATACTCAATTTTGCCTGCATAGACACTGTGTATAAGTCTTGTACCTGTTCACGCATGGACAAGCAAAGTAACCTTGGATAGATTTACAAAAATGAAGCTGAGCATTCGGCCAATAAAAAGCCTACCTTGACTTGCACCTTGATGATTTGCAAGAAAAGCAGGAAAGCACCCATCCAGTTCTGATCTCTTACCAGTCTACCTGGGAGATCAGGGCAAGAAGTGCACAAAAGAAACATTCTGAGTAAATTCTTTATGCTTTGTTGAAACAGTTAGCACTTTCCTTAAGTGCCAGTATCACTGCCAATGATGGAGAGTCACTCCCCTTGCTACCCTGGTGTCTATCAATACACAGCAGTCATTGTTACCTCCATAGTAACAATGCTGCAGAGATCAGGGCAAAAGAACAGGGAAGATAATGGTTGGGGGGTTGGAAGAAGACAATCTTTAAGGTCTCTTCCAACCCAAGTAATTCCATGATTCTGTGGTAGAGCAATATGATGTTGTACTGGACTGATTAAACAGCTGGTCAAACACTCTGCACCCAACAGAAACCAAAAGGATAGGGCTCCTCTACAGGTCACAAGAGTTCTTGTAGGACAGATGGACCTAAGGCCCAGATTTTAACAGATTATAGAACTCATTGGACAGATTTTAACTCACTGGAAACTTTAGAAAGTATTCTGGTTTTGTTTTTAATGTGGATAATCAATAAACACAAAGCACATAGCTGTAGATTTTTCTTAAACTTAATTATCTTGGAGAATTCCCTTTTTCCTTCTTTCACACATGCAAACCCATCCAAATTCAAGATCCTCAGAATCTGATAAGTTTCCTTCTCCTTGGGGCAAGGGGTATTAATTAGGTGAGCTAGTGAGATATCAGCATTCAATCTAAACTTGGGTGGATGTGATTGTTTGCACACAGCTCAGGCACTGAAGGTAAGGACATGATATGGACCTTATACAGACCCTTTCAGATAATTTAAAATCTTTGCTGAACCTATGTCCCTGTAAAACAACCACTCAAACACCCTGCTTCCCCAAACTACTCCAATTTTAGATGCTAGGCTAGATATTCAAAAGCAGTCAGCCTTTACAAAGCTCAGCTACAAATAAGTTTTCTGGCAATTATCAAAGGGACCCACATTAGGACAGATGTTATTTAAAAAAAATCTAAAACACAACTTAATCTTCCCAAGAGATTCAGGTTTATTCAATGTTCACCAAAAAGGCAAAACATCAGGCTGAAATATTGAAGTTCCAGGGTAGCTCAACTTCCCAGCCACTATTTTGCTAGCAAAATCTGGGTAAAAGACAAAGGTGGAATCCATTGCACATCCCATATCACAGTTTGAGCCCTTCTGTGTTCCCAGAGGCAGAAAGATTCTGGAGAATGAGTTCTGTGCCAGTGTCCCATATCCTCATGAAACAGGATCAGAGGTTGCCTCATGGTGCTTGGATACAAGGGCAATCAAGAACTACCTTCTCTCATATATGGTCACTATTCTCCTCCCATTCATTCCCTAATCATGAGACCCTACCCAGTCTTTCCATTCTTCCTGAACCCAGCTCATCCCCACCACTGGCTCTGATTCCACAAATAGACTTTTGCTAACTAGGGGATACAGAGAAAGGTTGGGTTTGCCATCTGTCCCCATCAAATCAGTTACTGTTTTCTTAAGCCAACTTTAAAATCCAAGATAAACAGAGAAAACTTGAAGCAACTCAATGTCCTTAAGTCTTTGTGGAACGCATTAACCTGACACCTTGACCAGCTATGGTCATCCATTTTATTTTGAATACAACCAAGAGGTCTCCACATTCTCTTCAAGTAGCCTGCACACTAGGATGAATTCCCAACTCTGATTCTCCTTCAGGAGGCCTGCAAAGGCTTCCCTTCCCATCATGTACCACTTACAGTCTAGAAGCATAGAGCTGATCTAAGGAACAGAAAAAAAGAACAAGCAAATCTACTACTACTCATCTTAACTGTCATCAAGATGTTTACAAACAGATTTCAAAGCAAGGTGTAAGCTTTGCTTTCCAAAGTGGTTTCATTACTTCTCCCAGCCTCCCCTGTTTCTCAGTTTGGACAACAGCTGGCATGTACAGCAGTCCAACCAGCCGCATTATAAAGCGTACATCCGAAATGTAGCTCAGGGAAAAATGTACAGAGACAGCTAAGACTTAAAAACTCCATCTCATTGATGGTGTGTAGGAGGTGGAAAGAGGCACTGCTAAATCTGTTACCTTCCCTGTGAATGATGAGTACACCACCCCTTCCATAAATAGGCCCCAGAGGAAACATTATGCTGGTGACTGTGAAAAAGCAAGCTCACCACTCTGGCTCAGACACCAGGTCAGCTGTATGGGAACACATGCCCTCTTTCAAAGATCCTGGAATAACTATTACTTGGTTTTTTTTTTAAAAAAAAGTAAACACAAGGAATTTATTGAGAAGGATGGTGATTAAAAAAATGTACCCTCATTTCAAGAAGCTATTTTATAAATTCCACACTAACAAAAGGTAACACCTGACATAAGGCTCCAATAAAAGCTTCCATCGTCCACCTGTGGGTCTGACAACCCTGCACTGCATTCTATCACAACAGTCATCTCTAATCCCAGCTGCCTTCCCCTTTTAAACTTTTGCTATGCAAATATACACTCAAAGCCTGTCTCTGTGCTGTGGACAAGGAAGACAGTGCAGCTGCTAAATGCATTGGTCCAGCATCATCAAATACAACAAACACACTTCAGAAACAACTCCAGGACCATTGTGGGGATGAGGAGAGGGGAGGAAATCTTTCTTCCATCTGAAGATCTGTGCCAAGCCAGTGACTTGACTCCTGACCTGTTAGAATCATTTTCTCCAGAGAGGGAAATTAATTCAGCCTCCAGCTCTATTTGATCTCTGACCTTTCTCTACAAAACAATTTGCATACAGTATGTCTGAACTCAATCAGTTCTATCTTGAGGGACTTTTAAGATCCTCAGGTGCATGCAATTAAAAATGACCCAGCCATTAAAAGTGATGCTATCAGGAATTTGAACAGAATCATTTGTTCAGATCAACCATATGAACTATTAGCTAAGTCAGACAGGGGTTAAACAAGCATCTCTGAGTGCAGTCCTTACAGGGCTAAGATACGCTGGTTGTTATGTAATGAACTGAAGTGTTTGATGCCACCAGAGTAATATTATTTCTAATTGACATAAGTATATTCATTAGGCAAAGTATAAGTGTTTCATGCACACATTATCATCTTTAAACTGCATTATGGATATAAATTCTACCAAACAGGCCAGCAACTGCATACACGCTTGTAATTAAACCACACATTTCAATACCTTTAAAGTATTAACTTATTACAGATTATTAGCTTAGTAATTAAAACACTTCAAATTAGAAGCAATCAGAAGCTCACAGTGATCTCCCAACACCAGAGATGCCAACAGGTTTTACAGCTTCCAGCCTCTTCCTGAAGGCTCACACAAAAATCAAGAGAACCTGCAAATCTTAAAAGTGCACTGTAACCCAGCTCAATTGCCCTTGTCATTTCCTTCCCCAGCACATTTTGCATTCCAAGCTGTAAAAACAATTTTCTTCAGACAAGATCACTTGTTTGAACCACTGCTTCTTGCCTTCTTCATCTTGAATGGACATTCCCTGTTAGAAATACTGTCTCTATGGATAAGTAGAGATTTCTTGTGACTGACACATAACCTGACACCTTAACTGAATTTTTCACACCACTCCAAGGCAATTCATGTTCGTTTAGACCACAGTGAACCCTTTGGGCCTTAAAACCATCACAGGGAATTAGGAAGGAAAAAAAAAATCCACATATCGTCCTTACATATAGGAGCACAGGAAGAAAGACCTACATTACACAATTAAAAGGTACAGCAGAGGTCAGCCAAAGAAGCCCAGAGCCTTTGCTTCATCCCACAGCCCTGGAGAAGAGATATGCATGGCTGACATAATACTGGTAGGGTATCAGCTGCTCTAGGTGATTCCCCTTCTACACAGGAGGGAGTGGGACGTGGGACAGAGGAATTAGGCTGCTTCAGAGGCACAAATCTTGCTTTATGTGCTTCTGAAGGAAAAGCAATTACAGACAGCTCCTCTTTCTGTTCATAGCTAACCCACCAAGCAGGGTAAAAGTAGTTCTACACTGGCTGCATCTCCTCATTTTGAGCTTGATTTTGACTTTTCTGACCCAAGTCTGGCAAACCTCCAGGGCATGTGCTAATAAAGCAAAAGGAAATAGCTCTGAAAGCTAACACCAAAAGTTTAGAGGGCAATCAATATGTCCAATATTGATTGGACATATTGCCCTTCAGAATCAGGCTTTCTGCCTGCTTCAGTCTTGCAAAAAGCATGGTTTTTTGAAGGACAACTTCAGCAGCTTACACCTCCAGCTTCCTCATAGGGAATATTTTGCATTAGATAAGCCACTGGCAAAAAAAAATGTTTCCAATCTAAAAGTTCAGATACATTTCTGAGACACTCAATGTAGCTTTGTCCAGTAACAAATTCCAGTGTCCAGATATATCATGGAAGCTTTTGAAATACTCTGAGACAAGTACTTAAAAAATGAAAAATTATTACAAATCATCCTTATCCAGGCCACTTAACCTCCTCTAGCAAATAAATTAACACAGCTGAAAGCAGCTAATAGCCAGAGTTTAATGACAGTTTACTGTAGGAAAGATGGATCATCTCTTTCATTGTGTCCTAGAGCTTCAAAAAAAGTCCCAGACATCTGCAAGCTCTGTCCAAGCTTTTGTTAATTACTCCACAGATTATTTAAGAAGTTCTATCAGTGGTTAAAATAGTCACAAATTAGTGTATATCATATTACACTAATATTTGCTAATTATCACCAGTACTCTGATGATATAAGCTTCCTTTCTTCTGTAACAGTAACAGCACTGCCATTAATTAGGTAGTCCCAATAAAGCATCCCACCTTACTTTCATCCTCCCTCTCCCTCTTAACCTACAGGATTTCTTCAGGAGGGAGATGACACTGGATTGACATTCTGAAAATACAGATTCATCTCTCCACAGAGAGGTATTTATTCCACATTTCAGTTCTTGAAGTTTATACAACCCTCATCATCACAGCAATCCAAGACCCCAATTTGCTACTCATGCCTATTAAACATCCTGCTGCAGTGCTCTGCTGAACAGACTGGCAGACATAAACACACATTGCAGTGCTTTGCCAAAATGTCATTTCAGCACCATAAACTTCCACTGCTAGCTAAAAAAACCTGCCAGCTGCAGTACCTTGGCTTTTACAACATCAGGAACCAGCTACCATCACAAATCCTCTGGAGACAATGACTCCCAGATAGGCACAGAATGAATCACATTTAAGCTTCTTACCTTCCAAGGCTTACCCACTCCTCCTTGGCCAGCAGAGCAAAGAAGCACTGAAACATGGCAGAATATGCTAAGCAGACAGCTTTAAGCTTGTAAAACCCTTACCCTAAATTGCCACTTTACAATTTGCCCAGCTATCATGAGCTACATGAAACTATGTCCCATCTGAAACTGCTGAATCTTCCACACGAAGTGGGCAAGAACAGGAAGAACTGGCATGAACATATATCATCCCCAAATGAACTCAGAAGTATTCCTCTCACCAAGTAGCACCTTCCTGAGTATTTAGCATAGGATTGGCAACTATTTAGAACAGGAAAAAAATTTCTTTGTGTACTGCATGAAATTCCATAGATGGATAATAGGAAAAACTGGGACATTACAAAATGGAACTGGTTCCATAGTCAGCCTGAGAGAATTCCACAATGCAATGGCCATAGGTAAGTTACCTGGAAACAGGAGATGAAGGCTATGGGAGGCGGAAGGGAGACCAGAGTAAAGAGGAGGAAGGAAACAGAGCAGACTGCAGACAAGCAAGTCCTTACAATAAATCCAAAAGGCAGACTCCTGGTAAAGGATGGGGAATGTCTTTTGCTTCTCTCTCATAAATTGAAGAACAAGAAATTAAAATTTGTGCTCTATTTGAAGACTTTACAAGTAGTTTCTCATTAGACATGAACAACTCCTAGTGGAGGATGTGTTTACCCTTCTATCAGCTGACAAACAAATCTTCTTGAAAACCAAGGGAGACAGGTATATTCAGATTAAGATGGGGGCACTTAATTTCTCCACAGCCAAAGATAAACCTGAGGTAAGCAATTGCTAGAAAACAAAGTACGATATGATGCCACCCAAAAGCTCCTTAACCAAATCTCTCACAGATAATTAGGAATTACGGTCAGAAGCAGTCCAGGCAGCAGGTAGACCCTGAATATCAGCCTGCACTAAAATGTTCTCACAGCATGGAAGCCATTAGGAAACCAGGAAAACTCCAAGACCTTTATATTATACTGACATTTGCTCCTGAATTAATGAAGAGCAATAACCTCCAGGATATTTTGATAACACCTTACGAGTTTTCTTTCCTCAAGTTCTGCTTAGGTCACAGATATGGAAATGCTTTGACAGAGAAAACATGGCTTTCCTTCAAATACTACTTTGCCTTCTGAGAAAAAACACTGGCAACATGCCCCACAGTAAGAAAACTATTTTATCTGCCAACCAGGGAGGTCAAGCATAAGTTGATATTAAAGTTCTACCAGCACTTCAACAAACACAAAAACTCTAGCACTTCTATCTACAGTCACCCATCTTCCACTTTCTGCTTTTTCCACCCCAAGTATTGTTATTTTCTGTGCACATTTATTTCTATATTGCCCAGCCTAATTTTAAATAATTCAAACAGAGGTGTTAAAAGTGACATAAAATTAATCTGCTCACATCCAGAAGTTCTACCAGAATGTGCACATACCTGCCAAGAAGGAAGTGACAGGTAAGAAAAATCTTATAAAGCAAAAGAAAGGCAGAAGAAAATAATTTTATCTCCTTGCTGGCTTTGTGACTTCTGTACCCTTCCTTTTAATCAGCATATTTTCCGTGGGCATCATTAGCACATTTCATCAAATAAAATTTCCTGTAAACATTGGAGTCTGCTTCACACACTCCACACTGCTCTTTACTGTGCCATTAGGCAGTATCAACATATACTAAGCCACATATGGAGGCTTGCCCATGTGGAAACACCAAGAGAAAACAGAACTGCATTAATGAAACTGCATTGAGTGGCCTCAACTGCAACTGTCATGTGCTTCCAAAATAAATTCCAATCACTAAATCAAAGCCACTTGCATTTCAACACTCACAATTCATACTGGATTGCAACACAATTTCACAGGTCTACTGCCATTCATACCTCTGTACAACCTAGATGAGTCATGAGCTTTGCCATCAAAAAAATACATGTGCTGCCATGAGGAGGAGATTGGACTGAGTACATAAAGCAGGTTTGAAACTTTAATATCACCTGCCTAAGGGTGCCTTATGATTCATAACAAATCAGAGTTTGCTGTTTCTAGAATATGCATTAGCTTTATACAATGAATTTCTTATAGATATTTTAGTATAACACTCCATCATTAATTCTGAGAGCAGTAAGAAAAGCTCTACCAAAATAAATCAGTCCAGCTATGCTACAACCAAAGAGTTATGCTGGCTCACTGACAGTTCCACTTCCTTCAAGAACTTAAAGAAACAGCTAACAAAGGCTTTCTCTTAAGAGGGTCCTCTGTGAATCAGCTCCTGAGCAGTGTGGATCCCCTAATGGGAAATTTATCCCCCATTCTTCCACTCTCAATCAATCTAGAGACATTAAAAAAGCAAACACCGCTAACAGCTGCTAAGTATTCTCTTTGTTTTGCAGCAGCCACTCATACATTACGCATAGATCAAA
The DNA here is from genome assembly GCF_027887145.1 of Ammospiza caudacuta. Lineage (NCBI taxonomy): Eukaryota > Metazoa > Chordata > Aves > Passeriformes > Passerellidae > Ammospiza > Ammospiza caudacuta. The sequence continues at coordinate 17,875,932 of NC_080596.1, read as the reverse complement.
AATAAAACTATAAGGGAAGAGGAAATCCTACCCCAGACTATATGCTCTGCACATGATGATTCAAATAGAAATTAGAGATCAAGTTCAGCTGTGACTACCTGAGCAGGTCTTCTCCTAGAAATCTTCTAAACCACTTTGGTTTCCTTGAGAAGACTATTGTGTGCTAGTTATCCCACCAGAAATCACACTATGCGAGCTTGCAGGGCCAGGTTGATAGAGCATGGAGCCACCTCAATAGGGGAAGGTGTCCCTGCTTGTGGCCTGAAGTTTGGAACTAGATGATCTTAAAAGCCCCTTCCAACCCAAAACATTTTATGCTTCCAAACTGTTGCTGTAAATGCTCCCACACGCCAGGCAGGAGTGTCACACCAGAACAAAGGTGAGGCCCGCCCTGAATGCCTAGAAAGTCCATCTCTCTACACTGCACAAGACAAAGTGGCACTGCTTGCCTCAGGCATAAAGGGTCAGACCTACAAGGCCTGCTAGGAAACTAGGTTATTTAATATATTCAAACAAACTTATCCATTCTCTGCTGTAACCTTTACTAGGTCCACACAGGGTAAGGAGTAGTTGAGGAGGGCAATTAGATGCTGTACCCCTCTAAAGCCTGCTTGCTCTACAGAAAATATTTTTCTGGAAAATTTTTTCTACAGAAAATATTTAACTCCAGAAGTTAATTGGTGGAGGCCATTTCTGTATCTGGCACATCAAAACCTTACTGAAGTTTCCTTGCTTAAATCAAGGCTTGATGTTTTGCTCATACTGAATGCTCTGGGAGATCGGCTTGCTCCAACTAAAGAACAACAGTTTCAGTCTCATGCAACTTGCACTTACCATCCTGCTTTTCATTGGGGCCTGTTTGCCTTTTGGGACACATCTAGCAAACAGCAAAAAATGGAAGGCAAAGGTGAAAAAACTCTAATTCTTTTTCTGAAAAAAGAAATTGGATGTCTTTTCTCCACAGCTATTCCTTTGTGTTTTTAGCCAAGCTTTTCAAAATTACTTGACTAACCTATAGATGGGGGAAAGATGGGGAATGGTGATCCTTCAATAAGCCAAGCATCCTCCACAGTATACTGAACATTAAGGTGGTCAGAGAACCAAGACACCTTCATATTCTATCAAAACACACTGTTTCACCTACACCCAAATTCTGCAATGATTATACCTAATTCTAGAATTTTATTTACAACAAAAAAGTACATTAAAATTAATTTTACGAGTTTCAGGAATTTTCCATGTGGCATGTCAGTATTATAGCACTGTAGCAAAGAAAATACGCCAAATAGATCTCAAAAAGATAAAAAAGACAAAACAAGAAAATGCCTGTTGAAGCTTTTCAATTACCAAACTAGACATTTTTATCATATGCAGGTAAAACAGTGTTGGGGAGTTTAATGCTGGTATTCAGACTTTGGAAACTGATATCCAAGATAACTTAAGTAGAAGTCAAAAGTCATCCCTAAGGTAATTCTGCCTAAGACTGCTACGGAAGGGTTTCTAAACACATCTCCATTTTTAAAATCAAAGCGTAAAGTACAAAATGTCAGGATTTTATATTCAGCTTTTTTGGTATTTTTAAACTACAGATGGCAACCAAAACTTCTTTGGGAACACACAGGAATCTCAGTTTGCAACAAAACAAATCAGATAGCTTTGAAATAAGCGCTATTGCTTACATTCAAGAAATTGATGCTTAATAAAGCAGAAAAGTATCCTTCCTTCTGCCATTGAAAAGCAAATTTTCAGAGACGTTCACAGGGTTTGCATTCCTTCTACTAGTAAGGTTTCCCAAATGAACAAGTAACAGATAACCGGAGTACACTGTGATGTTTGGTGTCTTAGTCAAAACCGAGTTGCTCTCACCAAAATTAAAAGGTGTTTCATCATGTCTCAGCAATGCACCATGTCTCATGGAGCTTCCCTGTAAGAAGAATCAAAAACGCTTCTACAAATTTTTATATTTGATTATAGTGATTCCCCAAAGTAGATTCATTCACCCTGGCACTGAACAAAGGATCATGTCTGTGGAAATTTTTGGTGGTGCACAAGATTAGCTGCTTTAGAAAGGAAAAGTAGTAAGGCAAGAAATACTCTAGATCTCTGCATTGCACTGCACTGAATGTTTATGCTATGACACTGCTTGAATTCTAAGGAGTGCCAGGAAAGGCAGGGGGTGGGAAGGGGAGATAGAGCTAACCTGCATTGCTTTTACTCTTAATTTTCACATTAAATGCAATTAGCAAGGGCTCATGCTTAATTCCCATTTTCTATAGAAGAAAACACCTAATGCCTAAATTGTCAGTCTTGACACAGGCTTTTTCACTGAAAGCTTAATAATTAAACCAATGAGTTGTATTACCTCCTAAGGAAGCATACTGCCTACCTACTTGTTATCTGCTACTGTAACTTTGTGTTTTCAGAGCTATTTATTGCAAATGTGTTAAATCAAGAGATACTATTAAAAAAAAAGGATTTAGCACACAGAGATACCAAGCATGATCCATACAAAACCCAAAAATCTTAGGGACAAGACCTGTTTTTCTGTTTACTTTAGCAGAACTTAAAGCGCATGAAATCCATATGACTATAGCACCACAGGGTACTCAAAGAACCTTGACATTTCAGCTTGACTGGGAATTATGGTGCCAGAACAGTAAAAAAAAAATTACTCAGCATGGAAATCATAGAAGTTGGCAACTGTTTATTCTTGAGATGCCAGGGAACCAAATGACATGGATTCAGTGAGGTTAAGAACTTCAACTGGCTGATTAACTATCTGAAAACAAACTTTGTAATCCATATTTTGTTTTCAAAATATTATACATTACACACTCAGTTGCTGTTACACCCCCTACCCATTTGTATCCATACATTCAGGCTGACTTGCAAATAGAACATGCATGTTCATCTCTGCATTAAATGCAACTACTAGTAGTTTATACTTTTTAAAAACTCATTTACAAGACACACAGAACACAGAAATGAAACATACATAGGCACACAATAAATGTTTTATGATTCAGTAAAATACTGCTTGCAGTACATTAGGCCTTTCATAATTAATTTGAGCCTACAAACCACCACTACCCTGGCTGTGATTAGCAGCGAGCTTCTGCCAAAGCAGAAATCCCCCAGGCAGCCTGAGACGGGCACTCTCCAGCCATCCCTGTCTGTCACTGTCTCAGCTGTCACTCCACACTGCCTGCTCACACCAGCTGCAGGGCAGGTGGGTGACAGGGGGTGTCACAGCAGCCTCCAGCCTGGCCTCACTTGGCTGCTTCAGCTTCTGCTTCATGCTCCAAAGCACATCGGCTTTTAAGGCTGCGCTAGGCCAGCTTGGAGAAACTTCTTAAGAAAGAGTTTTAAGAAAATTCTTTTCTTAAGAAGGAATTTTCTACATATTTCCTCTGCATAAGTATCATTGTATCCACAGGTTTTTTAAAAAAATAGCGTTTAATTAGTTGAAAGTCAAAACCCAACTTCCATCACAGGACAAGAAAAATGCCAGTCACCACAGAAGACTGCAGGCTTTCCCACAGGCAAGCAGAACTAACACACATAACCTTACAGGGAGACATAAATTTAAAAAAGTTACATTGATACTCTGAATGCCTGGTTGGCACCTTCTGTTATCTCAGAAAGACTCACCCTGATTCCTCCGAGGTTCCACTGCTACTCTGGATGCCCACTCGTGCCCTACCAAACTGTCAGTCTACCTGGAAAATCCAAGAAAAAGCTATCCCATGTACCTCCAAGCTGCAAAGGAATGCAAACCCACCAGGTTTTAAAATAACTACATGTTACTCAGGGCTGGCATTACCATTTTCTAAATGGCCACTCATTCCTTGCAGAACCAGTAAAAGACAGAGGTGCAAGGCAGTCCAGGAGAAGTCACAGATACCCACCAGCTACATGGCCATCCTGCATAGATGACTGAGAATCTCAGTCTAAAAATATCAGTATCAAGCCTCAAATGAATGATTTTACATATCTACAGAACAAAACACCAGTTCAGAATAATTTGTTATTAATAGAAATAATATGCATGTATATTATGGATGTTCTTTCATTTCACAGATGTGATTTTATTCTGTTACAGCCATCACGACTTATGTTTAAGCTTTACAATACAGAGAAGAGATTGAAATGAAAGTCAGCAGACATTTGCTTTATACTTGATAATTACAGGGATCTCTCCCTATAGAGAGAGATAAAAAGGTATTAGTTATGGTCAATACTAAAGGGGGCAATTGTGCATTACAGCAGTGATGATCCTTATTACACTGAGTTTCAAGAGCTGTGAACAGAAAAGAATATTCTCAGCATAAAACTACACAAGAGCTTTAGCAGAAATGAAGAGCAGAGACTACTGTGACCATGCTATATTCATGTATCCCCTGGCAGGTCATTAGATTCTCCATTTTGCAAATCTTCCCACACAGCTTTTACAAAGATCCATGACCCCATCCAAAGCACCATGTTACTTATAGCTGAAAAAAAAGAGGGCTAAAAAAACCCCTCAGGAATATTGATTTGAAAGAGAATAAAACTGCTTGTGAGATGTTTCCCAGACAATCCACCAGAGTGAAATGAATGCCTACCACAATCTAACAGCCCTTTCTGCTCCCCATAGTAAAGCACCAGTAAGATTTGTCAGACAGGCAGGACTGCACTTCAACATGGATAAAAAAACTCCAGTTTTTAAGGATTCATTTTTACAGCTCTTCTGGACACTAACTGCAAATAAGATACACAATAGAACTTCATGCTCAATTCCATGACAGTCACACTTTTGTGTAAGTATTAAATAATCTTCCTAATCCTATTTTTGTCTAAGTCTCAAAGATTCATACAAAAAACAGCACAGAAGGAGGCATTTGTCTCTTCTGAATTATTTTTGTCTCTTAAAAAAACCACTCCACACATTTTGGAAAGCCTTGTTCCTGCCAGCTGGGGTCACTTTTCACCTACTGTCAGTGGAAGACTATTAACTACAGGGCATGATTAAAAATACCTACAGTGTTTTATAGGATGACCTAGAGCAAAGTTGATCTGCATAACTGAGGCTATTCAGAGGTGTTTTTGAGATAGTGTCACTGTAGTAATGGAAGACAGTGACTCTCCAGATAGATCTTGACTTTAGATGCAATGTGTCTAACCAGTCAGCGATTGGTACACAAAGCCTACTCTCTACAACTAGAGAGGATACAACTTGTGCTGTTAAACCTGAGATTTGCTGTTTGACCTTTCAGTACTAGCAGATTGCTTTTCAGTCCCAAATTACTGGGAAAAACAGCTATATTTCCACAAAACTAAACAGCTATGCCACAGCAGCTGGTCTCCACTAGAGGCTCCTGAGTTCAGAACCACCACTAGATCACACTTTAAACCATGATCCAAATTAACTAAAACGCTTCAGACTAGTGAAGTCCCATGCCTAATCCTACTCGAGTTCCCAGACCCTGCAAGTCACTCAAAATACAAGCTATGAACAGCAGACATCTTTGCTGTTTGTTTGGCACAACACAATCTTGTATTCATACAACTGAGACACAGAAAGCACCCCATCTGCCTCTCAATTCATGAGCCCCTCACTGCTCACTTCTTCACCTGGAAGAGACTGTAAATTAACCAACCTGTTTGGCCAACTGGTCCTTCTTCACCAAGCCAGTGGCCGCAGCGATGTTCCCTGCTCCTTCCACCGTCTTCTGCGCCACCGCCGTCACTCCCGTCACCACAGCTCCCCCAACATTGGACACCTGCTCTTTGGTCTTCTCAGCCACTGAGGAGAAGCAGAAGATGGAAAAACAGATGATGCCTCTGGGAGCCGTAAGTTTTCCAGAGAATTTATCACTGACAGCCCGGCATCATGGAAAGCCATAAGGTCATAAGGCATAAGTTACACTTTCTGTACCCCAAGTGGAGCTTAAGAAATTAAACTGTCCATGTGGTAATGCTGGAGCAGCAGAGGTAAAAATAAGTCTTAGCTGAGGCTCAATTTCTTTCATGTGAGAGATATCTAACATTTTCATTCATGTCTAACTGCACTTCAGGGAAAAAAAGTCATTATTTAGGTACTCTTATGTCCATCTCACTGTATAATATATCCTAGTTTGGAAATGCATTCCAATTAGCCCACCAAACTGCATGATACAAGGCATGGAAGACGTGATTTTTTGCATTAGACTCAAAAAATGTTGATTATTCCTTTTTTATTTTCTAAGATGTATTTCATTAAAAAGTAGATCTAGCAGTGCTCAACCAGAGCATTTCAAACACAACCTTTTATCTGACCCCCTTGAGATTTTTGCCCCAGTGCTGATACATAATATACTAATTTATAAAAAGACTGAATGTCAAAGCAAACTGGATTAATAGCTAACTTCCAAGCCCCAGGGAAACAACAACTCATTTAGCCTACATATACATCAGCAGTTGCCATTCTACCTTTCAGAATATCACTGGTGTTTTTCTGCTCATTCATCCCCAAGGGCCCTTTCTGACAGCAGCTTGAACTACAGAGAAACTGCCCTAAGAAAAGGGATGGAACGACTTCATGCCTTCAAGTTACATACCCAGATTTTTAGCAAAACACACATGTACTCCTCTAAACAAAGGAATGTTTTTCAAAAACATCTATCATATATCTTTGCCATTCTAACTAATCCTATACTTTCCTTCAGGCTAAATCCCATCTGATCCATAAAATGTATTCATAGCTTTATCTGCATCCTTTATGAGCACAAGATGGATTCTGTTTCAAAGTTAGGCCACCATTTCTGAGGTTTTTTTGGGAAGCACATATGAACATTAGACTTTCTGTGGATAAATTACATTTCTTTAATTCCTTACATAAAGGGTATCAGTTGTCCATATCACAGGGCAGGCAGCATGCATTAATATGACTGATAATCAATAGCAAAAATTAGGAAAAAGCTAGAAAGCTAAACATGATTAACACAATTTTTTTTATTAAAGACCCAAATTATAAAGATCTGCTGACTGAAAACTGAGGCAGATAATTTAATGCTCATTCTAGCTAATTTAAAGGGAAAAGTTAGTAACTAATTCAGTATTATCTCTTATGACCAGGAGCTTTCATTATAGAGTAGAACAACAGACTACACATTGTCTGAAATTAGAAACAGAAAAAGTCTGTTTCAAATATCTCCCTCATTATACATGCTAATAACCTAAAAGTTCATGAGTAATTTCCTTGTATACATCCACTACTCTATAGCCTTGCTTTTTTTAAGGGGTGGGGGATGGAAAGATAGTCCAAAGTGGGTTTTGCTGAAAAGCAAACGTTGCCCTCAGGGAAGGTTTGATGTAATGCTAGCAAGTGCAAGAAGACATCTGGTAAGACGCCCCATTTGATTATTACCAGCTTCAGACCACAAAAAGCTTTGGTTTTTATGCATGAAATTTATATAAGAAGCTTTCCAGTAGATTCTTGCAAACATATACCTTCAGATGTGTGTCCTCATAACATGCTGTATCTTGCAAAGCCTACTGAGACCTGCTTGTGCTTGGAGTCTTTCAGAAAGAAATTGAGTAATGTTGTGAAACAAACTTATTCATGCTGTTCCATATAAAGCCCACAGGTGATGCAAAAAGAATTCTAAAAAAATTGAGCAGCATGTTGTAAAAGTAGATTCAAAACCCAAATTTCTAATAAATATTTAAATTTAAAAAAAGTAAGAGGAAATACGTTCTGGGTACATTTCACTACTGCTTTTTATTTATTTCTTTCTGGGAGAGATGCTGGGGTGCATCCAAAGCAGCACAACCAGTGGTTCAAAGGAGGGGATTCTGCCCCTCTGCTCTGCTGAGACCCCACCTGCAGGGCTGCATCAGCTCTGGGGTCCCAGCACAGGAACAACATGGACATGATGGAGTGAGTCCAAGGGACACCACCAAGATGATCAGAGGGATGGAGTGCCCCTGCTATGAAGACAGAGCGGGTGAGATGCTAATTGCGGCCTTCCAGTACCTAAAACCCCACAAGAAAGGTGGAGAGGATCCTGTGATCACACTGGGACAGGGCACGACTAGATTACTTCAAACTAAAGGAGGACAGGTTTAGATACAGAAGAAATTCTTTCCTGTGAGGGTGGTGAGGCACTGAACAGGTTGTCCAGAGAAGCTGCGGATGCCCCATCCCTGGAAGTGCTCAAGGCCAGGGGGCCATGAGTAACCTGGTCTAGCAGAAGGTATTTCTGCCCATGTAAGGAGGTTAGAATCAGATTATCTTTAGGGTCTTTTCCAACCCAAACCATTGGGTTTGAGGTTATAATTCAGTGTCCTTTCATTCTATTAAATTCTTTCGTATGGAAGTGCCACACATTGTTTTGAAAACTTCCCTTTCCAAAAAAACATGGAATGGCAGAACATGTAATGTACAAATTCAGTAGGCCTCATGCTGACAAGAGCTCAGTTGGCTTTGAGCAGACTCATCCATTCTGATAAAATAATAAAGCATGGTTGTGCAGCGTTGATGGTCACAGGCACAATTAGTTTCATTATCTCAAGCTCTTGAAGCACCTTCACCTGAAAATATGAGGAGACAGAGTGGAACTGAGTGCCCTGTGGATGCTGCAGTACAAACCACCTGATTCTCAGTGCCATTATTAGCCCCACATTTCTTACACTGTTTTGTCATGGCAGGTACAACCACCTACCAAGAGCAACTATCCAGTGGCTGCTGTTCCCCCTACTACAGGATTTTGAGAAGGCACTGTCTCCAGTACATTTCCTCCTCCCAGTAACACATTATCCCAGGAAAGGCCTAGAACACACAAACTCAAATGAAAAAGCAAATAATCAGGCCACCAACACTGTTACTGGCATAACAGTAAGATACTGATAAAAGCAGTGTACTTAAGACTGCTTCTATTTCAGACAGCCATGGTTTAACCCCAGCTGGCAACTAGGCAACACACAGCTGCTCATTCCCTTCTTCCTCCAGCAGGATGGGGAGGAAGAGAACTGGAAGGGTAAAAGTAAGAAAACTCAAGGGATAAGTATGGTTCAATTGAAATAAAATAATAATAGTAATAAAAATTATAATAAAAAGGAAAAGAAAGAAAGAAAGGTTTAAATCCCACAGGTGATGCAAATTCAAACTGCTCACCACATACCAACTGATGCCCAGCCAGCCCCCAAGCAGATGACCCCCACCAACCTTCCCCATGGTTTTACTGCTCAGTATGATGCCACATGGTGCAGAATATCCTTCTGGCCAACTGGGGTCAGCTGTCCTGGCCATGTCTTCCCCCAGTTCCTTGTGAACCCCCAGCCTTCTCACTGGTGGGATGAGGTGAGAAGCAGGAAATGCTGTGATGTGTAAGCCCTGCCCAGCAGTAACTACAACCTCCCTATGTTATCAACACTGGTTCCAGCACAAATCCCAAACAGCCCCATACCAGGTACCATGAAGAAAATGACCTCCATCCCAGCCAAAAGCAGCACACAGACCCAGCAAAAGAAAGCTGACACAGGTGTTACCATGGAAGATCTCTCGCACACTGCTTCAGAAATCAGAGCCATGAAGATAAATTGAGCAAACTACATAAATAGCACCGTTTGGTAAAAGTAATCATAGTAAGGAGAGAATCTTCTTTGCTGTCTCTAAGGGATAACTAAACATCAACATCATTACCAGAGTGACTGATAATGAGATCCAGCCTGGTGACCCTAGAGCTCTGCAAACCCCACAACAGGAGAAGAAAAACCAAAATAAATTTCCAATCTCATTTATTTTATTGCTTACACTAAGTAGTAACGGGGAATAAGTGTGCACAAAGAAATCAGTTCAGAATGCAGGGGGTTGATTCCAACTTAGTAAGTTTATCTGAATACCAGGTTGCTTAATGATCTTAAGCCATTAAGTCTTTTTAAAATTGATATGTGCTCTGCATCACAGTGTTGAGACCCAGAGGAAATCAGCTTCTGCAGAGCTCTGCTGTGCTATGGCCTGATTACTTCTTTTATCTATGCAGAGACTGTCCATTCCAATAAATGACCCTGGGACTGCACAATGACCACATCAAGGGTGAGTTTAATTGCTAATACTGACTATAGCACTGTGCAAAAAGTCTTAGCATTGAAGTTGTCTTTGCACTACTTATTACAGACAACAGGGTAGCATACAGTATCAATGTACAACCTCTGGAGCAATTCAAAATAATAACTAGTTACTTTCACCCTTGAACAATAAAAGTAGATTCAAACCACAGAATTTCTCTGAATTGATGAACTTACTCCTATTGTACCAAATATACTTTTGAGTAACTATTTCAAACAGTAAGTTTGCCTTAAGTACTTGAAGAACTCATTCACAAAGATGCCATAAATATGGTGGTTCTTTAATTTATGCAATTTTCTGTAAGATACCTGATGGAGTTAAATGACTAAGGAATGTTAAGGAATTCCAATGACTAAGAATGTTAAGAACAAGAATGATCTTGAATAAACAAAGAATTAAGCCAAACACCTGACTATGGTTTACTACTATCAATACTGTGTCTTCACTCACATGACTGAAGGATCAAAAGCCTTTTTTTGCCCTGACTTATTTACAAATAGTGCTTTATTTAGACTATCTGGAGATGAATTGTAAATATTTCATCTTTCATACTGCTCATTTCTGGGAGATAGGTAAGATGGGTGAACCATGCATTTACAGTCAAAGACCAAGAGCACTTTCAATCAGGAAGTCAAGTCTAAACACAGGGCACACACCCCATAAAACCAATAAGCAAAGCTGCTTTTATCAGAAATTTAGATAAAGGGTGACCTGACAAATAACACACTTACCATATTCCAATGAATCACAGCCTGGAATCCTCATTTCACAGTATCTTGATGTCAATAAATCTGGTACCATCAAGTCACATTTAAAGCAAGAAACACCTCAGTCTAGTAATTCTGGGTTTGGAAATTAACTGAATTAAGAATGCAATTAGGTTTTTTAGCTCCTCAAGATGGGTCATCTCAGTCATTTCATCAGCATAGAGGCCTAAATGACTACTTAAAGACAGCAAAGCTATCAAGATTTTGGAACTTGGGCATTAAGAAAAGACTGACTGCAAAACTGTGAACACTCATTTTGATCTGTGATTCTAGTTTGTATCTGTCTCCAACCTCTCAAACCATTTTTATTTACATAATAAAGTGTTTATTTCACCTCAGGTTTCACTTGATGCACTGGTGAATTAATATCATAAGACCAGCACAGCTTATGAAGTCCCAGTCATATGAAAAGAGACAAGCAGGTCTTTACAAGCAACTTAAAAGGGATTTTTGTCACATCAACTTCAACACCATTGATTTAAATTGATTTGATTTCTACATCAACTTCACTAGCATCTCTGTCTTAATGTTACACCTCACAGAATCATTACAGTGACCTCAAGTCTCTTTTTACCTACTTTCTCTTCTTGCCAGAAGAACTATTAATAGGTTTGCTATTATTTTTTTATTCTTGAAATGTGTCCAAGCATTTGCTCTGTTCTTACACTGGTGAGTCCATACTGTTTCATTTTGCAAGCTGTGGTCTCTAGATTTTGCCTGAAGTCTTCTCTTCTCACTACCACAGTTGAACCTGTTCACTCCCTGTTGATTTTCCCTTTTCATGCAACAGCCAAGCATCTCAAACAGCTTGAAAGGACAGAAGGAGGCAAACTGCAGCACAGAACCCATTATTCCCAAGTTTTGGGCGTCTCACTTTATGTCACATTTTTCCTAAAGTGTGTGAGGAGCAGCTACTCTTTTGCCTAAAATCAACAGTAACTTTTCCAAATTTTCCATTCACAGGCACAGCACATAACAGGTGTGGTCCCCTTATGTTTGCCTTTACAGTCTGTTTTGTACCTTCCAGAAGAAAATTTAAGGTATTTTAAAACCTATTGAAAATTCTACTCACCCACTGAAAATTCCTGCCTAATTAAATATATTTGCCATAAATATATATGCCATCACATAAAGAGAGGCACAGCATCTGAGATCAGTAGTTTCTTTCAGGATGAGGAAGAGAAGTCCCCCACTGAGGTAGCCCACTAGAATCCCAGTGCTTCAGCATTTTTCACAAGTGTGCAAATGCCCTTGACTTAGATTCCACCACATCCGAGCCTGGTGAACATCACCTCTATTAACTTGCTTCCTGGTGCTGTCAGCTGCTGCTCCCACATCTCTGATGATATTGGATGTAGGTGTCCCAAATCTCATTCTACTGCAATCCTCTACTGGTCATAGCTATGGTCCCTCTGAGTATTTTCTCTTAATTGAGGTCTAATGAGCTGAGATTTCAAATCTCATAACAGCACGCATGCCCAGCCTAAGCTCTGAAGGACTATCCTCAATATTCTGTTCTGTTTTGTTACTAGAAATACTCTTTTTCAACCATTTATGCGGGTTGCGTATTAAGTACTGACATTTGTTTACTTACCACTGTTTACCCTTTGCCTTGTGAGCACTATGATACACTGACATGTGAGCTGAATGAGAGACTGGCTGCACACTGAGGAAAAAGAAACCCTTTTCTACTACCTTATTTGTTTCTGAATTTATTAGGGGAAAAACAAATTTATTGACCATACCATCTCTTCACATCTTCAGAACTCCCACAGTCTACAGCAGAAAATTATACATTTTATTCAATGCCCTATGGTCAACTAAGGCTTTTCTGCACTCTGTAGATATCAAAGACATTGCCATTCATTTTGCCCCTTAGAACAAATTATTGGTTACTGGTTTCAGTTCATACCTAAAATGATCCCTGCAAATCAATTTAAAATGCAAATTTACTCTTTCTTGGTGTAGAAATGCTATTGTGAAGATACATGCCTGGCATTTAATTCCAAGTTTGAAAGTGCTCTTGCTACTGAGAGATTATTCAGTTTAAAAAAAATTCAAAACACTCACAACTGAGACAAATTCAAATCAAAACTCTGAAATTTGTTTCTTTCCTGTAAGGCATTTCCATGCAGTCTTTCCACCCAACCAGATCTCTCAATTTTCCTATGCTTTTCCATCTTTCATAAATTATAGTGCTCTCAAAACCCCTCAATTTTTAACAGCTAAATGGCTGGTTAATCTCATGAGGCAAAGAAGTTGAAATCAAGAGGTAATTATCTTACCTGTTGTAACACCATGAACAACTCCTTCCTTGGTCCTGGAACCTAAACAAAGAAAAATATTAGGTTGAAAATGCATATTCTTAAGTGTTGATAAAGACTACAGAGATGATAAAGAGCGATTACATGCAGACTGCATATCACTGCACACAGTATCTTCCAAAGTTATTAAGAAATTCAGTCTAAGGGAAGAGGCAAAGCCATCAGTGAAGAACACTGTTCTTTAAACTAATTAGCACATACTGCTGTTTCAAACATAACTGGATGTCTTTTTCCCTACCAGCCCTCTACTTGCCCTTGTCAGGTTCCATAATTTGGCTACATTTCAGGCATTAGTATCCATCTGTGGACTATGATGCTTAACAATGTGCAATTAACAGAGTTTATGGCTCCTAGTTAATCATCTTACCTAGTCTGCCAGAGATAGGATGACATTTTATTTTTCTTGCCAACACAGAAATGGCCTTATTTGTAATGCAATTTTTTTGCTGTCATTCAGTATTTGAGACATTATAATTTATACTTCTGACTTTAAATTATAACAGAAGAAAATGCATGAGCAGAAAAATATTAGGGAAAAACAACTTTTTGTCCAAAATTCTTTGCAGCAATACAGTTAAACACAGAAACACAATATAAGCTCATTCATCAATATGTGCCACTTGCTACTAGTGCAAATTTATGCAAGTTTAGCCATGCAGTTCTGGTACTATTAGATTGATTACAAGATTGAAAAGGCTCTTACCCACGGGCAAGAGTAGAATAATCATCCATGATAAAGACAAAGGAAAAAAATACTGCAGCAAGTAAAATGAAATGTTGCTTTAGCTAATGATGAGGTTAAACAGCTGAGAAGTCTTTTTCCCCCTCTTTATTCCAAATTTATCATTAAAAAAAGTTGGTTTTCTCTCACTGAAAAATATTTACCATTGAACAAGAGTTCAAGCGTTTCATTGTAAACAGTTCATGCCTAAGGATCTGTTTTAGGAATTTGGTGCTCAATTTTGTACCACCATGAGACCTGAAGAAACAAAGCACAGCCTGGAATTCAAGCAGATGATGGTCCTGCTGACTTCTACCAACTAAACACCACTGCAGGCTTACAGTGTGTCTACTGGAATACTTAATATCAAGCACATGCTTTTGAAGGCATTGTTAGACCTGGTCAACATCTTGCTCATGTTTTTGAACAGACTCTTTGCAAGCCAAGACATTAAAGACATGGCAACCTGTGAATTAGCAAGCAGCCAGTTCCCTAAGGCCAGAAAGGGATGGATGGTATGACAGAATTCGCTGGGGACCTGTGCAATGCACACTTCTCCAGAGGCACCTATTCCAAGCAGACTCTTACTTCTTACTTGCCCAGACAACACTGCTATAACCACGACTCACACAGAAATGCTGGTCTCTTTAGTGGAAGACAGACTTTTCTTTTAAAAAAGCTCAGCTCACAGACCCATATGGAACGGGGTATGTATAGCCAGCTCCATTAACTGGCAAACAACCAGCTGGTTGGTGTTCCAGAGCCTACAGCATATGTTAGAGCACAAGAGCACTTGCCCCACTGCTGCACACTTGCATGCAAGAAGCTGCTCCTGCCATGGCAGCTACAACAGCATCTAGAAGCACATTAGGAGCTGCCAGAAAAGGCCTATAAATAACAACACTTGAGTTCAGTAGGATGACTTCTGGCTAGCCATGAAGGAAAGCTGGTTGTCCACACTGGTTCCAGGATAAACTAGCTGTCTTTCATCCTGGCATTCCCAAAACACCAACAGTCTTGCTCACTGTACCCTGTATAACAAGGAACAGAGGAATCAGAATAGAGATAACAAAGACCAAGGAACAGGACTCTAACCTAAATCAAGAAGCAATAGTAGTACATGGTAATGCTACTTTTCCTAGCTGTAGTAGACATCTGTGTGAGGGGAGGGGGAACACTCAACTCAATTTTTGGGTTTTTTCCAATTATAAAAAATACCATAGGGTCTCTTCATGATTTATTATCATGGCTGTCACTGTGCCAGAACAAAGGAATGTATCAGCAGTTTGCAAATACACTCATCTCTGGACTATTTGAGAGACCAACAGACTACTGACATTGCTTAGTCAGAGCTGGTTACAGACTGGGAGATATAAACCCAAATTAGAGGAAGGGGCAATCTACATTTAAGGAAAACATTTGCTTCCAAGTCCTGAAGCCATTATTCCACCAGACCAACACTGAGTTCCTCAATTACTCTGCTGGCTTTTCTATTACCAAAGGAAAATAAGAACCGTTATGAAAAGAGTGGAGGAATTTGGATGGCTTTGCCAAATAGGTCATGACTGCTCTGCTCTACTCTAAGGCCACATGCCAGCACAGGGAGTAGTAAACAACAGTCAGCCACGCTGCTGCTAATAAACTATTCCTTTGTTCTGAGAGCTTATGACACAACAAAAACAACCAGACTGGAATCTTCCATTCTTGAACATTTAACATGCACTCAAGAGTCAACTGAGTAGAAACTCCAGCTCCCTGGAAGCACACACAAGCTCAGCAGACCTCACGAACACTGCATTGCCAGGAGTGTGTGAGGACATCCTCCTTACTCAGTTCTGGTTTCAAAGCGAGTGGGGATTAAATACGGTCACTCACTTCCTCTCTGCCTCACACTAAAAGCTCTTCAAGGCTACAGAAAGATGCAGTTTTATACCTGCAGCATACACAGGACTGCTGAGCCTTAGTCCTTCTTTCTAAACAATGACCAGGCCATTTTTTCACATCAAGAAAGGTCCTGATGCAGTGCTTGAGTGAGTTAGAGCACCACCCATTTCAGTCAGCCAATGCTGAAGCCCATTGGCAGAGAAATTTAAGGGGAAAAAAAACCCCACTACTTGAAAGCCTAAAAAACCATTGTAGACTGTATAGAAGGGATCTTGGGTACTTAAAAGGAGGCCAGACAGTGGACTGAGGGAAGGAAGTAGTTCAGCATGGACAAGGAAAAAAAACAAACCTCAATTAATCCTCCAATACACTGCTCTCCTACATGGCTCTAAGTTCCTCCCTTTGCTAAGAGAAATTTTCTTTGTGCCAAAAAAGTGCTAAAATCAAAACAAGAATAAAAATTTGTTCTCTGATTTTTATGGATTCCCACAACAATGACCACATTTCATCCCAAACAGCAGCTGTTAATAGAACCAGGTAGTTAAGAGCAGAAACATCCAGATGCTTTCCACATTTACTTGAATTGCACTGATTTCAGTGGGAAGCCACATCACCTAGGGGATCTGGACCAAAAACTTTGCATCTTCTTAATTCTCCAGCAGCAATTGGAGGCTGAATGTTATGAAACTGAAAATGATTAACAGGTCCCACTCAGCCCAGTGTTGTTAGGTTCTTTTTTTGCAAGATGTCAGGCAGCTTTCACAGTAAAATCTGGCTGTGAATCTCAAATCTAAAAACCCAACTATAGAAAAAGGGAGTGAAAAGTCTCCACAAGCTCTAATGAATTGTGCTGCTCCTCTCCTCTGCTCATAGAGGGGCTTCACCACCTTTGGCACTGCAGTCATTATCAGCCTGCAGAACCAAAGCTGACCACGCTGGCCTCTGCTCATGCTGCACAGGGGAAGAGACACCCCTGCTTGGGAAGTAGAGAGAAACACCCAGCTCCTCCTTTCCCTATCTGAACTTGTTGAGACATCCTGCCTGTAAGGGCAAGCACACAGCTGGGCACAAGCTGGCAGAGCTTCCAACCAAAGGCTCTTGCCTCCTGAAAAGGAGACACCTGGTGGGAGAAGGATCCTCCACCATTACCACAGTCACATACACAGGCCCCTACCATGGCTCATAGCTCTGCAGTCCCCAGTAACTAAAGTTCTTGCACAAAATGGCAAGCCTGCCCTCCAAAGTTCAACCTCAGCAAAAGCATTTCTGAAGACAACAGGAAATCTGTTGCCTTTAGGAACACAACTAGGTTCAAATGTTATTATGGTCCAGAGAACAGGTCAGAAACAAAGATTAATTTAGCACACAATACAGGTTTCTAATACAAAGAAATCAATGACCCCAGAAGCACGGCCAGGACTACAAGAAAACAGAATAAAACAAAGTCCTACCTCTGGAAAATAATTCCAACATCAAGCACAATATACAGTGGAAGAACATCTATTTTGCGGTCTTGAAAATGAGCAGATGCTCATTTTAAAATAGAATCATCCTACAATTAGTGTTCAAAATTACTGCCATCCCTGTTGGCAAGAGCACTGAGCTTTGCTATGACTTAAAAGGGAGGGAAGTATATTCCAAATGAGTAGTCCACACTATCTGGAGCAGAAATAATTTCTTACAGACTGGCACTAGGCTGCAAGAGGGAATCCAAAAAAGGCACTGGAATACCAGAGACCTCAGTACCCTCATTGAAAAGAAATGCCTCTGGTTTTCAGCTCTGTTTAACTTCTCTCTGTTATGTGAGCACATCTCCCTCAGTACACACAGTGCCCATTACAGAACTGACCTGCTACAAAATCAACAGAACAGAAATGACCTACAGAAAAGGGTATCTTTTCCCCCTCCATTCTTTTATAGACTAGTTTTATTTGATGAATAAGAGAAACAGATCCATAATCATTTTTTTATAAATAACCACTTACTCATAGTCTTGGCAGATTGTTTTTCTGTGAATTTTTCATGACAGCATTTGCAAGACACGCTTCTAAAGCCCAACACTTGCTAAATGAAGATGACTATCCTGCATGAAAGCACCACGCAGGGATTTGAAAATAATTTTATCGCAGGCTCTGTGCAAGACTTGTTTGGCCTAGAATAAGACACTAACAACTGCTTTGCTACCTTGGGGTCTACCTGCCCTACCTCATTGACTGCAGAGACTCTTCCTTGAGAAGTGGTGGAAAATATTTGCCATGAATTTGCAACAGTAATTACATAACATGAAAATAATTTCAGATGACACTTGGCCATATATAATGTTAAATCAACATACCAAGCAGTCTGCATGTCTACTACTCAACTCCTGAGCTAACCTCTCAAGTGTCTTCTCCTGAAATCCTGTTCAAGTCCCAGATGCTCTACAGAATGTTGTGAAGCTACCTTCACCTCCAGCTTTTACATTTTTTCATATTTATTTTTACTGCACCAACTACCCCTTCTGCCTTGATCTGGCAAACCTCTTGCATGGAGTGCAACCCAATGACCTGTAAGACACTTGGCTTCAAGAACCAGAGCTCAGGAAGGCACAAATCTCCTCTTGTTTCTCTTGCAATGGTCTCCCATTAGTAATCACATATTTTTTTTCTGCAGAAGAATGGGCCTGATGAGGATCCAGCTGTGAATGTTGGGGTGCACCAGCCAGCAGAGTGCTCTCTGCTGCCCACCTACCCACATAGAGGACTCCCTCTTTCGTCTTTCCTGCTGCCTCTGCCACACCCTGCTTGGTCTTTTCCGCTGCTGCTACGACTCCTTCCTTTGCCTTGGAAAGCCCTTTCATGAACACATCCATGGCTGAAGACTTTCTTCACACAGCTCTAGAGAAAAAAAAAAAAAAACAGTACACACTTTCAGTAAGGTTTTTTCAGCTTTTTATGCCAGAAAGGGGGAAAAAATACTCCAACTGAATGGGATCACAATTATTTTTAAATTATATTACTCATACCCCCAAATTGTATAGCTATAGGAAACAGATATCCTATTGCCACAGAATCCTATGAGAGGTTGCCAATAATGCAAGTCTGATTGCAAGATAGTTCCATCGAGGGAAGTACCTTCCTTGCCTATCAATTCTCCCAAAGGACAGTTCTGTTCATGTGCTGAATGCAAGATTTAGTCCTGTGATTTGATGATACTCCACCTCTCATCCAGAGAAAAAAGCCAACTTAGATAAATATCAGCAAGTTAAAAAAACAAACAAACAGACTAAACTGAAAACCAAAACCTCCCATAGGTGACAAATGTTCACTTGTAAGAAAATGCCATTACAACTCAGGTCTGGATAAAATAAAAACTGCTGCATTTCCATTAGTCCAGCATTTTACACACAGTCCACATCATTCTTTTGGAAATCGAGTTTTCCTGAATGGGTTCCTTGCATGCATCACAAATGAGAAAACATTTTACTGAAAAGCAAAAGCAAGAACACAGGATTTTAAAAGCATTGTACTAAAGCTACCAAGAGAGTCCTCTGGCAGCAATACAACCCAGGGCTACACCGAAACCACTGAAATAGTAATTAAAACCCAGAATCAGCATCCCTTCAACAAATCCATTATCAGTAGTCCTTTCTTTTCCTCCACCCACACAGACAGAAGCGCTGCCTCTTATCTTCTCTCCTTCGCCAGAGGCTGAGTAGGAGGAATGGATGTCTAGGAAGGCATCTGGGCTGTCGCAGCTTTCCACTAACTCGTGACGAGCGTGCGAAGGCAGGCAGCGCAGCGTTCGCGCTCCAGCCAGCCTGCCCACGGTACCTGCGGCCCGGGGATGGCGGAGGGGCTGCGAGCCTCACACACGCACACACAGCGCCGGGGGAGGCATTGGGCTCCTCCAGCGGCGGGGTCCCAAGAGCCGTCCCCGGGGCAGCGCCACGACCAGCTGCGGGGGCACCGGGATCCAATAACACACCCCAATAACACCTGCAGAGGGAGCAGGGCGTCGCGCCCATGTATATGCAGGAGGATATGTAGCTATACATGCACAAACATACGAATACATGCACACAGCGAGGCACCTACCGAGGAAAGCAGAGCGGTGCGACCATATGGGCACCGCCGGGCTCCCGCGGACACGCCGTCGGCACACGGCGGACACGGCGCCCGGCTTCTCCTCCCTCCCCTGCCCGCACGGAACGTTCAACAGGGTACCTCTATCCAGCTGTCTCTGGAGTCAGAGACACACACCTATCATTCCGTGCAGGCACACACACCCAGCCCGCCCCGAGCGGCCCCGCCCTGCCCGCACTCACCGCCGGCTCCTCCGCCACCGGCGAGCACCCGTTGTTGCGAGCGGGCGGGCGGGCTGCGGGCGGGCTGCGGGCGAGGCGCGGAGCGGCCCCTGCTCAGCACATGCCGAGGCGCGGAGCCGGCCGGCTCTGCTGGCACCACCCCGGCGGCAGCCCCGCAGGCGGGGGGCGGGAAGGCAGCGCCGCGGCAGGGAGGAGCGGTGGCTCCTGCTCCCAGCGCAGCCCCCTGCTATGCCCACCCTATCACGGCCTCCGCGGCGGGGGGTGGGAGGCGTGATTAACTCGGAGCACCTGTTTGCTGGGCCCAAACCGAGGGAGAAGCGAGGGTAGAAGGCGTGCCAAGGGACCGGTTCCCGCTGGGACTCGGCACAGTCACCACTCCCTCCAAAGGCTGGAGCGCCTCGTCTTAGGAGTGTACGGAGGCTGATGATGCGGCACAGCCCTGAGTCACTTCGCCAAAGCCTTAGAGAATCTCCCCCAGCTTCTAATTCTTTTTCATCTACTTCCCAGTCTTCAACCCTGAATGACTGCAGCTCAATGTCACCGTTCTCACAAGATTCATGATCCCAGCTCATTTCAAGCACGGGAGGTGGTGCTCTTGTAGGTGTAATTGGAGTCTTAATTCAATTGCACACACACGAGAGTTTTCATCCCCAATGAAGAGCAGTAGGGCCAGACTTACCCAACCCTTACACCGCTGCTGGCATCCTCCACCATGGCCACTGCCACCCGAATCTTAAACTCAGGCAGAGAAGTCACTTTCCCCCCAGAAAGGGAAACCTACCAAACTTCTCTATTTTGGTCACAGAATTTAGGCATGAAAAGCCAAGACCAGTGGGAGACAAGGCACTAGAACAGATGGACCTTCAGCTTCAGTACATCAATTCAAATCATGCAAGACTCACAGAAACAGCTTGGGTTTTATTGCACTCCAAAAGGAGAAACAGAACATGGCATAGATGAGATACAAGGTTGTGAGCTGCAAGGAGCATCTTGCATCCCTTGTCCCTTGGAGATAGCTGATGCATCCCTGGTTTTGTTTTCATGCTGAACATGTAGTGCAGGGTCTTACTCTTGTCAGGTTTCTTTGTAAGTAATATTTCTGTATTGTTTGGTAAACTTTCTTTTGCTTCATTCTACTAGTATTTTTAATCAACCAAGCATTAGGCAACAGATTTACTTCTTTGTGTAAGAATGTTCAGACTAGCAACACAAATAATTTTCTCATAATTCTGCCCTCCAGAAAACCTTTAAAAAAAGCCCAGAAATTAAATTACACACGGTACCTCACCTCATTCATCATGTGCAGCACATCTGTAGTTAGTAGTGCAACAGCTAGTTGTGGTTTTTCTATTTTCTTCCTATTTTGGGGAGAGGACAATAGGTACAGTTCCAGACAGTAAATAAAATAGTATTCTTTGCACATGTTAACTGGCCCAATTTATGTATCTTAGTATGTAAATTGGCTCATTGAAAACCCTTCTCAGTCGTTCTCTACTACCCTGAGCAGTAAACTTAGACCCCAAATTAGAATTAAAGTCAATCTTGCACTCCTTATGTAAGTATTATCTTCCAGATTTAAAGAAGGCTTTTGTTTTTCCAGCATGCAAGTGACTGTGAGTATGAAATGTTGCTTTTTATTATGCTGATATAAATCTGGATATACTTATTGTATTTATTTGTTAGGAGAAACAGATAATCCAGTATGATAAACAACCTTGTGCATTTATAGCTCTGTTTCTGAAAACTTTACGAAGAAGAGCTCAGATATTTGCAACTCCTAGGTTTTGTAAGCATTCTTTTTTTGCCTTATGTTTATCAAAGGCAGGCATTATGTTCTGCTGTTAAACAAAGTAACAGCTTGTCCTTTAGCAAAATCATGCAGCTAGAAATAGAGAGGTAAAAGCAAGAGGGATCAGTTGCCACAGCAGAAGTAAAGCTTAAAATTTCAGCTGTAGTATTCAAACTAGGCAGCTGTTAAATTCCAAATCATTGGATAAGAGGCACAGTAAGAATAAAACAGAGTACAAATGTTGACACAAGAAATTCTTCATTCTGAAAATGAATGGGACTTAGGTGGAAACCAGAATTAAATGTGGTAGAGAATGGACATTGTATCTCCAAGGCAATTGCTATTTAAACCACATTGTCTACAACAGCTGGCTGGGGCTGTTTTTAGGTTGTCTCTTCAGTACTATTAGTATCACAGTAAGTTCTCCCCTGAAGCCTTTTCTGTCTGAAGAAAGGATAGTAGCAAACAGATTGCCCACTGATCACATTTAAAACAAATCTTTATTTAATGACACTGTTTACTTCACATGAGCATCTAGAGCAAAAATCAATTAAGTAGTACTCAAATCTTCTTTACTTTATCTTGCCTTGCAGGCTAACTTATTGGTTTAGTTGCTAGTGATCAAGTACATCTACTTTATCACTATGAAAAGGACAATTATGGACAATTGAAAAAGACTGCAGAGGAAAATTGATCTGCATTTACTGGTTTTGGGTTACTGACTCACACAGGCTCCCTGTGTTACCACAGAACTGAGGACAGGTTCCTTTGAACACCTGAAAGCTGCAGTATGAAGGGAAGCTGGCTTAGGGCACTATATTCACAGTTCACACTGATTACTCCAATTCAAGGCTCTTCTACTGATGGCAGCTAATCTGAAAATGGTATTAATTGAATAAATACATGTGAGAGACTCTGAACACTTTATGCACATATAGTGCAGTGTTTGGATTTCTTACAGAACAGTTTACTATGTCGATTGCTTTAGAGGCAACTGGAAGTTCAGATCAGTTTCCTGGACTCTTGCATCACAATGCTTGCATTTCTATTCCCACCCAGCTCCGTCTGTGAACCATTGCTGTCTTTACAGACCATGCTGTAACTACCTGTGTGCATAGCTCCTTTCTGAGAACTCAAAAATATGCTCAATTAAAAAAAAAAAAAAAGGTGAAGAAGACCTTTGCTTATAGGCAAGCCTGAGATTTAGCAAACCATTATCTTTTTCTTATGCTCATAAGTGTTGTAGTTTAACACTCCAGAGCATGCATGGTGTTCCCATGATGTTTACCCAACTGAAAGGTAAGCACATGTATTAAAGCCTTCATACAATCAAGATGCAACTCATATCAGAGTTAATTTCCCAGCGGAAGCATTTGGTTTATTAATTTAAAATTAGTATGTGTTATTATGCAGCAGTCCCATTGCAAAGTTTCTGTTTGTGTACTGTTTTGATAGATATAGTTCTGAGTGCTTAATATGGGCTGGGCTATTGGATGTTCACTGCCATGCAGCCATTGCCAAGAGATACAGATGGAACTGATCAAAAAGCTTTAATTTATACAGAAATATATGACATCTATATTTTGTATTGGAGTACTTGGAGGAATGTTCACACCTACGTGAACAGATGTATATTGTATTTGCAGGGTTCCCATACAAGGGAAGGAATGATGCATCTGACTCCAAACACATTCCATATGAGCAAAACAGAGGAGAAGCAACGAAATAATATTGTTTTCATTTTTCTCTGAGGCTTCTCAGCTTCCCAGGAGAAGCATCCTAGGCAAAGGGATTTTTCCAGAAAATATGACTGTGACCAATGTACAGGAAGACTGATGTATGTTTCTCATCTGGTGGATTTCAGTTCAGCTATACTGATCTTGACACCAGACAGAAGGGTCTCACAGCTTTATACCACCTCTGTTACAGGCAGAACCTGCCAGACCTTTACCTCTCCTTCACTTGCAGTCAATGGTGAAGTTACAGAGCCATCACAGCTTTCATAAACAATGGTAACATTTCATTAATGAATTAAATTAATTAACCTCTCTGGGCTAGAAATTCAGTCCTGAAGGGCACAGAAACCACTGTCTGTTGCACGTGGAACCTTTAGCAAAGCTTTACTCTGAAAAGCCGTATCTTGAGTACCAAGGAAGCCATCTGGCCGCATGTTCCTACTCAGAGACAGCCAGTAGGTCAGACGAGGCTGACCTAAAGGTGCCTGACAAAAGCAGTGTTGATTATTCTTTAAGATATTTCCCACAGAATTACTGAATATGCTGATTTGGAAGGGGCCTCATTGGGTCCTTCTCTTAGTCCTGCACAGGAACATCCCCAAGAGTCACACCATGTGCCTGAGAACATTGTCTAAACGCTTCCTGAACTCTGTCAAACTTGGTGCTGTGACCACTTTCGTGGGGAGCCTGTTCCAGTGCCAAACCCCTCTGTGGGTGAAGACCCTTTTTCCTAATATCCAGCCTAAATCTCCCTGATACAGCTTCAGGCCATTCCCTCAGTGCTATTACAGGTCACCAGAGAGGAGAGATCAGTGTTTTACCCCTGCTCTTCTTATCACAAGAAAGTTGTAGACTGTAACAAGATTTCACCTCAGTCTCCTTTCCTCCAGACTGAACAGGCCAAGTTGCATAGCACCAATAAATTGATTTTACCTGAAAGAAAAAATCACCTTCCTCACATGTGATGCAGTGTGCTATCAGCACCTCATATAACTGAAAATGCTAATTCTAAAAAAGTGGAAATCACCAAGCCAGAGTCAGGTCTGATGCCTGTCCTGTCCCAAGTTCTGTTTGATTGAGAAGCCAGCACCAGATGTCTCCAAGGTCAAAGATAAGGCAGCATGTTCTAAAGTAGCCTGCTGCAAACATAGGCATCTGAGCCAGTGCAGGCACAGCACATTAATTACCTGCATGGCAGCATTTCTCTAGGGGTGCACCATGAAGGCAGCAGCTTTAATTAGATACTACAGTTAGTTACCAAAAAACTGTTTGAACAGGTGGAAAACCCAAACAGGAGCATATTTCATTCTATCAAACTGTCTTCTTTCTGTAATTCCTAAAGGAAAGAAGACATCACATAAAGGAAAAGTGGTGGTTTTCATTCAGGTATTAACCCACAGGGAAAACCTGAAGTCTTATCTGGCAACACATGATTCTCTTCTCATTTCTCTAATTCCTATGTTCTAGCTTCCCAGCCAAGTTGTCCCTTGGATATTTTTGCTGGTGCCACTCCAATTACCATAAACTCATAACACCATTATCAGCTGCCAGCACTTTTTTTGTTTCACCAGCCACTGGTCCAATTCAATTCCCATTCATGCTGACATTAAACCAGAGATTGACTCAGGGGAACCAAAAATAGCAAAGGAAATATCACTATAAGCACAGTATTATCCGTTCTGGTTTCTTTGGCTCCTTTATTTATTATACGGAATCACTTATTGGAATCCTATTCCAGTGAAATCTCCAACCCACAGGCAACCTTCTTGTTGATGTTTGTTTTACCACAAAATATCAAGGAACTTTTCTTGATCTAAAATTCTCAATTTTAAGGCAACACTCTGGGCTATTAACATTTATCTATATGGAAGAGTGAGCAGGGCATGGAATAACAGTGGGGAGCCATTTCAGATTTCTTCACAAGGGGATGTATACTCAGGCTTGGGCAATGTAGACAATAGGGAAAAAATTACTTTTCCTCGTAATCAGACACAAAATAAATGTACTTGCAAATTTAATTTAAATTACCATTTCGGTTACAGCCTCAAGCTCAAATCTTGGGGAAAAAACTCTACCCTAGAAACATTTAATTTCTGTTATGCTCTCCAATTTGTTTCAATTCACAGGCAGTTTGAAGCATTCACATTTGCAGTGATGCCCAAGAGGCAGGAGAAAAAGACTCAAAACATCACTTGAGTAAGAGACAAGGCAGTTAGGTGTTGAAAGCGAAGGAAGCCAACCCACCTTGTTGTTGATCAGCATTGACTTCCATTTATTGATTAAATCAGCCACTTTATATAACAGTGTTAATTAACTTCATGCATATTGCAAAATTCAAGCTCACGATAGGTTACAGAGAAAACTCTAACCCCTCCTTTTGTTTTACAATACCTGTGGGTTGTTTATTGAAAACAGGACCAGCGTTCTCACTGTGATATGAAAAGTTCTCAAAACCTTCATATCTGTTCCCAGAGCAGCTATCTGTTCCCAGAGAGCCCAAGCACAGAATGTTTTGCCTGTTATGGGAAGACTGTCTGAGAATCTTATTGTTTATAGAAAAAGATGTCTGAGAACCTAGTTATTTACAAAATCAAGCCTGGGAACTGAACCCGGCTCTCCACAGTTAGGTAAGGGACAAAGGGAAGACTAAGCAGCAAACAGGGTGACAGTGGTCAAAATTAAAGGCCACAGTCAAACCCAAGTGAAATTTGTGTAGGTATCTCAATGAGGGGTTTGTCGACAAAGAAATTGCAGGTTGTCAGTGAGCTAAGTAGAGATTTCTGGACAATGACTTTTCATCTGTGAAGATTTCCTTTTGTGTTTTGAAATATAGATGTAGAATTTGTGCAGAATTAGTGTCTCAGAAATTTACCTTCTTCTCATGGTACCAATCTACACGAAGTATTCAAAATATTTAAGTTAAATTCTTTTCCCCTATCAATAATTTTGGCATTCACTTCACTCATACCTGCTGATGAGTGCCCCACGGGGTTTGATCTTTTATAGCCATAATCAGACAATTTTCTTGGCTCAAAGGGGCTTATTATCTTGGTTTCACAACAAGACACCAATAGGGGAATAAAGCACAGATGAAGAATTTCAGAAGTAGTGAGAATGAAACAGGTGAACCATTCACAGTAACCCATAGTCACAGATCACTGCCTTTCTAGGTACTAACTGCCCTGTGAAATGAGAATTTGACATTTCTGTAGCAGTAAATTCTTTGTACTAGTGGTATATACTCATCAATAATATCTTCTGCTGGCATCCTCATAACCACGTTACCAGGTGCTTATGTAGTTTCCTTCAAAAATTAAACTCTTTCAGAGCTACTTGAAATGGGCATAAATCAGAATTTCCTCTTGCAATCCATGACTCAAATGCAAATTTCATTATTCCATGACTAATCAGAATGCTCTGGTGAAGAAAGGCATTGCCAATCATCAGCAAAGTTGAGTTTCAACTTGAAATATGTTTCATTACATGCATTTGAAATGAACATTCAATTTCCTAAATGAACTTGAATGTTCTTCACTTAAAATTGTTGTGCTGAACACCTTAAAGAAATGTTGAGTATTATATATTCATTTAGTGATTTTAAAAGGTTGTGTTTCAGTCACTGCTACTGCTGTCTGTTGTGAGTAATATAGCATTTATTCTGCAGGGGTCATCTGTGCTGCAAAGTACTAGCAGCATGAATGAGAAAATGAGACCTTGACACTTCATTAAGCCATCTCAGTCTGAGAACAGCCTTTTCAGTCTCTAACATTGTTCATAAGTCAGCTGTGTTGCTCCCATCCAGTATCTTTTCATCACCATGTTACAGTTTTGCAGTTTTGAAATATCTAGTGTGTAGTCACCAAAACCAATCCTCTCCTATTTCTTACTTCAGTGATCTCCATTTGACTTTACCTGTCTGATTTGGGCTACCATTTAGACCAGCTCTGTGGAAGACTGATTCCTCACAGGCACCACAGAACTAACTTTGTATATAGATGCTGAGTCAGCCAAAGCAATGAGAGATGAATCTATCTTGTCGCTGTCTCAAAAGATCAAAACATTCAAACAGATAGGTATTTATAAAATAAACCAAATTTTCTAGTGAAGTCAGCTTAGATCAGACCAACTAATTAGCCCAACTGAAAATAAAAATATTTATACCTGACTTTGTCCCACATTGCCATGTTCTGGCAGCAGCTTTTGCTTCCAGACCAGCTCATTATCTTGCAGCAAGCAAGCCCTGCATGTTTTCCTTTGGTCCTGGAAAAGTCCTTCAGCCCCACCTGAGGCCAGGGAGCTGCTCTCTGCTTTTCAGTGCCATTCCACAAGCTCTGTGAGCTGTAGGCTTTGGCTGCAGGTGGTGCTGTGTGGCCCTGTCATAGGACCTTCCCTCCCTTACCACTCCATCAAAGAGGTTACAGTCTCTTCCTGCCTTCTAGGAAGTCTTCCTGATCCAGTCTTAGGCCATTTCTCATCACCCTCTTAAGCTATCTTGAGATCCAAAATATTTGTTCATTTAAATGTCACACCCTGTTCAGACAGAGCTTTGTTGCAGAGACACAGCTGTGTCACGCACCCTTGTAAATCTGGAGATACTTCATACCTCAGATATTGAACTGAAATCCCGTGCTGAAGATGGTGATGGTCCAAGCATGTAGAAAACAGATGACATTTTAGCATTGAGCATTAACCCAAGTGCTAGTGGTACAGTCTGAGACTTTTTTCATCTGCTGTTGTGATTACAGATTTCAGACAGACAGCCTACATATGACAGAGGGAGAAAAGTGTAAGCACCAGAGCTGCTTGAAAGAAGGGAGGAATGCATTTAGTATTCATTGTAGAAACAGCAGAATAGTGTTAATCAATAGATCAGCAGGATCCTGTTGCAGTATTCCTTTGCAGTTGTAAGTAGAGAGAAAGATATTTCTTACAATAAAACCCTATCTGTGTATGTCCACAAAGACAGGCTTATTTCTTCTAGCTGAAAATATGGTGAGGATCAAATGTGTTTCTCTCAACATGTCTGCATAGGCACATGTAGGAAGACCTCAGGCTGCTGGAGGACAGTGAGATTGTTCTGGGAGGCTGTAATAGCATAACTCAGCTCTGCTGAGAAGCTCAGTGTGATGTACAGCTCCCAGTTGAAATAATGCATGGAAACAAAAGAGCCCTCTCTAGCCAAGGGAATGCTGCCTTCACAGGCTTAGCTGCCTTGTCTGTGTTGCTGCAGCTTCTGTAAAAATCTTAGTGACTCTCATTTATAGAGTAGATCAATACTTCAGCTTGCATGCTTCCTGCATGCTTAGTGTTGCCAAGCTTTGCCTTGTTCTGTGGTTAAAGATTGGTGATCAGCTTATCACTGTGCAGCCACTCACTCACTCCCCCACAGTGGGATGGGAGAAGAATCGGAAGGGTAAAAGTACAAAAATGTGTGGGTTGGAATAAAGACACTTTAATAGGTAAAGGAAAAGCTGCACAAGCAAGCAAAACACACTAGGGAATTAATTCACTAGCTCCCATCTACAAGCAGGTGTTCAGACATTTTTGAGGAAAGCAGGGCTCCATCACATGTTATGGGTACTTGGAAGGTGAAATGCCATAATTAGGAATGTACCCCCTTCCTTCTTCTTTCCCAAGATTTTATTGCAGAACATGGCACCATGTGGTATGGAGTACCCTTTGGGACTGTTGTGTTCAGCTGTGCCAGTGTGTCCCCTCCCAACTCCTCATGCA
This sequence comes from Ammospiza caudacuta, assembly GCF_027887145.1. Taxonomy (NCBI): domain Eukaryota; kingdom Metazoa; phylum Chordata; class Aves; order Passeriformes; family Passerellidae; genus Ammospiza; species Ammospiza caudacuta. The sequence continues at coordinate 17,846,582 of NC_080596.1, read as the reverse complement.
GCCCCAGCCTCTTTGGGGTGTGTGAGGGGCAGAAAAGGCCTTGATGCTGTGTAAGAGCTGCTCAGAAATAACTAAAACATCCCTGTGTAATCAGCCCTGTTTCTAGCACAAATCAAAAACCTATCCTTATACAAGCTACTGTGAAGAAATTTAACTTTATCCCAGACAAACCAGTACACTTAATTTTGGTTGAATGGCTTTTAGTGTGGTTTGCAATCTTCCAGACTTTCTTCTAAACATGTGAGCAGCCATTAACATTAGAAGCTCAACTCTACATGTGTTTCTCTGAGATGGTCTGCTGTGCCACTAGCTCCCCTATCCTGTTATACTTTGTGAGTTACAACTTTGTCTCTCTCTCTTTTAGACTCACACAGGGGAGCACGAAGAGCATGTCATTATGTTGTGGTTGAAGAAGAGGTTCAGTAACTCAAGCAGATTCATCAAGTGTTTCCTCCAAAGGATGAACACATCTCTGTATTTGACCTTTTGCTATATTCTTTCCAGTTTTTAGATACTGAACTCTCTAGGCAGCCAGGATGTGTTGAGCTCAGTGAGAATTAGTCTTTGATGAAAATTTCTGTGGGTTCCTTCTTCTGTTACCTTAACAACCAGTATATGTGCCTCTCAAGTTACATCTTCATCTGAAGTGCCTCCTTCTTCCACTTAGTTTTCCACTCTGAATATTCACTGAAAAATTATGCTGGAAATCAAATATTACACAGAATTTGTATATTCCCGTGTCCAGGTTTTCCCACAGTAATTGAAATTGTCAGATAGCAAACAACTCTCCTGTCAGATTGTGTGGGTTTTTTCTTTTTAAATTTACCCCAATCAAAAAGGATAACTTCTTGTTTAAGCTATTGAACACCAAAGCAGAACTAATAAGAAGTACTCAATTTCCTCCTAAGAAAAGATTCTGTCACATTGTACATTAACATGGTGCTAGTTTCAGTGGAGGACTGAAGATTTTTTATATTTTTTTAAAAATTCAACTTTTTAAAAAAATTCATCAGTATACTTCAATAGGATACATCCTTAAGGCTTAAAAATTTTTATGTTCCAGTAATTATTTTATGGTGATCTGCCTATATGAAATAATTTCTCTGTATGGGAACACTGGTAGTTCAGACTCCTCAATTTAATGGTGTATATCAGCATGTTCTTAAATTTGAAGTATGCACAGCAGCAAGCCAGACTTCACACATATTTAATGCTCAATTTATAGGCAAGAGTCCTGACATTACTGATCATACTTTATACATTTTCTATAAATTATTATCTCTAGGACTTTTAAATTGTTGTAATACTAAGTTTTCCTTAAAGTCTATCATAAATGCACTTTGAGGATGTAACTTGTTTCATGGATGTTAGATTTTCCTTCAGTATCATGTGCACATGTTCTGTGCTAGTAATCCTTTTCTGGCAAATCAGTTCCCCAAAGTCATCACACAAAAATGTCTTGCAATGATATTACTTTTAAAAGTTGTGCTTCAAACTTGTTAAGGTTTCAATCAAAGAAAGGACTTAACCTTTTTTGAAGTACAAGTTCAAACACACTCTATCAAGTAAAAAAATAATAGACTTGCAATCCATTTGAAATGTGTTTCAAGGTTTAAACAGGGAGGGTAAAACCAACCCAACCATAACCCAAAACATTTTTTATGGTTTTTTTTCTTTTTTTTTTGACAATTTCTTCTCTACACCTATAAGAGAGTAGATTGAGATTTTTGTCTTCAATGTCATTTCCATGAATTTGTATGGAACTTGCATTTATGGCAGGAAGTGTGCCTTAAGATTGTATAGTTCAGGTATATACCTGACCCTTTTCTGCTTATTGAGTTGAACTCTTTAAATGTTTCTGAGCATCTTGCAAGAAAAGCACAGATTACAAAAACAAATGTCATTAACCTCGTCCTGTATTGGTGAATACAACAAATTCCTCCTGTTTGTTCCTGTGCTTCATGCTTTAGTGTAAGGACACCTCAGCTGGGCTGCTGGCTGTGTCACCTTTTTAGAGAAGCACCCCTTAATTCCCTTATTTCCCTGGTGTTTCCCTGTTGGCATTTTTTGTTTCCCTGTTGGTTCTTTACCTAAGGAATGCCTTACTCATCCCTGTAAGACTGGAAGAGTGCTCCAGTGTGGCTCTCACATTGCAGAGTCCCTGGCAGAGGGGTCTCTCTGGTACCCTGTCCCTCTAACCTTTGCATATCACCCCAGGAACAGCCCTGACATTGTTGTGTGCCACTTCTGTCACTCCCCTAGCACATATACTTTAAAGCTCTGCCAATTCCTGCTGGTTCCTGAGCAAAGACTGTCCTCTCTTGCTGAGAAAGGGGACTCGCATCTCATGCCAGTATGCCTGGTGCTATGCAGGCCATTCCACTGTCAAAACCCCCAAAATATTGACCAGCCATTTAGCCAGGTATTAGCAGACTCAGCCCATCTGTTTTTTTCAGTGTTGCTGCCTTCCACTGGAAATCTGGAAGAGAATATAACTTGTGCCACTTTTTCCTTTCCAAATGTCCCAAGGCCCTGAAGTCCTGTTTTGCTGGCACTTGGACTGCATATTGGCATTTCATTGTCCCCTGTGTAGGAGATCAGTATTGGTGTACTCTGAGGGCTGCACAAGGCTAGAAATTTTCTTGGTGTCATCCTTGACTCAGGTCCCAAGGAGGCAGCAGATGCTCCCATGGGTCGGGCCAGGTTGGCTTATTGGGCCCTCTTAGAAAGGAAATCCCCTACAACTTCATCTTTCTTTTTCTTTTTACTTTATTTTTTTCTTGTTTTTTTTTTTTACACCCTTCTTCCTCTTGGAAGTGGGTGTAATAGAGGGTGTTGACCTTTCTGATTGTAACTTTTCTGACTAGTAACTGAGCCTTCAACCTCTTCATCCTTTGGCTGGCCTCCCATGTACAGAACCTCATAGCTGTTCTCATAGCTGAGGGTGAGTTCAAAATTCCCTTGGGAACATACCAGTAATACAGAGCAACTTGTCCTTCTGAGATTCCCCTTGAGAATCTCAGAATCCTTCTTCTTCTCTGAGTAAACAGACTGTTCATTGCTCTTTTACCAACTTAAAATCATGATAACAAAATGGGGGAAAAACCCATGGAAATATAACCTGGTCAACCCAGAAAAGAGGGTCCCTAGTCACTTCCCAGCCTCTCCACTACTTTTCTGGTGGGCCTAAGAAGGAGATCCAGCACTCAAGATGGGGGAGCCATGGTTCTCTGCCACCCCACACTTGATCTAGACAGGAGCGAGGCTGAATGCTGGTGCACACTAAAGGGAGCATACGCAGATTCTGTCTGTTAAAATAGAATTATTACATGCTTGCCACTGTGGGTTAACATGTCAGCACCATGATGCACCTTCAGTCAGGTGTTCCCATATTCTTCTATGTACCCTACAATGCCTTGCTTAGTGGCTTTAGGAAGGCTTTAGGCAGCTACACTAAATATACATATTTTCTTGCACAGTAACTGCCACCATCCTAAGCTAAAGCTGTATTTTCCACCCCTCTGACTCACAAATTTATCAGTTAGGGCTGTTTCAAACTCAGTAAATGTAGCTGGCAGTGGCAAAACAACTGGAAACATGTAGAAATGGAAATTGGGGCTCATAAAGAAAATTTTATTGCTGCAGAGGGTAAGCACAGCTTGCATGCAAACATAAGCACTCATCTTAGGCCCCAGCCCACCACATGACAGGAAAATGTGTTGCTCAGTTCAAGCAGCTTGAAAAGCGAGGAATAAGCTATCAATCATTTCATTTTACTGTGCCTCATAAATTTGTGAAGTCTGTATTTCCTAGCAAACCATGCAACCCATTTTATGGAACCATGGAGCTTCACAGGAAGCCAGGCACAGCCTGGCCTGCCCCGTTCTATTACATTTTCTTTGTCTTTTCACCAGAATTGCCTGTCATTGACAGTGAGCCTTTTTACAGAAATTAATCCAGTGAAACTCCCCCTCCAGTTATTGGAAACACCCCTGGTGAGTGGCCCAGGTTACTGGCAAGGCTTGTCCTGGACTGTAACACACACTGATGGGTTTTCCTCTGCTACTCACAGTACAGATTCTGCTCTGCAGTTTGATGCATCCATATTAAAGATTACATTGCCTGAATCCTCCACCATGATACTCCAAATTCATGAGCAAAAAGGGGAACACACCTTAAATGCAAAACCATTTCATTTAGTTTAATGAAAGTCCAAGCCGTGGACTGAAATAATTATTTTTGTCGCAGAAACAATGATACTTACATAGTTCAAATGAAATACAGTTAAAAATGACATTTACACAGACTTCCTAAAACCTATCCCTTTTCTCTGATATTGTGTTCACCCTTGCACTGCCCCTCTGGGTATGAAGGCTGATACCTTCAGGCCAGGCAGGGAGTCAGAGCACAGTCAGCATCTCTTCCCTGGGAAGAATGGGATATTGATTCCTCCTTCTCAAACCAGGACTGGTGGCTGAGATTGATATTATATTTGATAAGAGCATCTACGTTCTGCTCTTTTTCCTTTGGTCTGTCATGTTACACCTTCATTTGTGAGCTTAGCATGTGTTATATAATAATTCTTTGCTCTCTTCCCACTAGAACTGGCTATAACCAGTTCTAGTGGGAAGAGAGCAGAGAATTAGTATATAACATATATAGGCTGCTTTCCTTAAAAAAAAAAAAAAAAAAGAAACCTATTTGTATCTTCTTTCTAACGATTGACCAGTGCTAAATCATGGGTTTGCTGATACAATCCTTTCCCTGTGCTTTAAAGCTCCTGCCAAAGAAGGCAGTTTGGGAAGGAAGAAATCATGTTTATAGACTTCGTACAAGGTTTTGCAGCTCTTCCAATTGGAATAATTTGCTGGTGGCCTTTATTGCCTGTTCTGACCCCCTGTGTCTTAATCTCCAGTCTTCCTCTTACTGGTCCAGGTAAGAAATCCTTCAAACACCTTTCCAACCCAAGCTCTCATTTGGTACTTACTGTGTCATGGCTGCTAGACATGAGAACACATGCATATATTTAGATTTAGTACTTGCTCTCAAAACTATTTTCTAAATGAAGCCACTTCAGGCTCCAGTCCAACTCTAAACTCCCAGCTGTGGCAACCGTTGCATCACACATTACTCAACCCTCGTTCACTTTTTTGTTCCAAGGGAAAAATTAGTCACTACAAATAATCTACATTTGCTCAAATAGAAGATTACACACAGAAGTTCATGTTGCCTTCCTTTTGTTTTTCTCCCAGGGCATGTCAAGGCTGCTAACTAATTTTCTAGGAATAGAATTAATCATGTGAGCCAGAGAAAACTCTCTCAAATTTATTTTCTGTATGATAGAAAAAGCTGCTTTGTAAATAGCAGAGGACTCACTCATAGAGCTTGGAGCTACATTCTTCTGTTGCACAGTCAGAGGATTTTGAGAAGCCTTTAATGTAGACTTGTTTTGCTTATTATTGAGTTTTCCAGTAAAACAAAATGTAGCTTCATATAGTAGCAATCCACAGAGTAGCTAAATGTGAGGTTTTAAGTCTGGGTGAAAAGGATAATTTTGAAATACTTGTGTTAAAGGCTACATTGAAGAGTAAATTTGAGCTGGTTTGGAATCTCTTTTCTGACAAATCCTTGGCTTCTCCCATGCTTATGTACCATTTTCTGACTGGAAAATTAAAATACATAATCATTGGTCAATCTGGAGAAAATTTGCCCTACCTTCAAATGAGGTCTTGAGGACTATAAATCCCCAAGTATCTCTTTAAGAAGGGTGAAAAGGAGAACAACATGATGAAGCAATTCTATAAGAGAAACTGAGCAGGTTAAATCAGTGTTGGAAATTGGCTCCAGCCAGTCATTTCAAATCAGGTTATTCTCTTGTATAGATATTCCACATCCTTAGCTCTTCTTCCAAACCTATTCATTTGTAAACCCACTTGCAAATCCAGGACAAAACTGTCTGCCCCCAGACTGCTCCAGTCTTTGGAGATACTTGACAAGAACTGGTTTTGTTCTGTGAGTCAACTTACCCCACAGTCATATCTGAGGGAAATAAGACACTACCATATCCTACACAGTACACTCCAAACCACTGAGATGCCAGCTGGAAAACACCCAGAAAACCAAATTTCTTATCCTACTGAATTAGAACACCATGGTCACTACAAAAGCTAGAGACTGACATTTTTATTCATGTGCATTTCATACACTCACCCTATGAACTATGCACAGCAACAAGCTCCAGTCATGTATCCAACCAAACCTGGAAAAATTTCAAGCACAGCAGCAAAAATTAGGAGACAGAATTATGCATTAACTTAAATTTATGTGTACTGAAATGTCTACAGCTGTATTATCACCTTCCCTTTTAGGTTTCTATCCCAGTAAGCCTTTCCAAATATTCCAGGCAGAGTTTGGCAGCAGGCCATAGCTCATGAGTAATGGAAGAACCTAATGGCTGTGTGCTACCAGTTGCAATGCTGGGGCCTCACTGCTGGAAAAAGGAATTCTGTGTATAGAATGACTAAAATGAAATTGACCCAGAGATGTCTCAGAAAAGCAAAATGCAGAAAAACAAAACATCATGAGCAGAACTCCTGTAGTCTTAGGAAATCACATGCAGCTTTTTATCTTGATTGGATCCATAAAGCCTTTTTCTTAGCATAACTTAGACAACGTTCATCCTCCTTAGAAATAAGCAAATGGGTTCTCACTGTCCTTTTAAGGATCTATGACTCTCACTCCAGACTGAGCTGCTTGCAGGGAGAAGATATTTTCCCATGAAATGCATACCTACAAGAAAAGTGGCAAAAGAGCGTGATTGTAGAAATCCAAGTCTGTGTATTTGCCATGGAAACAGCAGTTTTAAGAAACAAAGTGATGGGAGGAATATCAACTATCACTCCAGTCTGATTTCTGCAGAATGCAGTTATAGCAAACTGGCTAAAAGTAGGCTGCTCCTCATGCAGCTTGACAGACCCTCCAGTTTCATTAGCTGGGTGATGATGGGTCATTTCTGGCTGCTACTTTTGAAACGTCGTAGGTTTCCTTTACTATATTCAGGAAATATAAGGAATGAAGTGGAAAGAGTGAAAAAGGATCTCACCTCACTCGACACTCACCTCATTTTTTTGTGAGGCCAGGAGCAGCCTTGATGCATATTTTATTCACACTTTTGCCTGTTTCTTTACATCCTAGCAGAGGTACGCTGTATAAGGAAGGAAAGGGACTTCTTTGGACATCTCCTTGTCCAAAGCAGTTCAGGCCTAATTATGGTATTCTACTTTTGGAAGCTTTTTGTTTCACACATACCAGGAAAAACTTGACATTAAAAGCACTTCCAGGGTCTAAGAAAGCTTAATGGATGTAACAAACTCAAATTTTAGCACAGGGTTCCCTTTCCAGAGCTGTCACTACTTTTTTCGTCATCATCTCTCTGGTTTTTGCCTCTTACCAGTATTCTTCCTTGGGATGCCCTGTTCCTCTTCAGTCACCTCTCATTCCCTTCTTTATTCTGTTCTTTTTGCTACCAAAGGTGTAGTGGAAGCATCCCACTTTCCCTTCTCATCCCTACTGATGGCAATAAAAGGAAGCAACTATTTTTGCCGAAGGAGAGACATAAACATGTTCAATGCAATCTCTTAGCCCTAGACTCTACCAAACAAGTATGGTACCCACTCCAGAAGAATTCCCAGCACCTGCCCTTAAGGAATGCCAAGGGGTTTGCCTGCTCCCAGAGTTCAGGGAAATGCTGCTTTTCCAGTCACTTACAGCACTGCTATTCAGGAGGGTTGATCACTACATGGAGCTGCCTTCAGCTGCAGGAGAGCAGCCCAGCATAGACATGGGTGTGTGCTTCCAGCAGAGGAAACTTTTGCTCCTCTGGTCTTTTGCCACATTCCTGGCCCCCTTCTAGTTTCCACAGAATGTCATTGATGGATACATTGGGGAATGAGCTAGTATGGGAGCTTGTCAGTAGCACAGGTTTGTATTTCACAGGGTGTTGCTAAGAATCTTTGTCAGTAGCAGACATGGGTGGGAAATCCACACTATCAGGCAGATGAAAAGTGCATCCAGGAACTTCCTGTCCTTCAGGCATCATTACTTAGTCCCCAGCTTGCCACATTTTCTTGAAGATAAAGCCAAGCTTTTCTTAGTGTTGGATTTAAAGCCTCTGAAGGTAACTGCTGTTTCCCTAGGTCTGTTGCTGATTTCCTGGCTCATGGGAATGGTTTGGTCTCCAGAATAGTGTAAGCATTACCTCAGCTAAACTGTTTTTTAGCAACATCACCCTGAGGCTGGTAAAAGAGGCTGCAATTGTCATTAAAGACCAGTGGCTTCATCACACCTGGGAGGCAATGCTGTGGAAAAAAAGGGCCAAAGTGAGATCTCTGAACCACTAAGTTATTTCTTTTGTTCTAGGAAAAACCTAGTGTTCTTTGATTTATTTACCTATCAAGGTCAGAAGGGAAGTGCTAAGAACAGCTCACTGAGGGTTTTTTTTTAAAGCAACTAGATGATTGCCAGTTGCCATTTATCTGATATAAGCTTTGCCATAGGGATAGGCTGAAGTTAGAGCAAAGCAGACAGCAATCTCCTTCATCAGCTGCTGCTCCTCCCAAGTAAAATAATACATAAATGTCTCTGAAGGCTAAAAATGTGCCCATGGGCAAAGGAAAAGAATATATTGGAATACACTTTCAAAACACAGCTAGTACATGATACTTCAGCAAAGGTATAATCAGATACACTAGAATATTTTGTGTGCTTAGTTTGATCAAGAGTGTTGCTAGGGATGGAATAGGACTCTCTGCCTTAGCTGGATCCCAATCACAGCTGAGCCTTTAGAAACACTCATGATGTAACCATGCAAACTTCTCATCCTGACCTTTTACTGGAAAATCCTTCTGCTGCCATGTCCTTTGTACATAAAGTAATGATTTCTCCTGTTACTACTGTCCTGAGCAAGCTAGAATTCAAAGGAATTATTTTTTTGAGAAGAACACAGTGGTCTGTATTATGTAATCAGAACAAACCTAAAGAAATCTCGCTGATTCATTGAATCTTATTTTAGATGTAAAATTTGAACTTCCTGGATAGACATATGGAAATGTTAAATATACAATGGCTTTAATTTGTAAAATGTGGCCACCTGAAGTCTGATTACATATTTTGTAATGTATGCTTTTAATTTGTGCTAACCAGCCGTACACATTGGATATGAGCTCTTAAATAAAAAAACCCTAAAACTAAAACCAAGCCAAACAATAAGTATGGGTATTGCTCAGTAGTCTTCAGCATATTTTTGGACCTTACAGAGGAAACATTATAACAAGAAAAGGTAGTTTCTCTTTTGATATAGAGGTATTTAAAGCTCTTCATAACTCTTCATAACCTGATAAGAATTTTCTGAATCATTGCAGACTGTCTGCAGAAGTGATTTCTTCTTCCTTATCCTGAGATACCTATTTTCCTGTCTTAAGTGCTGCCCTGTGCATCTGCATATGAGAGAGAAAAGCAAAGTGATTTTTTCACTGGACCATTCAACTGGTACCAAGAGGCATTGCAGGAAATGTGAGAATTTATGTCAAATACAAGTGTGTTTGATCTGGAGCAAGGGAAAGCAAAATTCTCCCAGCAGTAAGCACACTAGTGGAATAAAGAGCTATTCAATAACATCTTTCTCACTGTTTTTGGCTGGGGTAGACTTAAAATTTTTCCTAGTGGCTGGTGTGTGGCTGTGTTTTGGATTTGTGCTGAACACAGGGCTGATCATATTGAGATGCTTGTGTTATTGCTGAGCAGGGCTTGCACAGAGCTAAGGCCTTTTCTGCTTTTTGTGCTGCTGCACTGGCAGGGAATTTTGGGGTGTGTGGAAGGTTGGGAGGAGCCACAGCTGGGACAGTTGACGCCAAAGGGCTATTCCACACCATATGGCATTATGCTCAGTGTATAGAGTGGGGGGGAAAAGGAGGAAGGGGAGGGGATGTTTGGAGTGATGGCATCTGCGTTCCCAAATAACCATTACATGTGACAGGGCCCTGCTCTCTGGAGGTGCCTGAACACCTGCCTGCCCATGGGAAGCATTGAATCAACTCTTTGTTCTGCTTTGCTTGCTGCTTAGCTTTTGCTTTTCCTAGTGAACTGTCTGTATTTCAACACATGAGTTTTCAACCTCTTGCCTTTCTGATTTTCTTCCTGATCCTACTGGTGAAGGATTGAGTAATCTGCGTGGGGTTTGATTGCTGGCTGGGGTTAAATCACAACACTGGCATAGAAACTCTCATTTTTTACCATATCACTTTTGACCCCAGGTGCTGAGCAGACAGAAAGCCCACTGAATGAGCAATGTTTTACAGATGTTGTAGCTGCCAGCAGAGGTAGAGGAGAGACATGATGTGGCTGTCCAGTCCTTGGCCTGAATAGCTCTGGGGTAACAAATCCCTATGGATTCAGACTGCTCTGGCTAAGACTGGGAATAGGTTTTCTACTGGTGAAGCCTGAAGAATGAGGATGACAGACCGTGGCTGTGTAGCCATGGTGATCTTATTGAAGTTGTTAAATAATCTGGAGGATCAACAGTAACTCTGCCAAGGTGGCTATGCAGTCTGGTAACTGTGGGGAGAGCAAAGCTGATGCTCTCCTCACAGTGCTTGGGGAGAGTTGAAAGTTACTGAAGGTGGTTCAGGTTATGCAATGAGATGTTCAGGGATTTGTCTGAAGTCACAGTGTTGAGTGTGTGCCGTTAGCAGACGTAAAATATAAAAGTGTTTCTAAAATCACACTCTTTGGTCAGCTCACTCAACCATGAGTAACTCACCTTGTCTGAAGAACCACAGCTGTGACCCTGAAAATAAATTGTGTTCTTCTGCAGTACAGAACAGGGATAACTCTTCTGTTAGCAGAAGGGTACTGCTCTTTTATATAATGCAGCCTGGTGACTGCAATGTGACAACCCCAGGAGTGCATTTGCATCTTCACAATCCATTTCCACCTCCCAGAAAACTGCATCTTTTACCATCTTGTGCTCTCACAGGAGATGAGAGGCTCTCAACAGCTCCTGCTGAATGTGCCAATACCTATAGAGTTAAAACTCATGGAGTGAAAGAATGTGTGTTCAGCAGCACGTATGAGTGTAGACTTCAGAATCTTGGACACTTAATATGGATTGGAATATTGAGATCCAGCTTCTGGTCCAAGCTGAATTTTTAAAATTTCCAAGAAAAGCCCATGAGGCCAGCCCAGCATGCAGTGATTTCAGTAACATGAATACACAACTAATACAAAAAATGTGGCATCTATGGATTTATGCTTACAGGAGTGGGCAGCATTTTGAGTGGGAGTTTTCAGGATAATTTTGAATCTAGTCCTGAGTTCACCACAGGCATCCAAGTGCTGATCTTTTCCTGAGTTCAGTTTACATCAAGACGAGCAGGACTTGGATGTGAACTAATGCTGAAATAAGACTTATAATGAACTTGGGATTCAGATCCAGCATACAACAATCTGAAAAGGGATATCATGAGTTTCTTGCAGTGCCAAGATTGTTTTGCTAAATAAAAGCAGTCGTCAAGCAATTTTATCTTTTCATTTAAAGCCCAGGCATGTGCTAATGAAGCAATATAACCAATAAATTTTCATTTTGGAGTATTCAGACAGGGAAATAAATGCTGCTATAGTGAAATTTACCAATCACCAAAAGCCAGACTCTTCTGCATTACTATTTTCTGCACCAGTGAAAATCTGCAGTCATTTCTCTGAATTTAGAGGCAGAATTAACACTTGCAATGAAGTGACACAAAGCAGAATCCAAGCTTTTTTTGCTATTAGGCACCCATATGCATCATAAATGCAGTATGTACCTGCAATATTTTTTTATTAAAGTCAGCTTGCATTTAAGTTGCATATACAGTCAACACTTATTTACCATTCATTTTGTCTTGGGATTTCTAAAAAATATGGGATGCTAAATGCTAATTCATGTAATTGTACTAATTCAAAATCTCAAATATTAAGCTCAAAAAGATAAGCACTCGCATCAAATTGCTTGTGTTTGTCTTTAAATTAAATTGCTCATTAGATTGCCTCCTGTGTCCTACATTCAAAGGTCATGTACAGATTTCACTATGAGTAAGAAAAAAGAGAGGGGAAATAGTCTCCAAAAGAAAGCACAACTGCATTGCATATCTTTTCTAGTACGTTGTATCATAAAATTGCATCTGGTTTACTTACACAGTAGAAACCCGTGCTTTCCAAGACAATAAAACAGAAAAATATGCCATAAAAGAGGGAAATCCCAACCCTTTAGCACACCTAAACTTTTTCACATGGAAACTGAAAGCAAGACACTGTTATCCAAACCTTCTAAACAGCAAAAAAAATCACAGAGATTTATTTGACTGAAAAAAGAGCTGGTGGTTTATCCCCCATGTCTGGTGTTTTGCTTATGAGTTTATTGGTTTGGGGTTGGGGTTTTTTCAAAAGTATTTTCTGAAAAACGTGCAAAGAATTTACCAGCTTCTCCCCTGTGCCCCTGTTAGTCATCAGATTTCCATGAAATGGGGATTTTGAGAAAAGGTGATCCTCAAATGACATGAAGCACACCCAGAAGATGCTGTTCTGTTTGCAGGTGTGTGAGCTTGCTTTCAGGGATGTCTTGTCCATAGACCTTAGTACAGCACTTGTGTCAGCGGCCAGAGGCTTTTTGAACTGATGTGCAATGGCCTCTCAGATCTATATGGTTCCTGGCAGGTCTATTCTGTTGCTGCTTTGTACCCACTTTGAAATTTCATGTTGTACTTCTCTATGCAATTTCTACAGCAATTACCTTTTCTCTTTCTTTTCCTTCAGCAAGAAACTAACCAGCCTTGCTCTTAGAAAGCTGGAGAATGGCAGAAGAGGAGGAAAGCTTTCATCTCCTCTTTCCTGGCTGCAGTGTTCAACCTTGCAGCTACTAAGCGTAATTTCATAGAGTGATATAGACTGGAAAGGACATCCAAAGGTCATCTGGTCCAAAACCCAACTCTAAGCAGGGCTGAGATCATATTGCTCAGGGTCTTGTCTTTGAGTTTTGGGTCAGGTTTTGAATATCTCCAGGCATGGACATCACTGGTGGGTACAGTGTGAACCTCTTCCTTATCTCTGCACCATTAGCATCAATGTGTGTAAATGTTCATGTGAGAAAAAAGAGAAGGTGTAGCAAATGTTCAGCTTTTTGTAGCACACCAGTTTTGTCAACTCTTTTTCCAATAACAAGGTCATAACCATCCAAAGGGCACATGTGATAAGTCACTTGTTCTGTACATGTACATGTGAAAGGAAAAATAACTAACAATTTCAATTTTTATCCCTCAGGATTACTTCACAGTACATATTTTTCCACATTTCTATCACACCATTAATCTTTATCCTGTGCCTTCTGCAGACTTCTATTTTTCCTCCCACATAGGCTGCCAGGGTCCTGCTCTCCAAAGGGTCACAGGTTGCAGAGGGATCCACAGAAACAGGAAACCAGGCTTCCTCAGTCAGTTTTGAAACACCAAAACCTGTTTCCTTTCTACAGAAATAAAGCTTCTCAGGGCATCCTCTGGCTAGGCTCACTATCTGAGCAGCAGCCCAGGAGGAGACAGAAGTTACAGGATTTCTTGTTTAGGAAATAAATGTGAGATAACTTGTAGCATTTACAAACCATCAGAATGAAAGAGATCATTTTCTTGCTGCTCCTGTTGCACTTACAGACAGGCAGCACTGGATTCAGCACTCTGGGAAAGCTCTGGACCACAGGACAAGGCGATGAAACCCAGACAAGTCACTCAGACTCAACTCTATCTCTGACCACGATTAGGGAGTCACCCCACTCTGAAATTCAAGCTGCCAAAGCAAGCACCTCACAGGGACCCTCCTTTTGCATCTGCAGGCGAGACACTGGGAATGACAGCAGTGAAGAAAACTTCCAGTCCTACAATGTCTACCCCTGCAAGTCAGTCAAATGGACACAGTGATGGTGACTCTGGCAAGAGACGAGATGGGGAGCTCATCTCACAGCAAAGGGACCCTACAAAGCACTGCTGGAGAGATCCCTCTGCTTCAAGGGCTCACTGCAAGCCTGGATACAGCTACAGGGAACAGATCCTCTCACAGCACTGGTATCACCAGGAGCCAGCAGGATGCCAACTCCAAAGCATCCGGCTTTGAAACTACCAGGGGAAAGTAAGCTAAGTGTTTTTTTTCTTGTCCTATGTACTGCTTATTTTCCTGTTTCCAGTGGCACAATTGGCAAAATCCTAGCAATTTCAGTAAAATTATTTTTGACCTTAAAAAAGACAATCTAAAACAAGCAAGGGACCGAACTGGCAGCATTTACTCAGGCAAAAGCATTGTAACATTTCTAACAGAGTAAATGCTGCAATGTTTTATTCCTTAGGGTGGTTATCTCAAAATCAACAGGGAAGTCATTATCATATATGGGTAGGAAAGGACTACAATAAATGGCCCCCTGTTTTATGCACAGTAAACAACTGTTGATTTTTTTTTCTTCTTTTTCTCATGGATAGAAGAAATTGCAAATGCACTATTTCATTTTGAATCTATTAAAAAATATTGTGTTTGTAAATCTCTCCACTAAATTGAAAATACAAGCAATTAAATGTACAAAATGCATCAATGCCTGACAATTTGAAACATCCTATTCTGTGATAAAAAACTTAGGAAAAGTTGTGTTGGAGATGAATGTGCATTCAGAGCTCTATAACTTAATACACAATAGCTGTGCATAATAGAGTATATCAAATTGCACTGCCTAGTTTTATAGTTCTGGAACACTCAATTATTTTCTTTGTTCCCCAGTGTCTTCAGTTCTCAATGGGGATATCAACACTGACTTTGCAGATATTGCAAGTTTCCCTTAATGGCTGATATATAATCAGATACTGGTAGAAAATGAAAGATGCAAAGGAATGGTTGCTTTACATAGTATTTATGGAGAGTGAGCTTTCAGAATATAGATTTCTTCTTTTGTTACTACTTTCCCATGTAGTAGCATCCAAAATCATCACTCCTATAATTTTCTTGCTGTGTGTGGCTGGGAGTTAATGTTCCTTCAGGTGAAAGAAAAGATTCCCATTCACCTGAGCATGTTTGGGATGGTGTGTAAGGAAAATAATGCATAAGGACCCAAAGGAAAGGAGTCCTTTGCTTGGAAGACAGAGCCCAGTAAAGGAGCTGTGTTTCCCAGACAGCTTTCCTAGCATACTCCTCAAGTTCTGAAAGTCATCTGTTACACCACCTCACCACAGTGTTTGGCAGAATGTCTGAGTTCACCTGAGTTACATGGAGTCTCTTTTTACATGAGTGCTGATAGCTACACCTCCACTGAAATAAATCCCAATACATGCTAACCTTGGTCTTTAGCTTTCACAGCTTTCTTCAGGAACAGTGTTCCAATTAAATTAATCTTCAGCAAAACTCTGTGAATCAGCAGATTTCTGCCTTTTACTTGAGATATAAGTACAAGTAGCAAAAAATTAGTCTCTGGTGAAGATGGTCACGTTTTTTATTTATCATAATGACACAGGATTGCAACTGCAGAGAGGCAAAAGAAGCAAATCTTGTATTTGCCAGCCCCTAATTTCATGAGTGGTCAAGGAGCAGCCTGCTGTGCAACATGCATTTTGGAGTCCACTGATCCAATTAGCAATAAAACCAGGATTGCATATCACATTTACAGGATTGTGTAGCAGCATGAAACCCCAGCATAAAATTGAATGCTGACTCCCCATTTTCATGCTCAAACTGCTGAGCTACAAAGCCTCTCCCTCTCTAGCAAATATCTACAGTTTTTGGTGTGGCTCAGTCCTTTTCACAATAAGATTCCTGTGCTACAAAACTTGTCTTCCCACTGTATATGAGTGTTTTTACAATAAGATGTGGTGTTTTGAACTTCCCTTCCACTTTTGCCATGACCTGGACTGTGACTTAAGTCATTCCACTGTTCCACCTTTCTTTCCTTATGGATTAGACCTGGATGAATAATAAACTTGCTTGTGACTCATTTTTCTTTTTCAGCAAGAACATGAGAAAATGCCTAGTCTAGGGTGTTGACTGTTACCAATCACTGCGAAACACCTGAAAAGTTACTGCTGAGAAAATATGCATAAGAAGACAAAAATTTTTATTTTTTAAGTGCGGGTGCCATTGACTACACCCTAAATAATCTGTCCTATATATTTTCTTTAAAAAAATAAAATAAATAAAGTGAAAAAGACACTGCAAGAATTCCAATAAGACACAGTTTTCTTCAAGGTTTTACTCATTTGAAGCCTGAGCAGAGCATGACTCAACAGCAGATTCCACAGCTGTAAAGTGTACTGTCTCTGAGGAAATTTGGAAGAGCAACTTGCTTTTTGAATTTACTTTGAATATTTGTTGCTGTCTGCTCTCAAACCATTGCAGAAGAGTTTTCTGTGGTGAGGGATCCCTCCTTCAGGCAGGGTCTGCACCCAAGCTTTCATGAGGATAAGAAAACTTCATAGAAAGCACATCTGGAATGGCCTGAGCTGAAGGAAAATTCATTTATTCACTCCTATTAATGAACTTGACTTACCCTCTGAAATGTGAAACTTAATATCTTTACAAATATACATTTTTATTCTTATTTTCTTATTTCTACCTATCTTCAAAGTTTTATGCAATCCATATCAATGAATAAAAAAATAATGGAAACCTAGAGTGAGAGAACTTCTCTGAAATTAAGTGACATAAATCTGAGTATCAATTTGGTGTGAAAGAAGAAAATTTATGATACATTCTTTTCAATTTAATTCATTTGAGATAGATGTTTTTCAGCCTGTGGAGAGAGACAATTACAGTATTTCACTGTGTGAAGCAGCTTAAACAATAGTGGTGTAATGGAGTAAGTCTCAGGTGGAGTCCTGGGACCAGCACACTCATCTTTTCATTCTGAACCTGCTTTTATTAATTACCATCCAAGGCAGCTCCTGAATACATGAGACCTTCTTTCAGGTTGTAAATTAAGCACAGTATCCCCACATTGCTGAGTAGCTCTACATTACTCTTTTATTATGTGTATGTTCCACTTTTTCCAGTTCTCTTGAAGCCACTGAGGGTCTTTATAGACTTCCTTTACCATTATCTTGGGTAGTGCTGAGGTGACAATATTTTATTACTAAGCACAGAAGGGTTTAATAGAGTCAGCACCAGGGACAGATTTGCTTAGCTGCCACATGTGATAGGAGAGCTGAAATATTTCATTCTCATGACCAGACGTGTGCATTTCTCTCTGGAAATTGCTTTTGCCTTTATCAGCTTGGTAGAAATCTAGTGTACTGGCAAATTAAAATGAATGGGTAAGTTCAGCAGACAGTTCAGATACATGAGGCATGTAGAAACCTGATTTAACTGCCTAGTTAATGCAAGGTTCACAGTCTCTTTTCATCATGTCACTTTTTAATGGAGCAGAGAGAACAATTCTTGAATTGATCTCCTAAATTTTGCATCACTGTGCATTTACAAAAAATACAGTCACACATGGCTTAGGTTTCTGCCTCACTGGGTATATTCACTATGACAAGGAAGGAAGGAAGGAAGGAAGGAAGGAAGGAAGGAAGGAAGGAAGGAAGGAAGGAAGGAAGGAAGGAAGGAAGGAAGGAAGGAAGGAAGGAAGGAAGGAAGGAAGGAAGGAAGGAAGGAAGGAAGGAAGGAAGGAAGGAAGGAAGGAAGGAAGGAAGGAAGGAAGGAAGGAAGGAAGGAAGGAAGGAAGGAAGGAAGGAAGGAAGGAAGGAAGGAAGGAAGGAAGGAAGGAAGGAAGGAAGGAAGGAAGGAAGGAAGGAAGGAAGGAAGGAAGGAAGGAAGGAAGGAAGGAAGGAAGGAAGGAAGGAAGGAAGGAAGGAAGGAAGGAAGGAAGGAAGGAAGGAAGGAAGGAAGGAAGGAAGGAAGGAAGGAAGGAAGGAAGGAAGGAAGGAAGGAAGGAAGGAAGGAAGGAAGGAAGGAAGGAAGGAAGGAAGGAAGGAAGGAAGGAAGGAAGGAAGGAAGGAAGGAAGGAAGGAAGGAAGGAAGGAAGGAAGGAAGGAAGGAAGGAAGGAAGGAAGGAAGGAAGGAAGGAGGAAGGAAGGAAGGAAGGAAGGAAGGAAGGAAGGAAGGAAGGAAGGAAGGAAGGAAGGAAGGAAGGAAGGAAGGAAGGAAGGAAGGAAGGAAGGAAGGAAGGAAGGAAGGAAGGAAGGAAGGAAGGAAGGAAGGAAGGAAGAAGGAAGGAAGGAAGGAAGGAAGGAAGGAAGGAAGGAAGGAAGGAAGGAAGGAAGGAAGGAAGGAAGGAAGGAAGGAAGGAAGGAAGGAAGGAAGGTAGGAAGGAAGGAAGGAAGGAAGGAAGGAAGGAAGGAAGGAAGGAAGGAAGGAAGGAAGGAAGGAAAGGAAGGAAGGAAGGAAGGAAGGAAGAAGGAAGGAAGGAAGGAAGGAAGGAAGGAAGGAAGGAAGGAAGGAAGGAAGGAAGGAAGGAAGGAAGGAAGGAAGGAAGGAAGGAAGGAAGGAAGGAAGGAAGGAAGGAAGGAAGGAAGGAAGGAAGGAAGGAAGGAAGGAAGGAAGGAAGGAAGGAAGGAAGGAAGGAAGGAAGGAAGGAAGGAAGGAAGGAAGGAAGGAAGGAAGGAAGGAAGGAAGAAGGAAGGAAGGAAGGAAGGAAGGAAGGAAGGAAGGAAGGAAGGAAGGAAGGAAGGAAGGAAGGAAGGAAGGAAGGAAGGAAGGAAGGAAGGAAGGAAGGAAGGAAGGAAGGAAGGAGCTCTTACCCAGGCCTGAGGTTGCCTTGGTGGCTGTGTCAGGGTGTGTTTAGCAGTCTTTGTCCTCCGAATGTTGTACTACAGCTATGCAGATCTTTGCAATAAGTAATTTTCCTCCAGCAGTGCCTTGAATGTATTTCTGATGCTCAGCTGTAAGCCCACAATCCAATTTTCCTACCCATGCTAAGCTCAGTGTTACTGCCATAGCAGTCCAAAGCAATCATGGCTAGTAGAGTCAGGACAGACTGTTTGCAGCAGGACAGGAAACACAGCAATGGGGGGAAAAAGCACTTCTTAGCCCAAGTTGTTCTTGAGATATTCACAAATACTTAGCCTGCTCAGAGTCTTGTTGTTTAGGTTTTCTGTGATTAGAAAAGACATCACTATACAGATTATTTATTTTTTTTTTTTCAGGATGGTAAGGAAGGTTTCTATTTGTCTCATTAACTATTGTATTAATGCTCATGCTTATCTTGCTCTTGTTCTTTGTTTCATCTGCCACGGGAACAGCAAGGATTGGAAAGAGACTGTTTTCCATCCCTGGAATGTCCCTTCACCCCTGTGAATGGATTAGAATTACTGTACCACACTGGACACAGGGTTAGGATTTACCTACTAGCCACTGCAAATAGTAATTTAGGGTACAGCAGAAACATCTGCTCAGGTATGCAGAGAAAATAGGCATTCTTACAAATCTGAATATAATTAACATTTTAGAGAACTGATGCTAATTCTAGAATAGACTTGGCAAGAAGAGGACTGCAGTAAGGCGTGTCCCCATGTGTTTTCCAAAGGCATTATCTGTACTGCCAGATAGAGAGTGCAAGTGTTGCAAATGTCACTTTTTCTGCCAAATTTGATACAGAGCATCTAATACGTGTCCCATTCCTGGTAAGCAACACCATTGGTCGTGAGGAAAAGCCTGTGGAAAAAAATCACCTTGAATTTCATGGACTTTGGCTCAGATCCTTTCTGTTCAAGAGCCCCATAAGATCAGACAGGGACAGCACAAAGATATGTATCTGTATGATTAAGTGGCAAATCAGATACAAAGAAACTGGCAAGGCTTTTAATCATTTAATGAAGGGAAACAAGAAAAGACAGGCTGCCCAAAACAACCCTATAAACAAGGACAAATTCACCCCTGAAATTTTAATGAATCTTATTTTTTATATTTTTATTTTGTCACTTACAAAGGTTTTTTTTTATTGTCAGCATTTCTCAGAGTGGAGAAGCCATGACTGCCATATTGCAGAATCTATTTTCTGTAGATCACAAAAGCACTAAAAAAGCAGTGAACACCAATATCACTGAAGGTTACCTGGAAAGCACTGACAGTAGACAAGACCAGAACTACCTTAATGAATTTTGTGCTCTGGGTCAATTAGAATATGGAAAATAAATTTATATTTCTGAAGTAAAAAGGAATCCAGACCTCTTTAAAGAGCAGTTTGTCTGCATTTTAGGATGTGTTTTGCTGTTTAATTCTCAAAGATTTGAGACTAATGGATATCCTCTCCAAAGTCTAAATTTTATCTGGAATGGTTTGATTGTGTTAAAGGGCTCTGAACATGGAGTGAAAAATCATGTATCAAAGAGGTGATCTGATTTGCAACAAAAGAACATTTTAAATATTTAAACAGATTAGAAAAGTGCTAGATAAGTGGAAATTGTGAATTAATTTTTGCAGCACAAGGGAGAACAAACAGTAAATAAAAATTCAGATGAAACAAAGAGGCTGCTCAGAGTCCAAGGCTCCAGTATTGTAATACAAAAAAAGGAAATGAATGATGAGAGCAGAATTTGTGTTTTGTAATAGACAGGACAAAATGTCAGGACACTGTGTCCTGAAAAAAAAACATTAAACAAATCTTTGACACCTAATGCTCCAGTCAGTGTCAACAAGTCAGCTGCTTCTCAGGGATAAAAACATATGCTATTACACATTTCACTATCACTTGCTATTTTATAATACATGTCACATGCATCTTTTAGTTTCTTCCATTCCAGCCAGCTTGTAAAACACATTTTCCAGTTTGATTTGTTTATGGTCAGTCCCCAGTGAGTACTGAATTTTTATTGCAGTTGAGAGTCTGCATTTCAGAGCAAAGGAAGCTGGACCCTGAACCTAAAGAATTAGCTGGGTTTTGTTCAAGCTTATAATTTCTCTTATGAGAAATGATAGAATAGGACTTATATTTTTGAAATATGACCGACGTTCACTTAAAGATATAGAATTTACCATATCACAGTGAGAAGTCTCTGTGGTCACCTAGTGGAATTCAAAGGAAATTGCCAAAGCCAGTCTCCCATGCAATAGCAAAAAAGAACCTTAAGAGGGTGCTTGCTATCCTTACAATCTGAGTGTTTACACTGTGTCAGTCAACATTATCCTTCTCATCCGAACTTGGCAGGTTGTTTAAAGCAAATTGAAAAGCCAGCATCTCCCGGTTCTAGATGCTTGTAGCATTTTTATGCATCCCCTTTGCTCAGATGTAAAGGACGATATAAAATTAAAACTGTTGTAGAATCAAGGTATTTCATTAACTATTCTGTGAAATAGAAATAAGCTGCATGCAACATGAATGAGGCACAACCACCAAGCTGGGCATGAACTTTGACAACAGCTCCAGCTCTGGGTCCTTTTGTATTCCATCAGCAACACAGTAATCTCATTTTCATGAGTCAGTGATGTTCAGCTGGGCTGATTGAATAGCATTTCTATTAAAAGCCAGGTAATCTAATTTACTCACAGACTAAAATCAGTCATTTTCAGGTACGATGTGAAGGGGGCATGACTGATTCTATACCCTTTGTGGCCCGACTAGCACTGGAGTGGCTTTAGGACCACTTACA
This sequence comes from Ammospiza caudacuta, assembly GCF_027887145.1. Lineage (NCBI taxonomy): Eukaryota > Metazoa > Chordata > Aves > Passeriformes > Passerellidae > Ammospiza > Ammospiza caudacuta. Next base: position 17,824,947 of record NC_080596.1, on the reverse strand, counting down.
AGGATCTGTGCTTACAAGCAGGCAGAAGGAGTCACGTACAGGCGCTGTCGGCAGTTTTTGTAAAGTTTGCTTTCTTCTCGGCAACGGACCCAGGGAATACTTTACAACAGAAATGTGCTGTGGAGGGGGGACTGCAAGGACCCTAAAAAAACTGGTGTAAATTGTACTTCGCTTTTCAGAGGCATCGGGTGCCTCAGCGCCGGCACCTCGGCGGGCTGCGGCCGCCACCTGCCCGCCGTGCCCGGCACTGCCGGCCTGAGCCCGGCTGATCGCGGCTTAGGACCGGGTTTAACAGCGCAAAGACGGGCTTAAGTGTCCTCCGAACAGGAGGTGAGGATCCCAAAAGCCACAGACAGGCTTAAAGGCAGCGTCTGGGTGCCACTGATGGGTGGCGATTTGTTCCAGGCGCCTGGGCGGGCTCTGGGGCCAATTCCCTGCACAGGACTTGGAATTGGAAATGGCCCCAAGGCCCAGAGGGCTCTGGCTGCCGAGGCTGCCGAGCAGACGGGATCACAGCTTCCATGCTGCTCCTCATAGCTCGCCCTGCTGCTCGGTGTGGGTGCTTCCTCAGCCCTGAGGGCTCACAGCCTCCATGCTGCCCCTCCTGCCATGCCCTGCTGCTCGGTGTGGGTGCTTCCTCAGCCCTGAGGGTGGGATGTCACATTTGGGTACAGCCAAACCACACCGAGAGCAGAGCTGGGCCAGGAATAGTTTGATTAAAGCTGGAAATACCGCAGCAAATACCACATCAAGGAGGCTGCTTCAAAGGCCTGAGGACTCTCCCACACTTTGCCACCAGTGCATGTTCCTGGCCAAGACATGCGAGGGGAGGATGAAATCTGTCACTTGGGCTTTTTGCCAGCTGGGGACTTGTACTGCACTTTCTTGTTGTGTGTTGTGAGGGTTTTGTTTTGTTTTTAAATACAGCTTTCCTGATTGAAATCAGGCTCAATGCAAAAGAGACACTAGGCTCCTCCAGCTCTCAACAAAATCTGCATGTAAGAAGCCTGTGTTGATGATCTGGAATAAATTATTCCACGGAGGGTAAAGAGGATTTTCAGGTTTAAAGTCCTGTTATGCAAATAAGTTGTCTTCTGTTCTGCCTTTGCATTAACACAGCCTGTCATAGTTCTTCCGCCACGCTTCATCTTATATTTCCAAATCTACATTTTTTCAGACAATTTGATTTCAAAATTATATTTACATTCTTAACGTCTCCTAATGAGCTTATTTCATTGGTAGCGTAAACTTAATTATGAGTCACACCAGGGGCTCTTTTGCTGTGAGTATTTCCTCCAATTTAGCCTGATCAAAGATTGGTGGGCCGTGTGAGAACCACAGCTTCAGACATTGCACTCCTGTACATTAAGAATGAGTTAAATATTTTAAATGGAAACAATCTACTCAAGTTAGTTATGTTTTTGGTAGGGACCAGAGGCTGAGTTCAGACTGTCTTTAGAAAACAAGAATAGCCCTTAACATTTTTGGTACTGTAACATATTTTCCTTTGGAAGGGATGTCCAAATGGGTAAGTCCCAATAGCTGTTCCTCAAAACTAGACACTACTACTACTACTACTACTACTACTAATAATAATAATAATAATAATAATAATAGCAACAGTGTGAATTTTTAAAGGTTTGGGGGGAGGTAGGGTTGTTTGGTTTTTTAACTGAAAATCATATTCCAGTGCTTTCATGTCTTTAGCAATTTTTTAATGCCTGTTTTCAGTCTTTTATCTTTTCATTGACCCCATTTGCTCAGGTGTAAAACGACTCTCAGTAACTATGATGTATACCCCAAATACATGCACTGCAGAACAGGCTGTCAATGACAATACTGCTGTACATCTTCTGCTTCATCCCTTTCTCTGGTGAGCTTCAGATCTGCATGCAAGGTTAAAGTGCAGCCTAGGGAGCCACAGGCCCAAGTAGCTAACCTCACCCCTGCCTCACTGTAGCCCAGATTTTAAAATCTGAGCCCTGCATTTGGTTTCTTTATTTGCAGAGGTGGGATGCTTGGCCCCCAGCTGCCCAAGACTTTAGCTCCTCACTTCCTAGAGATCTAATGTGGAACAGGAATTCACATGTGGTACTGCATAACAGCTAGAGAGGGCATTATTGCTTCAGAGGTTTTCTGAGCAGACTTTGTATGCCGTCAGTTAATTGCCAAGATTTATTTAGGAATTTAGATATTTACGTTCTCTATAACTTAGTTTAAATCATAAGCAAATCCCCATGCTTAGTCAGAGCTCCTCCTGAATAGATCAGTGTCATTCTGGCCCAGAATCACTTCCTGCATTTGTTAAGAAATATTTAGTATCCCATTCATATGCTGGGAGGATTTTTTCTTTTCTTTTTTTTTAAATCTCTGTACCATACATGAGAGGAAAAAAATCCATATGATGAATTCATATGGATATGAATTTACAGAACCTTCTCACCACAGCTGTGAAAGGGAAGAGATCTCATGCCTGCACTGAGCAGGATAACAAGCCTTGATGGTCCTAAGCAACCTCACCTGTAGCTTCCACCCACGGCCCTGTGTCAGGACTCCACTTAAGCCCAGCCTTGAGGGTGTGTTATTTTCTTTGTGAGGATGCTTGCCTTTAGCAGTCTCCAGGACCTGGCTCCTTACCTGGGCCCTGCTGGGCTGCTCCTTGACCTGTCCCTACCACCCCACTGCTGCCTGCAGGTTCCTGGTGCCGTGGTAGCTCTGCTGCTGGTGAGGTCAGTGCCTGGCTGGTGTGGCTGACCCTGCCCTTAGGAAGAAGCCCCACTCTGTGCTCCCTGATGCTTAGTGGGGAAGCCTCCTGGAAGGGCTATTTTCCTGGCAGTGCTTCCAAGGGCATCAAGTCCCCTGTGCTGCTGCTTTTTAACTCAAATATCATTATTTGTTCCTACTGCCAGTCTCTGTGATACAGGAGACTGTGAAGGACCTACATGCCCCACCTAGAGGAGTGGGTAAGTGAACTTCATTATTCCTCTGCAAAACTTGAAAGACTAAAATTTCCTCTTGTTTTTGCCAATTTTATGTCTCTCAAATATAGCTGCTTCTGACTTCCCCAGAGAAAGTGAGCAGAATACCTAATATTTATGCTTGTGCTTGATAACTGCATTTAAATTTTAGTAAATATTTATGGAGTCTTTAATTAATACACAGAGATAAAAGGCAGTAACTAAAGGAGTAAGAACCTAAAGGAAACATCAAAAAAAGCACAGCCTTTTTATACCTAATTAAGAAGAAATACTATCTTAATGAAAACTCTCAAGCAAGTAGAGAGTGAGCAAAATCAGATCAAAGGCACTCAGTAAAAGCCCATTTTAAATGAGGCACATTATTCCTCAAATAAACAATGTGTGTTGTGAAAGGGAGTGCTGCAATATTGGCAGTAGAGATATTGTGAGATTAAATCTGTTAGTTTTAGCATCTTTCTGGCTTATCCTGCTTTTTTCTCAGGAATCATTTTCCAAGTACAGCACTACTGAGCTTAATGTGCATACACTGGTAGGATCTCAGTAGACAAAAGCAATCACTTAAGGACAGATGCTGATACTATTTTGTGTTTTGTGCTTTTTTTAATGTTTGAAATACTGTAAATCTGTACTAATGGTACTTAAGTAAATGGAACTAATCTGGTCCTAATTGTATTTTGATTTCCACTCTAAGGAGCCCATAGTGAGGTATGATATCTGGAGTAAATATATGTATTCATGAAACATGAGAAGAACTACTACTGGAAGAAAATGTTAGCAGCAAAACACAACACAGAGAGATGAACCTGAAGTTCTCATATGCAAATAGTGTTTGGAAGTTCTTGCAGCTCCACCAGTCCTACAACTGAAACAATGCCAAGTCAAAAATTGAATATGTTTTAGCATGGACAAGGGAATAACATGATCCTGAGACAGGTTGCACTAAGTTAAAGATGAATGGAAGAAGTCAGCACTAGGCCAAATAGGCATTTGTTCCACCAGGAGAAAAATAATAATACTTTCTTCAGGATGCTTTCCAGTCTGCAGCTGGGAGACTTCCTGACACAAAGATTAAAGTTGCAATTTAATGATTATTAAAAAACCCTATTGGTATGGTTTTTTCATTAAATAGTTGTACTGCTTTTTAAAACCCTTTTTTGGCTTCCAAATTCAGCACAGTCTGTGACTATGGAAATGCTGCCTGACTCTTCATTTTTGTCTTCTTTAATTTTAAGCCCGTTTTGTTTTGATGCCCATTTATCATAACAAGACTAACTGAATAATGAATGCCATGACTTCAGATCCCTCCTGCTCTTCATTTGTCATTTTTCCACCTCTCTTTAGTGTGTAGGACCAAACCTGAATTCTCTGTTCAAACTGGCTATAAACTCCTATACAGCAACAGGGAGTTGACATACTGGAACAGTGGTGATTATTGTTTGTTCTTCAGTCCTTCCCTAATAATTTCAAGCATTTGATTACTTAGTTAAGGCAAGCCAATAAATTGGCCTATTGAGAGAGCCATTAGCAAGGACTCCAAGATTATTTTTTCCTCTGATGAAAGCTACTTTATGTAGTGATACTATCTCTATAAGCCTGTATTTGTAACTGATTCTGCATTACAAGACCCTTTTCTGACACCTACTTAATTTGAAACTCAGTATCATGAGACTTGTGCAGTTCTTCAAGTTGAGCTTTTTTTTACTGCACGAAACGATTTTCTAAAATTCTGTATAACCCTGCCATCCCCCTATTTACTTAGTTCCCTCCTAGTTAATTAATATAGTGCCTATTACAGATTAATGTGGGATTGTGTTGATAAACTGCTTCTTGAAAAAGCAAACTAGTCTTTCATCTCTCTGATTCAATGCCTTATTTATTTATAACAGGAACTGTCTTCTTACTATACAATAGATTGCTTCCCCCCTGCCCCCACCATATCTTTTGGTGAGTGACCTTGCCAAAAGCCTCTGAAAATCACACATTTATCTACCTGCTTCTGAATCAAGGAATACCAACATATCTCTGTGGCATAATTTCCCTGTACAAATCTGTCCTGAGCCATTATTCACATTATAATTTTGATTTAATTCTATTCTCTACTGTGGCCAAGTTTCAAAATCCGATTTAACAGTTTGTATTTGCTTGCAACTTCCTTAGAAACCTTTTCAAAAAGAAGCAACAAACCACCTCTTGCACTCACCAGCTCTGGCCCCCTGTGCTGCAATGATATAGAATTTGATCATTTTGTATGTGACTGCCTTCTCTGGATGGGCATCCAGAGGCACAAGCAAGTGTGGAGCCGTGTGTAGCTTTGACCTCACAGTGCACTGGAAAACAAAGTCTACCTGTACTCATAGTATTGCTGGGCCAAGGGAGAAATATTAGAAAGGCTGTCCATAAAATGAAAGTTGTGGATGATTAAAAACCTCACTGAAAAATCCTTTGAATTCTGGATAAACTCTTTCTGTAGTTGGAAAATGAGGTGTATTTTAAGACCTGTCATTACTGCAGTCTAGGAGAGCTTCTTTGTTCTTGGAGCTCCACAGATGTTTGCAAATTAAAATACAGATTTGCAATATGAATGTATGTGGAGATGGAGGAATGATTATTTGTTTTCTTTGCTGAATCACAAAAACTAAGTAATTGCCCAAGACAACATTGGCAGTTTGAGTGAAACAAACTTAATTTTTGTAACTTACTCCTATTTGTAAATTATGGGTTTAACTTTCACAATTAAGTATCATATATCATATGGTGGAAAATGTTATTTGTACTTTTAATCATTTTGCCTTGTCTGTTTTACAGAAACTGGTGTGCTTATGTCCATACCAGACTCATACCTACAGTTGTGGTGGATAACCTAGAAACCTTCTCATCAGGCAGAGCAAAGCCTTGCACTTGGCAAATTGGATCCTGTGCTCAGAGGTATGGAGAACTGGGAAGAAAGACTATCTGCAAGCACTTTAATTACAACCAAATACACCATAAATGTGATTATAACTTGAAAAATTAATAGGAAAACAAGAAGGGAGCATGCCCTCACTCTGGCACCCTCCAGTCAGTTCAAAGTCTTTGAGTCAAAGAGAGGTGCACAAGTAAAAAGCTTTAAAGCACATGCAGGGAAGAAAATCCTTTCTGTGCAGTTTTCCAAGCTTGTGCTCTGTTGAAGCAAAAAGCTTCCCCTGAGAGGCATAAATATTTTTATTATCTCTCTGCTTAATCCTTATTTCTGGCACAGCTTTGGTCAGGCAGTGAATCTAGACAGGTAATTGGCCTGGATGGAACTTGTAAATAATACCTCTGTTAAACATTCGGGTTTTCCTTTGTGGTTTGGGTGTCTCATTGTATTCTCTAAATGTTAGCTTTCAGTCATAAGTTAAATTGGATTTTCATGCATGAATTTGGAAAATGGCAAAATGAAGCAGCACCAGCAAAATGCAGACTGTAATGTATTTTTCCCTTGACAAATTTTAAAAGCCTCTTAAAAGTCAGTTTGACTGTTCTGAGAATTGTCTTCTAGATGGTATGGCAGAACACACAAAGCTTTGAGTTGAAACTGGGAATAGAGCTTCCTTAGCATTTGGTGACTCTGAAATGCAATTGACTGCGTGGCAAAACTGTGGAGTGGACCCCGTGGTTGAAGTGTTGCTGATTTTGTTTTTTTGTTTTAGGTTTTTTTCATATTTCATTTGCTTTAGGTCCTTGTGCTGCTCTTATAAATAAGGCTCTACTATATAAATTTCTGAGGCTCCTTTACATGGATTATTTTTGAAATTTCTATTCCTGATTAACTCCTTTCAGGAACACTTCGTTTTTATGAGTGGTTTTAGGAATGGATTATGCTAATGCAGAATAGGGGGTTTTTATCATCACACCATCCACGCAGCAAAATAACCAGGAACTCTCTTGAATTCCATTCACCTTAATCTTTATTGAGTTCTTGCTGCTGAAAAAGACATTTCTTAAAGCCAAAGCTGGCTGGGGACACATGCAAAGCTTCTGCCAGCTGCTATGAGAATTTTAATATATGTAATATTACATCCCTTGGGAAAGGGTGACAACATTAACTGGAGTGTAAAATATGGTGGCGATTTTTAATGCATTGGGAGGATATTTTGGTCTGACAGCCTTTAAATTTCTCTCTTTTTCTGGAATAATTTATACAAGGAGTGTGTGTACAAAACAATTCAGTAACTGTTTTATCATATTTTCTGAGATTTTAGGTGTTTTTCATGTCAGTGCTTATAGCTAGTAACAGCATGTGACATTATTTTTATTTGAACTTTATATTTAACATCTTAAAAGGGCAAGGAGAGTTGCTGTAGTTTATTCTGTATGCCCTACAGCAGCATGTTCATTCTAAACTGACTTCTCTGTGAAGTTAAGAAACCCAGGAGAAGTGATGGGGTAGCCAGGACATGCAGAATCTGTTGGAACACAGAAAAAATTGCTGCTTCCTCTGATGTTGCATGCTGTTAAAGCAATAACTGAAGCCTCACAATTACATAGAAAGGCCCTGGTTTCCCTGAAATCCAGAGTAGAATTTTTCACACTTTATTGGATTAATGGTTGTATGATCTTGTTTAAATAATCAGAAGGGAAGGTTTCCAGTGTGCACTAAATGTGTGCTGATGTGGTGTAAATTTATTGTGGATGATTTTTTCCACCCATTTCAAAGAAAAGTGGTACATGAAAATCATGGGTTTGTCTCCCTTTTTCAGTTTAGTAATTATTAATTGTAATGTCTTCCATAAAAGATTGCAGTATTTGAATCCTGAGTAAGATATTCTAGGAAGAAATCTAAAGAGATATCAGGCTTCTTTAAAATTCATGCAGATAATCTGGAGGTTGCAGTATTAAAGCTGTGATTGCTAATGAAACACCAAACCCTAGTTAGAATTCACTTTGAATTTCAAGCAGTAATAAAAGGATATGGCAAGTGAGATAATGTGATGAAGCTATGCAGGTATCTTAGAGCTCCTCTTTAGTTACCTAAAACAGATTTAAATAGTTCTCATTTCACAGGTCCCAGACAACAACACACCAGGCTTACAGAATCAAACATAAAATAGTGACATCGCTGGAGTGGAAGTGCTGTCCTGGGTACAGTGGGCAAAACTGCCAGCCCAAAGGTGAGTAGAGCTGTAAGGGTCTGAACTCTTCACTTCAGCAAAAGGAAACAATGCAAGTTTGATCTGTGAGCAAATGGTTCTATTGAAAACAAATGCAGTGCTTTCTGTCAAATTCAAACCCAGAAAAATGCACAATAAAAAAAAAAAGCTTTGGGATGTTGACTCTTCCCTGCATGTGAATTTCCAGAGCATCTAAGCAGAATGTCTTTTCCCCTCTTCCACTCTAAATAAAGCTCATAAAATCTCCAGGCATATTTCATTTTGCTAAAATATGGAGTTTGCATTCAGTGCATCTCTACTTTTGACCTTTTAGTTATTGAGAATTGCAGTGCTGGGGGAATTAAATCCAGATCCTCTATTGAACACTTGCTGTAATATTCCTCTACACAAGTGTTTTCTTTTGCCTTTTGGTTTCAGACTCCAAGAGTATATTTTGTTTGTGATAAAGTAATGAATCTTTTCTTTTTACTTCTCTGAATTTTGTACTTATTCTACTGTTCATTTCAACAGTGACTGAATTTTTCTAGGTATTACACATGATCCTTGTGTAATTGTGCCCTTTTTGACAGAATAGCCTTTTACCTCTGCCCTGGTGATCAAACATGTAGCATCATATTGTAATTTTACATCTGTATAAAAGCCCTTTCTTTGCTGCTGGCCTAAAGCAAGCAGTCCTTGAAAAATTAGATATGGCATCAGCATACAGGTTTTAAATTAATGAATATTGCAAGAGAGGCTATTAGATATGATAGGGAATTCAATCAGCAGCAGTAAAGTAAAGGGCTGTGATTAAAAATTAATGTAGAGGAATGAAGAAAAATCACTATTGTTCACATCCAGGAGGGAAATTTCAGTGCCAAAGAGCCAGAGCCTTGGCAGGCACAAAATTCTCCTCTGCACAGCAGTGAGGAGTCAGACATTAACAGATATAACAGCAAGGCTGTCCAGTGAGCATGGATCAAGTGTTTTAAATATTTCCTTTCAGAAAAGAGCAAACATTAGCAAAAATAGATTAAAAAGAATGTAAAGGGTAGCATTGAAGGGTGATGTCACTAGTTGACAAAATCAAAGTGGCATCAAAATAACAGGCAAATATTGATCAGGAAGAAAATCTGTATAACTCAATTTGTAGTGGCATCTGTGTAAAAAAATAAGGATAAAGGGAAGTGCTGTGAAGTGTTACAGGAGCTGGTGTTACATCTCCTGGGTTCTATTTTCAAACCTCTTCTGGCTTGCTGAGTAACTTGGGGAAGCCACTTAGAATCTGCATAACCAAGTTTACTCATCTAGAAAATTGAGATGACACTTATCTCACAGGGGCACTGGGATATTTAATTAATTAATGCTTGTAGAAATGCTTAAAGAGATTGGGATGAAAGGTGTTATGTCAGAGAAGCTTTTCTTCCTTGCTTCTGGAATCCTGCCTCCCAGAGGAGCAGACCACCAGCACAAGCCTGCTTGCATTATTCAATTCCCACCGAGGGACGTGGGCTAATGAACTTGAACAGCTGGGAGCCCCAGAGCCTTGTCTTCCTTCCTGTGCTCCACAGCAGCAGGGCAGAGGCACTGAAAGTGCTGAGTGAGGCGTTCCTGAGCCTCACTGAGCCTCCCACTTGGCCTCTCTGTTGTTCAACAACAGAATTGTTACTGAAGGGTTTCTGTGCCAGGGGAACTGGGCTGTTCTGACAATCCTGTAGATCCTGGAAAGGCGCTGTTAGTGGGATGTGGGTTGCTCATAGCAAATGCTGATTTAAAATGCCTTCTGGTTCAACTTCTCTCTCAGACAGAGTGAAGTCATATGTAACTATTTCAGGCTGATAGTCTAGGTAACAGAAACCACTTACCACCACCTGATAGCTATTACCACACATCTGAAAGTCTTATTTGGTAGCCCCCTTGTAACTGCTTGGCAACAGATGCTTCTCAAGGTAGTGCAGTAATAAGAGAGATGCAAGTAATATGTTCAGATCGCTGTTTCTAACCTTACCTCCCTTGTGGCAACACATGACCAAATTGGCTAAGACATGGATCCTATTCCAGCATGGACAATGCAATTTTTAAGGGAAAATTTAAAAGAATGAAAAAATGTAGATGTCATTTTTATAAGTCTAACGAGACAAGTCAATATGGATGATTCAACAGTTAAAGCATCATCATTTTGACTGGGAATATCAAATGCTTAACTGAGAGCAAAACTACTAAAACAAAAGGACAATTAAACTCAAAGTTGCAGACTTCATGATCTGTCGCTTTTACTAAACACAGCTTTATTTTAGCTTCGTGTGTGTAGTAATGAAATCCCGGTTCCTCTATGCGCATTCAGAACACGGAATTATATTGTTTAGAGCCAGCAGCCGGCTCTGCCACAGCCGCTGTCAGCGCGAAATTCCCTGGAGTGGCACTGATGCCATTTCTCCAGCAGATGGCCATGCGATGTCCCATCCTCTGCGTGCGGTGAGCGGCATGCAAAAAAGCTGGGAATTCGCCTTGAAACACAGGGAACGGGAGGAAAATACCTACCCCCCTCTCTGGGAAGCCCCTTCAGCTATTCGTGCTTCATAAAGATACATTGAGTCAAAAGGACGCCTTTTTTTTTTTTTTTTTTTTTTTTAATATTCCCTGAAATTATTTGGAGTGCTGTGTTTAAAAATACATAGGACAATAAATTATACATCTAGGCCAATATACTGGATGATAGACACCTAATGTTAAATTTCTGTAGGCATTACCTGTTTTTCTGATACAACTGGAAGGGCTCATTGCTCAGGATTTTGTATTGCTGCTTTTTTCGTTTTGTTTGTGGTGCTTTGTTATGGCAAATGGCCCCTCTAAGGTGGGTCTAGCTGTCTCATTTGAATTTTTTTTTGGTTTAAATTGAGCATGGCATATCTAATTTTTAAAAGGTCTCAAATGTGAGTCATTTGATGGCTATTTCTACCCTAAAGAGTATGTCTATTAGGTTTTTGGTCTGGTGCTCCCATCACACCTGCTGTTATCCAGCATCTACAATGAGAATTTCAGCTGTGGGAATAAGGGGCACATAAATGTAATCACCATATGATGTCTTGGAGTGATTCCTTTGGAAAAGACCTGAGCCCTGCTGGAAGAATGATGTAGGAGAAGCTGTATTGCTAGGGACTCCTCTGAATTTGTTTCACAAATGAAAAGCCTGAATTTCTAATGCTGCTTGCCAAGTACCTTTGCTGTGCCGTGGTGAAATGTGATAAGCACACAATATGTGACTGTCTATGGGTGAGGCTGGTGTGTGTGTGCATCACTGGCTCCAGCCCTTGCTGCTGGTCAGAGGCAGTGCCGTGCACTTGGGGTTTGTCCATGGCTGGTTTGCCCTGACAGAGGTGCTGTGTGCTTGATCTCACAGCCATTATGTTACCTGAACGTAATTTACATGAAGAATTTTAAAGCATTAGTAAAACAAGCACACAGGGCGAAATATGTAGCCTTGGAACTTTAGGAGTGAATAAAACTGTGAGGGTTTGGGTATTCTAGAATGTGGGGCAATTGATTTATTAGGGAGGATGAAAGATAAGGTGGGTAGTATATATATATACAAAAAAAATGTGGCATCTTGTAGCAGCAACTGTGTCAGTGAATGCATTTAGAGCAATGGAAAGACCAGTAAAGAAAAGAATAAAAGGACATTGATCAGCTGGTCTTTATCACAGGCAAGTAATTGACTCCCTTGTCATAGATTGTATCACCACAACACCACCTAATAAATCCTGTATAATGAGTTGGGCTGACTGCAAGAATTTAGCTTCTGTCAAAAACCATGCCACAAAGATAACAGAAGCTGTTGAAATTATAACCATTTGCAGATTTTGTATTGCTCATCAGGCAATTTGAAAGGATTTTATCAAACTATTGATCCATATGATGATTTCATCTGAGTTCCTAGCCTAATTTTTACAGCACCCTTAATTTACAACTTAGACACCTTATATTGTCCTAATTGAAGTCTATTTATCTTCAAATGTTATGTGAAACATAGAATTTCTTGACTGCATATTTTAATCCATTTCCCTGGAAACTCGCATTATGGCTAAACTAGATTTTAATATTTGAAGTGCAAAATAATGTCACCATACCCAAGTTATTCTGCTTGTACTCTACTAAAGACTGGAAATCACATTAGTGCCAGATAAGTGGCATTCCTTAGATATGCTCTTCCTGGAACATTGACTTCAAAATGTTTCACAAACTGAACAAGTATATAAAAATTGGTATCATTTTACACTAGTAAACTTATTACCTAATTTGTGCATATTTTGTTTTTCAAAATAGAAAAATAAAACAACATCATTAAGCCTGATGGCTAGAGAATGTATGTTAGGAATATGGAAATCTCAGTTCTGTTCCCAGCTATCTGACCAGTTCATTACTTTTTGTGAGTGAAGGCACTTAACTTTCTGGACTTCAGTTTCCACAGCTATGACATTGAATTAATATTGTTAGTCCAGCTATTTTCAAATTACTTTCAGATCTTTTGGGCTGAAATGTAAAATAAAACAGATAATCTCATCTGAGAGAAACCAGAGAAAATACTGACAAAATTGCCACCTTTGTGAAGTTTTTTTATATACGTATACCAGTCATAAATGTCAGGTGACATTTGTTGGAACTTAGAACTTGATATAGCTTTTGAAATTGTTCTTATTTTTTAGGTGCTACAAAAATATAATATCACCATTGTCTTTAGTAGTAAGATTCCCATGGTTGAAGATCAGTGTAATCTGTAAAAAAAAAAACAAAACAAAAACAAACCAAAAAAACCCAACCCAAAAATCAATTTCAGCAAACCTGGTTAATTTTGTAATCATTAAAAATCCTTAATTAACTTTACAGCTGACAGTCTCTGTATTGTCTTTATACTGCTGTTTTATATTGTTCTAAAATATTCCTCTAGAATTTTTTGCCCATGGCATTTAAAAATCCTGTTCATTATACAGCAATTTTTGACATTTTAATATTAACATCAGCCCCTGCCATTCTTGAGAAGTCTTTTATAAAGACAGTCGCCATCTTGAGCAATGTGGTCCCACATTTCATGAAGCAGGTAAGAGTCACTGCAGATGATCAGGCTTTGGTACAACTGGTACAGAATAAAGAAAGAAAAAAAAATTGTTGTGCAATCATCCAATCATCCCAATTATCATGTTCTGTGGTTCACTCACATCCTTTGCTTTCCTTTTTCTCCCTTCTCTAGCTCAAGAACAGCAATCAGTTATACACAGCAACCAGGCTGAAAGCAGCAGAACTGTTGGTGAGAGGACACCAGGCGCTCTGCAGGACCCCAGTGGGCCAGGTCAGTTGATAAAATTGCTCTCACCTCTACCCAGTCACTGAGATCACTGCAAAAACAATTTGAGGAAAATCTCTGCCTACTGAAGGGACCTGAATGCAATGTCAATTTCTATCAGTCATGGTGCAGTGGTTTGCTCTTCTGATAAAGATGGGCAGAAGATACTGAATTTAAATGCACCAGCAGGTTAGAAATAACAGAGGGTTTTGTGCCTAAATTAAAACCAAGGAAGTATTTGGTATAGAAATATTTAAACTATTATGTTATTGAATACAATAAATTAATTAGCAGAGAAAAAAAAGTTAAACCAAAAAACAAAGCAAAAATCACCAGCACAAATACAGAAGTAGTACAGACCAGCACTGCACACACAAGAAAATGCAATGAAGTTGTTGACTAGACGAATATGTGATTATTGCTGTATTCTTACAAATATTGGTTCTTTATTCAAAATCAGTACAAAGATGTTTCAAACCTTAACAAGGGCGGCTCAGGCATCTTTTAAGCTACCTACTATGTCTAGGATGATGAAATAACTAAGAAACAAAGCAAGAACTTAAACATTTTACCAGAGAGGTTTGAGAGTATTTCTTAATGCCTTGTGCACTTGCTCATTGTTGTATTTACTTTATGTAATCTGGATATTATGTTTTTGGAATATAATGTCAGTGTTGTCTTGCAAGTATGTACAGAAAGATGAGAATTGTAAGAGCTGGTCAGTAACAAAAAAGATTCATTCAAATTCATATAGTGATTTATATTGAGAACCTTTGTTAGATGACTGCTTTGTGAAAAGCTTCTCCATGTTTTGGTCGCTAATTGCTGGAAGTTTTGTTTGGGAGATAGCCTGTGATGTTTGCCATTTTAGGAGGAGGCACCCCACTGTTGCCTACACGTGCTGTGACATGAATGGTGGCTGGTTTTTATGGGGATAAAGCCCCATTCCCCCATTGTCTCAGGGTCAGGTCAGAGGTGGAGTTTGGGGCTCCAAGGGTAGCCTGAGTCCTAGCTGATGGCAGCTTTGGTCTTAGAGAAGTCCTGCAAGGTTTGCAATTTTTGGAGGCAGCACCTGACTTTGGCCACATGCACCTGGTCTCAATTGGTGGCCCCTTTCTACTTTTCATGGTGAGGAGCCAAAAAAATAGCCATGATGTGAAGGAGTGCTTAATGGAAGTATATTCCTTGAATGTTCTTACTACCTTTCTTCTCTTTTGAATTTGTTAATGTTTCTCTTATTTTTGTCTACACTGCCTTTTTGTATAACCACCATCTGTTCCACACTGTGGTGGTGTTGTCCCTCACCTATTGGCCTATATCCAGAAATATCCTCCTGAAGCAAATAAATAAGTCAGGTTATATTCTCAGGTCTGTGATTTGCAGTTTTAAATACCTTCTTGTGGGCTAAAATGCCTGCTGAGAGAACAGGCATGCTGTCATAATTAAGATTGCCACAGAGTTTTATGGAGATTTTACACATGCATGTGCTTATAAGCATGTATGTGCTTTATTTTAGATCTTAATAGACAGGAGGAAAAAGAGAAGGAAAGATGGAATCTGGCATGGAGATTTAGAGTGGTATTTTTGAAAGGGAGTTGGGCTGTTGTGCCTTGGTGATACTGTGTGAGCAACCAAGTCTTTCAGGGCTGGAGGGAGGGACATGTTCAGTAAAGCAGACAGGGCCTACTATGAAAACGTGAGCTTGATCAATAGAGCACTGAGACATGCCACTGCTGTTAGTAGGAATTATCTCTGAGAAATAAATCTGAAATGGGACTCTCTAACCTCCATGTTAATTGCTTTTCTGTTATTTTTAAATCAAATTGCGTCAGTCTAGAAAGAGAGAGATACCTGTTGTGGCTGTCAACCCTGCAAACATGGCCTGGGGCCAGGCCTGACTGCTGTGGTCTGTCATTCCATCAGCACCTGCTATGGCTCTACAAGCCAAATTCTGCTTCCAGCTCCCACTTTGCAGCCATGCCACTTTCAGGCACAAAACCTCACTTTCAGGTTCATGTAACTTCTCTTCCTCCCTCAGTGGGAACTGGTAGAAACCAAGCTAAAAAAACCTTTGTCCTGCAGGTTAGTTATCAGTTTGGGTGACTCTGCGTGAGCTGCTGATGAATTCAGATCCGTTTCTCATAGTAACAATCAACCACAAGCAGAAGTGTCCAGACCTGTTTGTCTCTCACAAAGCTTTATTATGAAGACAGAGGTCTATCAATGGCCTGTCTTTGCAGTGCCAGTGAGAAGAATGGCCAGAGTCTAAACGAGGTGGTCAAGTTGGAAACAATTTAGTACTTATCTAAGTAGATACCTTGGGCTGAGAACACAGCTGGAGATCCTGGCATCCTAACCTAAGAGAGACTTACTCTCCAGGCTCTTACTATGATGGCCTTTACAAGAGCCATGACTCTACAGGAGAGCATTCTCGTGAGTGTTGGCCTGCTTCATCTGCATCTCTACCTCTCTTTGCATACCAGAATTTTAAAGAATACAAGTCATCAGAAGAATATGCCCTTTTGCATATAACTTTCTTGGGGTTTTTGGAGCCTTTGAACCCCTGTACTAAGACAGGATTTCTGATTAGAACTGTTTGCTGCCATAAAATAGACACTGGTACTGTAATGAAAAGTGACAAAGGATCAGTAGGAATACTGTAAACTTACACTAATGAATATTTGTATGCAATGCTAAAGAATCTCATCCATAGCAATTTATTAAGTCATAGTATAGTCCAGATAATTTGGGAAAATATATCACATGCCAAACATAGGCATTTAGGCTGAATTCTTGAAGGAGATTTTCTAGCTTTGCTTTCAAGAATTCAAGCACCTGATTTTATCAGCATCTTCTGAAAATCCCAGACTAAGTTCAATACCTGTCATCTGTCAAACTCAGACGGCTGGCTGAAGTCATGTGGAGTCCTAATTTTCAACATCAAGGCATCCTTCACCATTACCTATCTTAAAAGCATCCATCTAGGCCTTTTTATTCCTGAGGAGACTACAAGTATCAAGAGCAATTTGGGCAGATTTTAAAATAAACTTGACTTTGTAGGTTAAGCTTCTATTTTTAATTATAATTTTGGAATCATTATTCCACAGTAATTTATCTATTAGCTGTTTTTCTGTCTTGCTGCTGTGTTGAACAAGTCTTTATTTTGACCCTAACAATGGAAAGATAATGTATTCTATCAGACACAAGCCTTGCAAATTCATGAAGTTGTGTTATAAATGGTAAGTAAAAATGAATGCTTTTGTGATTGTGTTAGAGGAGATTGACTAAATGAGAGTTAACTGAATACCCTGTAGGGTGCTAGGTAGAGGAAGAATGGCATTATGTTGATTAAAATAAGGTAAGCATTCAGAATACTTTATAATGGATACATATGCTTCAGTAATTAGTAACTGCTGTGCTGCTGAATCTCACTAATACATGGTACATGACAAAAATCAAGATGATTCACTCAAAAAAAAATTTCAGAAAATTTTCACCCCACATTTAGCTAATATTTCTCAGTCAATTAGACCTTCTTTTATTTATTCACTGAAGGACGTTTAGCAATACTTTTTTTGGGGTTTTTTTCTCATTTTGTTTCCTTACCAAGCACTTTATCAAAAAATGAATGAGAAGATTAGCAGTCAGGAGATGAAACTGACTTTTCTACAGAAGAAGGTTGACAGCATTGCTGCTGCAATGAATGATATGACCAAGATGCTTTCTTCTCTGGAAGGCAAAATCAATGAAGATAAGGGCAGAGACTTCCAGTCTTTTCTAAAAGGTAAGAAAAATAAATTAATGTAATCACTCACCCTGTTAGAAGTGCCAGGAAAAAAAAAAAAGCTAAACATCTTCCTAGACTGTTCTATTCTGTTACTCTAAACTTGTTGGGAGAACTCATTTTTAAAATTGCATTTCATAAGAGAGGAATTTGCTTATTGCAACATTCACTATGGTGTTTTTCATAGTGACAAAAAATTTATATTCTTGGATGCTTCATCATCTACATGGTAGCTTAAGCTACTATCAAGGCATTTTCATTTGCTTAGAGCATCTGCAAATATCCTTATGTCTGTTTCTGTTTATCTGGCAGCTGCTAAAGGATGTAGTATTTGTTTTGCTACCAAGGCTTACTAATATTCTTTAATACATAATTCACACACACAGGGCAAACTATAAGGAATTCTGTGGTGGCTGTGTTTATAATACAGCAAACATTCTGCTGAATAATTTGTCCCTGATTGTATTAGGCTATCTTTGATAAACATCTGTACTCATGTTCAGTATATGAGAAAGACACAGCACACAGCTAGAGATCAGATCGTCACCAGCAGAACTGTGCATCCATTTGTTGTGAATCCTGTTGCAAGATCTGGGTGTTACCCAGTTCAAAGTGCTGTTTAACAACCAGATTCAGACAGAAACTTTCATTTCCTCAATGTGCAATATTTTTCTAATTTTTCAGGAATATTCCCCAAACCATATTTTGCACTTAAGAATCCAGAGACTTTTCTACTATTTAAAAATAGAACAGAGGTTCTGGAGTTCCTTACATTGAGATGAAACTGAACAAAACAACAAGGGGTTTTGTATCTCCCTCTGATTTATCAAGTTGGGTGCCATTTCTTGTATTTTCAGTCCTCTGTCTCCTGAGCTGCTCCTGCCATGTGCTAGATGGCTCTCTTGTATGCAAGTTCATTCCATCTCTTGATCGCTGACCTGCTTTCACCTCTCCACATATTGCTAGATGGCATTCTTGACCTTTGGGTGCACGTTTAATCTGTCTTTGAATGTTTTCCATTTCCCTTCTGCTTTCTCCTCATTTTTTTTTTTTCTATTTCACTCGTTCTAGCTGTCATTTTCATGCTAGTCTAAGACGGGTTTTTCAGCATCCTGTGTTTCTGCTTCTGCACTTCCTCTCTCTATTTCAGGGTCTAAGTCTTAATTAAAATGTGCTGTCCAAAAACCCTCCTTCTTGTAAAATGCCCTTCAAGTCCTTAGTGGTTTTACCTGTAACATTTTATTCCTGCTCAGAAAAAAATCTCCAGCTGATATCCCTCTTTTTGATTTATCTTCTCAATCTATCTCTTAATCAAGGATATATAGCACCAATTAAAAAGATGCTATCAACGACATTTTTTGGCTCTAATTATGAGCATTCCAACACAGGTTATTCTTGGCTTCTACATAGGTAAACAGCAGGAATGAGGAAAGGAGGGGAGAAAGAAAAGGTTAGTGTGTATGGTGGCTTCTATGTGCAATGACAAATGGCAACTGCAGTTTCTGTCCAGGAAATATCAGTCAGCTGTACTCAAATGCAGAAACAGCACTGGGAATTCCACCTTGTGAAAAACTACTCTCAGAAGCTCACCTGAAGCAAACCACAAGTTTCCCAGTACCATTGCCATCTGAAGCAACCTGCTTTTATTATGCTAGTCAGGCATTTTACTACTTCACTTTTTACTACTTTTCCATTTTCTTCCTCTGGTGCCAGGTCTTTTTTTCACATCCATACATCCCCTTTCTTTCTTATCTCAGAAGTTCTAATGTTCTGCCCTTTGTATCAGGGTTTGTTCTAATGTTCAGCTTTGTATCAGGGTTTGTTAGGAGTGAGATCTGATTCAGTGACCAAACAATTCAATACAGTTTAAAAAATCTTTTATTCTTGGTTTCATCTATGACTTCAGTGACACAAACATGTCATCTGCTGATGGAGGGCAACACTCACTGGAGTAACTGATATGCTCCTCTATTTAGTTAATGAAACCTGTTGTGCAATTTAAAAATTGCTTTCAGTATTCAGGAAGCTGTTCCCATTTGTTACTTAGGGAAAATAACTTTGTGCTCTTTTTAATTTAAAAAGCTCTGCTTACTTCCTGCTATTATTTTCTCCTTCCTCTAATTCCATATTTAATATCCATCTTTCCTCTTCATTATAAAAATGTACACTCCTTTCAAAATGAACTCAGTAATGGAGTGTTAATCACTTCCAAGTCAAAAATGTCATTTGCAGCTGCATATATAACCTCAATTCAGTCTCCTGTGTACATAAATTTATTTTGCACATTATTCTTCAAATAATTGAAACTGCAAAGAGAATATATGTTGACACAGAGTAATTACACCCTTTGGTTTTCAGCCAGGAAACTAAAATTAAAATTTATAATCTCATAAAAAGTGCAAGAGATCTTTAACATTCACAGGTAGCTTGGACCTTTCTATTTCAAAATGAGCAACAGAGAAATTGAGTTACATCCATGAGTGCACACATGTGTTTGCAGCTCAAGCTTAACAATATACCCAATTGTCAGCAAGTTTGGGTCAGGTCTTTGTGTGGGCTCCCACAGCCCCTGCTGCACTTTGTTTACAAGATACCCAGCTGTCCTAGCCAGAAGGCAGAGTAGAGAGAAACCCAAAGCTTGTCTGGTTTAGCAGACTCCACACTCCCCTGGGCAGGGGAACACCTGAAAACCAAAGCTGAGCTCCATACTACGCTCACTATCCAAATGCATAGAGCTGGAATTGCTATTCCAGCAATTCCACTTGGAGAGTAAGGCTGGCACTTCGTGTCTGTCACAGAAAGAAAAGGTTGGTATAGACCCTCTGGAATGCCTCTCACAGATGAATAGTCTGTTACCAAGATTTGTTGCTGAGATGAACAAATTTAGTTGATTCCTTACAGAAGGTTTAGAGTAACCTTTGTTCTTTCCATAGCCATCAAATTTTTCTCCACAGCTCATTGTATCTCGTAGAGCGCAGAACACTTTTCAGCATCAGTAAGTAACCTGACCAAATGATCTCTTGGAATGTTTTTTCTATATTAGTTCATATCTTGGTTTTTCCTCTCAGCTGCCAGGACGCCTTTATTCTGAGATAGTTCAGTGTGCACATACATGTGCATGTTCATTTACAGGCATCTCTCTAGTCATTGACTTGCTCTTTAGGTAGTTAAAAGGAAGATAATAAAGGTAATCTCAGTATTATCACTGCTGTTTATTATACTTTATGAAAAATTGCTGGGACATCTGGGACCTCAGGTGGCAATAATGGAGTTTAATTCTTAGGAAACTTCATGCTAGATTTCTGATGGGGCTCTTTTCTGGACCAGTAAACTTGGGTTTGATTTCCTGATGCTTTACTGCACTTGCTGAGAATGTGCCTTCAAGTAAATTTTGAAGATCTGCCTCAGTGTTTTAAAGATGAAGAAATAAATTCCAGGCTGTAGAATTAATTGAGAATAAAATGGAAGAAGGAAACAGATAATTTCTGCCTTTATCAATATAGTTTGAATCAGAGAACCTGTGGTCATTGAGGCATTATAGAGGTTGAAGAGTTTAATCATTATATTACTATATAATATTATTATATTATTTGTCTGGCTGCAAATGTTCATAGGGCTTATGAAAATTGTGCAAAGAATGCTTCAGTGTTTCAGTTGGACAGACAAGCTGCCTTTGAAGAATAAATTAATAAAATATCCTTCTATTCTCACACCAGAGCAGAACTACTGGTCTAATTGATTGAAATATGTTATGCAGAACTGTTTTATGCCTGTCTTGACCTCTCTAAGGCTGAATGGGAAACACATTTTCATGTTGTTCACTGGGGCAGAATTCACACATTCACCTCTGCCTAGTGCTTTTCAGGATCAGAATTCCTAGGAGTTATTTAAGGAGTTGTAGTATGCAAGACTTGAAGTTTCTACCTTTAAAATGCCTGCATCTTGCAGCAGTTGTCATGTTACTAAATTTAGCTATTCAATAAGGCCATTCTTTTTTACTTTGCTTCTTTCTCACAACACTGTGTTGCATCATCACCTAGCACATACAATACAGTAGGAAGGTAACAATCCCTGCTTTCATTTCTTGACCATAATCTTGTAAAGCAGATTTATTTTGCCTTATTTCCCTAGTGGAGAAAGGACACATCATTTTTTTATGAGCAAGCCACAAAAGCACACAGATCACCTCCTTTCAATGCTCAGAAACAGCTTAGGTAAGAGGTTAAAGCTGGTACTACATGTAGAGTTTGAGTTTGTCCTTTCAAAATACTGGCAAAAGTCCCACTGATTTCAGTAGATACAGGGATGGATCCTCAAACACTGTAGCTGTATATAAACTGTAAGCATCCTCTACATTCTTCAGCTGTACATTTTACTCTATATGTGAGTAATTTGGGGCAGGGATGTGTGTTTCACCTCTGTGCAGCGCTCTGTTTGCTCACATTGTGGGGAAAACTTCTATGTTAGTAACACAGTTGATTTGGTTGTTTCCATATTTCTCCTTTCCCCCAAAGGTCTCAAATCCAGAAGTATCAATGACTTAATCAAAGACAGAGTTGGAGAACACTTTCAAGTATTTCAACGTGAAATGCAAGAGAGCATGGCTCAGATTTTCAAGACTATGTCTAGCATGTCAGGTGACCTTGAAAATACAAAAGAACTAGTCAAGCACCTGAATGAAACCCAAAATAAATTTGCTCAGGGGAAAGATAGTGGGCCAACAGAGCTTGACATTCTGGAGCTGAAGAGTCATATGGTGCAGATGAGAGAGGAAATGGCCCTCACTTGTGAGAAGCCTGTGAAAGCTTTACAAGAAAAGCAGAAGTCCTTGGAAGTTAAGTTGGAGCACCAACAGTCAAGAAGTGTAATTTATTATCAATCTTTAAATAAGACCCTCTCTGAAATGAGAGATGCTCATGAACAACTGTTATCAGCTGAACAGTCTTCAAGACAAAATCTCCCCCCAGCAGATCAAGTCATGGAGTACAATGTCACAGAGT
Organism: Ammospiza caudacuta; assembly: GCF_027887145.1. Taxonomy (NCBI): domain Eukaryota; kingdom Metazoa; phylum Chordata; class Aves; order Passeriformes; family Passerellidae; genus Ammospiza; species Ammospiza caudacuta. The sequence goes on along the minus strand of NC_080596.1, from coordinate 17,802,736 downwards.
ACATGATCACACTGCATGAGAAAGTAAAGAGACAAGGCATGATGGTGCTGGAGATTTATGATGACTTAAGAGTGCAAGAGAGCAAGATCAGCAATCTCAGTGTTGCACTGGAAATTCAGAGAGACTCTGTTCTGGGGGTCTGTGATGACATGTTGTCAGAGAGCAGAACAGATTTCCAAGCACAGCTGGCAGCAGTCCAAGAGAGCATGATTGTTCTAAACAAGAGTGTCTCTGATGTGTTCCTTCCATTGGGCAATAAGATGGACAGAATGAATGAGCAAATTAATGACTTGTGCTATGATATGGAGATCCTGCAACCCTTGATTGAACAAGGAGTACCTTTCAGTCTAACTTCAGAGTATGAGCAACAAATCCAAACTAAAGAATTGAAAGAGAAACTTGAAAACCTCACTGTTGTCATTAACGGAATGAATTCTGCAATGAAGGAACTTTCCAAAACTCAGGAAAGACTTAAAAATGAATCTCAGGCTTATCAGGAGCTGTTTGAGAGTCGTGTTAATGAATGCTCCATGGAAATAGAGGACGGATTAAACAAGACCATGATAGTAGTAAATAGTGCTGTCGACTCTATTCAAGATAATTATGTACTGAAAGACATGCTACATGCTCTAAGAAATGAGACTGAAGCTTGCTGTGGCAGAGCTGAGGAACTGGACAGGTTCCTGGCTTTTATTCCCCAGTTCCAACAGTTGAATGAATCCCTCCAGTCACTGCTTTATAACAACAGAGACAAAATTACTTCACAGGTAGCGCTATCTCTTTCTGATCTTCCTGACAAGGAGTCTGACAGAAGTATCCTCCACAATTTCAGTAGTGTTTTCCATATTTTAAATGATACCTCCTCAAAAGTGGAAAAGCAGAAACAAGAGATGAGGCACCTGGAAGAAAAACTGGTTGATTCTATGGAGGGTTCAAAGGACCATGAGGTTCGCCTTCTGAATGTGGAGTCAAAAATTTCCAAGTTTTTGGCAAACAACTGTGTCTCAGTAAAAAAAACCAAAGCTGCCTCAACAGAGAAAGAACAGGTGGTCTCCCTTCAGCTCCAGGCATTGAGTTCCAGGATCAAGGCCCTGGAAGCCAAGTCCATCCGTTTCTCAAACATCATTCCACTTGTGAACAAGACTGCTCACGAGGCCTGGGGGCTGTGCCAGGACACCAACAACAGCATCCAGAAAGTGAATGCAAGCCTACCTGTGCTAATTAAATTGACTCAGCCAGATATCCCCCTGCTGCAGAGAGGCCTCAAGGAGCTCGTTGAATCTGTGCTTGAAGTAAAAGCAGGAGCTATTCTGACAAATTTAACCCAGCATGTTGACATATCCATGATAAATGCAATGAACAACATCACCAAACTTCAGAAGCAGCCAAAACCAGTTATAAAGAAGCCTTCCCTAGCAAAAAAAGTGACAGCAGATGCCACCATGAGCCTGGCAAGCCGAAGCCAGAGAAACACAGATAATGCAATAGATCCAGGTAATGCATTTTACTCTACTAAAAGTCCAGGTATGTTTTATAAAGATTATGTAACCATTGTGATGAACAGAGGGGCAGAACTTGCCTGGGAAGAAATAAAATGTCTAAAGACTGCTGTGAAGAGTGTTTCAGAGCATCCTGAGATTAGTGATTAGTCTCTTGCTTACAACAGAATTTATTTTGCTTAGGAGATTTTGCACTCAATTTAACTTTGCTTAATATGTTCCCATCTGATCAGTTGAAGATATATACACATGCACTCAGCTGAGAACCTGACCTTTGAAAAGTTACTGACAGTTTAGACAAAACCTAAAGAACCAGAATTTTATGCCTGCATCTCAATTAGCAATCTCAGTAGAAAAACATGGATGCAAGCTGGGAGAGAAATTTGGAGTTGCATCCGTACTTTGCAGTGTCAGCAGGGATGATAGGTGTTGCAGACAGATAGGTATCAAAAACCTGAAGGAAGTGAACAAAAATTACTGTAATGAGGCTTTTGCTGGCTCCTTCAGGACTTCATTGAGAAGTGCAGTTACAGCAGTGTGTTCCTGAAAAGGCAGGAATCCAGCCAATCAAGTAAATTTGGCTCCAGTCCACCTGGAGAGCAGCTCAGCTAAGCTGGAGCTGCCATTCTTAAAAAGGAAATTTTCAGTGTGATCTGCTTCTGAACTTAAATGCAAATGCCATCATGTGAAATGAGTTATGAATGAATTCACAGAAGTACAAACTCTTGAGTTGTGACTTCTGCAATCATACTTGAGTGAAAATCACAAGCACAAGATAATCTTTTATGGAAATATAACTTCTGGCACAATACAGAAAATGGATGAGTGACTCAAAATACTGAGATTATTCTAATTCACATTGAAATTAAGATTTCTTAATGGCGGAGTCATGTCCAGATATTCTTGAAAATCCAGACCTGAATGTTTTCTGTGACATGCTCCTAACTTAAGAACATTTCTAAACCAATACTTGGTCCCTATTGTAAGCAGATGTAGAGTAGTAGTAGAGTAGTACATAGTAAGTAGTAGAGTAGTACATAGTAGTAATAGAGTAGTAAGAGCTATTACTCTTTTTCATGTCCTAAGGCCATGGCCAATTTCCTTTTCCCTTTCCACGCTTTTTTCCTTCCTTCCATTCCACTTTAATTCTTCATCCCTTCCCATCCTAGGGACAGCATTTCTCAATGATCAGTGGAAAGGATCCTTTTCAAAGCCATAATCCCATGAGTAGCTTGGTTGCTGATGAAAGTCATCCCCATTGAAGGATTTCAGTCCTTGGTTATCTTTTCAGTCAGAGAGAGCAGGCAATCACACTTAAAAATGCACAAAGTAATTTGTATATTTTGCTATTCAAAATTTCAATTCTTCCTCAAGTCCTTTTTGGTTTATATCTGTTATTGGCACTGCACAGGACGGAAATTCAAAATCTTGGTTCAAAATTGAAATGAAGAGAAAATGAGAGATGACTTTGACCCTTCCCACACCATGTACTTTGTTGAAAAGTATCACTAGTGCTACCTGCCTGGAGCATGGGAAGGTGCCACCTGCTCTGGTTTTCATTCCATATTGATGAATTAAAGTCTTTCCCATTTATTGTTTATACTCAATTTTAACAAATTACTTGCTTGATAGCATTGGATATATGCTCACTTACAGAAAGTGCAGTTCTTTGCAGATGTGGAGAAGCCTTATTTTTATATGAGGTTTCTACATAACAATGTTGATGCTGACTTTTCCATTGGTAATGAGATTTTGTACTTAACAAATTTCATGCCTAGCAAAGCCATACATTACATTTCTGTAAGTTAAAGAAGCAAGACCATTACCCTAAGTAACAAATATCCATCTTCTGCCTGGGTGGATTTTGCTTCTCCATGAAAGCTTTTTCTTGCAAGTTCTAGGACACCACCTAGAACTACTGGAGTCAATCTTTTCCATAAGGAGACCATTAAATTGGTGAATATTTGTTTTGCTTCTAAAAAACCCTGGTAGATATTGAGAGAGCTTCATTGCTTGTTTGAGATTTGTTTGCGCAGCATTGGCAGTCTATTTCCCAAAAGAGCTTCTGGCTGTCTGCCTTCCCAAAGAGTAGCAAAACTGAGCATTAACTGGCTCTTCTCATTACTACCATACCAAGTGTAATTAACGGCTACATTTTATTCTCTGCTAGTAATAGTGACAATTTAAGCCTTTAATTTATAGTCTCTGTCTTTTACTCATCTACACTACTAAGTTGTGAAGCATTAATCAACAGTAAAATATTTTAGTAGGAGATCTGTTCCTAATCTGAACCCTCTGCTATCTTTACCCCAATGAGGTATTTCAGACAGAGTGTCTCAGGACACTCTTCAGCAAGAAAAGAGAAAATACTGGGCAGAGGAGCAGCCTCAGCCAGAAGTGACAGCAGAAAGATACTATTGCAGCATAGTTACATGGAGATTGTTGGCACGGTGGAGATCTGCAGAATTTGCCTTTTGCTCTGAAAATCCTAATTTGACCCAAATCCCCCACAACTTCTCTTATTCTAGCAAATGGAGGAGCTTCCCAGTTGCTGTTAAGCAGTATTTCACAGGGGGGATTAATTTAATGCAGATTATGTCTGAATTTGAATTAACTCCAAGGCAGAATCAGGCAGAATCACCCCACAGCAGACTTCCTAAATGCTACTCTCAATCTCATTATCATTTCCTTTTAGTGATCTTGTTCCGGTTTCTTGGGTTTACTTCTCGATTATGATAAGTAGAGGCCAATTAGCAGAGAGACTGCAGTGTTCTTACAGGAAGCTTTTGTATTTTGGGACTATGATACAGTCAGCACAATCAGCTGTTTCCCTTCCTTTTCTGCTTTCCTTTGACACATGGTAAATATGTAAATGCTTGGTAAATATCAGTGAAATGTTGTGGGTGCTTAGTGAATGTGAGTGAAAAATAACTTGAATGAAGGATGTAGCAAACAATTACCTGAGAAGAAAACCATTATTTTCTCATGTCCAGTTGCCTGTGCTGTGACCCAGTCATGACAGTCCTAAATTGCTTTATTTCAGGCATTCCAGAATAGACATTATTTTCTGTGAAAAGAATGACTGCTGTGTTTATAAATCCATATGCTATATCAGAGCAAATTCAAGTGTCACTTTACAATGTGCCTCAGCCTTCTGTTCACTGAACTAAAATGTCACACAGAAACAGTTTGCCTTTATGCAACAGTCTGTGAAATACCTGGTTGGGAAAATGAAGATAACACTGGAATGACTGAAATATCTGTGTGAAATCCAAGTCAGCATTTTCCTGGCAATAGCTCGGTACTTGTATGCAAGACTTTTTCAGTTCTGACCTACCAACCTAGATTTACCATAACAGGACTGTGTGGGGTTCTCTTTCCAGAGTTCTGCTGGAAATTCCTGGCAAAGAAAAGGGATGTTTTCTAAAATATCTGGCTTTTACTTGACCAAACCAAGAGAAAACAAAAAGGTGGTTTGGGAATGCTTTGTGGTCAGAATTTTTCATAGCAATATTTATTTTTTTCATGTGACCTGAATTTTCTCCCCCCAAAACACTGCTAGGACAACACATTATTCAATTACACTCAGTGATGACTGTCTCAGAGCTCAGCAGCACAGGCCTGACAGATTTCTCTGTATGGGCTGAGTTTAATTTGGCCAACTCATCCCTAATTGGCAACAGAGGCAAGGACATCCTCAGTGAGGGTGCTCTGCAAAGCCACCTGTTTGGTATCATTATCATTTTGCAGTCCAAAACTTCTGCAACAACCTTGATAGGTACGCTGGAATTAGGGACTTATGGACAAGTACTTGAAGTAGCTGGGACAGCATTTAGGATATTGCATCACCAGGAGCCTGGCTCTCCTGCAATGTTTGTCACGTGCCTGGATGAAAAATGTCATAGACAGTCCAAGACAGTCCCACCTGTACAGCAGCAGTACAAAAATCTCTTCTGGTACACCCAAGGATAAGATGGCTCAGTCCAGAAAGAGCAGCCTCATCTAACTTCTTTGGAGGTTCTTTTTCCTTACTGCATGTGCCTGAGCCTCTGAGACCAGCAGAGCTCAGAATTTACAGGTAACCTTGAATATCTTGGAGGATACCTGCAGGAACGCTGTGTTCAGGTGTAGAGAGAGGCCGGACAGGAACTGAAGTTGGCCTTCTCAAAGAACTTCAGCAGAAATTGTGAATTGGCAAAGAGCCTTTCCAAAATGCTGCATTCTTGGGGAGTGTCCCTGCTGTGGCATTACAGCTGAGGCTGTTGGGTTTGCTCCTCTCTTTGCCAGGGCAGCTTTCAGCGTGTGCCAGCTCCCCGTGCCAGAACGGAGGAACCTGTGTCCATGACAGACAGAGCTTTGTCTGCGCCTGTCGCCACCCCTTTGGAGGAGTCAACTGCAGTGTGAAGCTGGTGAAGGACAATTCCCTGAGTGTCGGCAAGTACAGAATTTAGCAGGGCAATCGAGAATCAGTGCAGGCCTCTGCCCCAGGGCCTAATTACAGAGCATTTGCTGGTCAGAGGCCTCACGTTTCGCTTTAATGAGTGACAACTCAAGCAGCAGAGCCCTGTGTTTTGGTGCTGAAGACATCAATCCCCACGGGTGACTGGTGATCTCTTTTCTTAATATGACCAGATGATGGGATTAAATTGGTTTGGGACCTGTGATAATAGCTGGAAAGCTCCCTGATGAAATGTGCAGAGTGGGAGGGTGTGCAGTAGATGCATTTGAACACGATGTCATGGATTTTGAAGGGGGAGGTAAAATAACATCACTGGGAAATACTGTCTTCAATGCAGCCATAAATGTTCTGTAGATACCAATAGCTACCAGAAGGTGTGGGGCTGTGCCCTCAAGGAATCATTTTAGGCCTGCCTCTGGCTTTCATCAGCAAAGGATGCAGACCCTTGAAAGATTCCAAAAGGAAAAAAAAAGTCAAAATTATGCTTATTCAGTATAATAAATACAATAAATAATTTACACCCAGGCCACGCAAAATGTGAATTTTATGCATCTTTTAGCAGTCATTTGGCTGATTTTTACTCATGACAGCATATGAATAGAGAATGAAATCATTTGTACAGGAGCAGGGAACGATATTGTACAGGCTCAGCTTGAAGAGAAACCCATATACTTTTATTCCCTCATTTAACATCATGAATGCTAAACCTCCTTGCTGTTTGTCTAAGAGTTGTGCTGAAATTCTTGGCTTCAGCTCACTCACATGAGCAATGAAAGAGATCCTGGAGGGGGTGTAAGATGGAACGAAAGCTCCCTTAATGATAACCTAGTATAGACAAGCATCAAGTTCCCTTGCTGTTGCTAAATTTTTCTCTGGTGGATACATCTAGCACTAATTGTGAAGAAAATTACTTTTTATGTAATATAAAAAGATGTGTTTTTGCAGGAATACTGTGTTTCAGTTGCTCAGGTTCAGTCATCTGCAGGATGATGTGAAATCAGAAAATCTGCATTTTGTCTTCTGGCTAGTCCAAGTCACCTTTCTACAATGTAGCATCACTTAAAATTTTTCTTTATTCCTTTCCAGATTTTTCAAAAGGATCGTACAGATATGCACCTATGGTGGCTTTTTTTGCTTCTCATACATTTGGAATGACAACTCCAGGACCCATCAGATTCAACAATCTGGACGTCAACTACGGCGCCTCGTTTGCCCCAGCAACTGGGAAGTTCCATGTTCCATACCTGGGGGTCTATGTTTTTGAATATACCATTGAATCCTTCAGCCCACGTGCCTCTGGCTATCTGGTCATTGATGGGATAGACAAACTCACTTTTCAGGCTGAAAATATCAATAACAGCAAGTACACTGACAGAGTCATTACTGGAAATGCTTTATTGGAGTTAAATTATGGTCAGGAAGTCTGGCTCAGGCTGGCAGCTGGCTCCATACCAGCCAAGTACCCCCCTGTCACTACATTCAGTGGTTACTTGTTGTATCGTACCTAATCAGCCCTAAGAGTGAGCTGTTAGTCAGATGAAGCAGCCTGCAGGTGAATTTAGCTTTGCATTTAAATTTTTTGCTTCTTTAAGGGGACTAAGCTTCCCAATGGAATGGCTGATCCTCCAAGATGTTCTTTGGTTGTAGCCATGTGCCCAACCCCAAGGAGTCCACAGGCTGGAGATGGGGGAAAACAAAGCATCTTCCTCATATCAATATGACTGGGGAGCACAAATCTGATGCTGTTCTGCTGTACATTGCATAGACATGCTTACACGAGATTGCTGAGAATCACTTCTCAAGAGAAAACTCAGTTTGATCATTCCTTTACACCCTGACTGCAAATCATATGTGATGGATAGATTTGATGACTCAGAGGCTGAATTACTACTTAGCTCATTGTATCAATTGATAATTGTGTCTATATATTGTTTGGAAAAAAATATATTTCTTTTTCATTTTGCCTACCATTATTCACTGCATACTTTGATACGGCAGTATTCAATTGATTCATGATTTTTTTATGTAACCAGTATGATGATAAACTAGGTTTTTTCAATCTGGCAGCAGAAAACCCCAAGTGGAATACACTCAGATTAGAAATACAGTATATTTAGCATTTGAATTAGTCATAGGATAAGCACCATAATGGATTTGGTGGATTCTCTCTGCTGCTTGAAATATTTAAACCACAGCTGGATTTTGCTTGGGTGATATGTTTTAAGCAAACATTGTTATATTGGCTTCACACAGATTTTAGCATTTGACCTATAAAGTATGCAAGATTAAATTATATAACCCAAGTATTTTCTGAGTTTGAATTCTATAAATCTGTGATATCGTTTGTTTCTGCAGTATATTCACTAACTACTGGGACAAGATGAACTTGACTTCAGTCTGTATGTGGTTTTTCAAGCACCAATCCAATAAAGGAATATTTTTACTTGGTGCCTGACTGCCTGAAAAAACAAACCCTCAAGTTTTTATTCTTTTTCTTTGCAAAGTCCCAGGCTGCTGCAGTTTCTTGATATCCCGTCCCCTGGTGTGACTGGCCAGGTTTGGTTTTGGTTATTGCCTTTGTTAATGGTATTTGACCAGGTTTTTCTGTGTCTCTGTGTTTCTCTCACTCCCTTTTCTTAAAAGCTGGAAAAGTCTAACTATGATCTATGCCAGTCTATTGAAGCACAGAATATTTTGGTGCTCACTGAATTATTTTGTTTTCCACCATCAGAAACTTTTCTTGAAAACACATGGGCACCATCAACTCTCTTCTTAGTGTTACTCAATGTATCTTACAAGATCTTAAGAGGAATGTCCATGAAATTACTGAATTCCTGCCATGCTGTATGTGGGTAAGAGAATCCACACTATCTTCCCTCAGATGCATAAATCTACATTTTGTTGTTCAAACAGAAATGAGCATTCCCCACCAGAAGCAGAGGTGCTGGACTGTGTCCATGTCTGTGTGCCTCTGGGTGCTGGCTACCAGAAATGTGCAGCACTCAAGAGCATCCCTCCAGCTTCAGGGGGCATTTTATTATGGCTTGTGGTTAAGGACAGCAGTTAAGAATTCATGAAAGTTCTCAATCCAAGCCCCCCCCGCCCTGTTTTGTTTGAGGTTTTTCTGTGACCAGAAATCCTTTCTTCTCTGTAATTAATGTGTTCCTAATGTACCATGGACACTGAATGAGTATGCTGCAGCCCCTTCTCTTGTTGCATACCACAATTTTTTCAATAAACACTCAAATCTTTGACATGGCACTAACTCAGCTTACTGTATCACTGAATGTTATCAAATGTAATGAACACAGCCACACTCCCTCCTTGCATGATGTTGTCATTTTAATGTCCTTAGTCCTCTTTATTCCTGCTGTGGTTACAGCTCAATGGCATGAAAATTACTCTCAAGATGAAATTAAAATGACCCACCAGAGTCTGCATCTCTGTTTTAATGTGACTTTCTTTGCCCTTGCAGCTCTTCCCTCTAAATCCTTCAAGCTGGGTCCTCATCTTCACAGGCACTGTTTTCCCTCCAAAATCAGATAATTTTTGTGTCATTATACTGCTTTTCTTTACTCTTTTTTCACCCCTTTTCTCCTCTCACAAAACAACAGATTCATTGGGGTAAAGTAAGAATTCTGATTAACACCACATATGTATGAGTAACACTTAGAAGACTAATTTCCCTAATAGAAATAGTACTGAAACTGATTCTCATTTTTCTATTTAAAACATGAAAAAAAGAATACTTTAAAATGATAATAAACGTATAGTCCCCTTTTTATGCTGTTTAACAATCTGTTCCAATCTTTCTTCAGATGTCTTCAAACTAATTATAGTTGACTTTGTCTATTTTTAAAAACTAAACTGCAGGTTGTTCACTTTTAAGATAGTTTTGTATCAATCACTGAAGCTTATTTATGGGCTTGTGACTGTACTTGAGCTGGCTGGACTCACAACACAAGCCACTGAAAAATAAGTGAGGATCAATAAAAGCAGTCAGCCTGCCCATGATGCAGAATAGGAAACAACCAGGCTGAAATCCCAGGAGAACTTCTCAGGCATCACCCAGGATAGGTGGCTCCTGAGGCACTTTGTCACCCCTCTGCTTTCATCTCCATGTTCTGATTTGCGTTCCCTAATGACAACTGGCAGCAAATCTGAACGCTCATCTCTGCCCACAGCCCTTGTGAGGGACCACAAAGCCGTCCTGTACTTTGTACTTCACAGTGAGCAGTGCTCTCTTTATTTGGGTGGCTCAATAACCATGGCAACATTTTGTCTGCTCTGGCTCTGACAAGCCCATCCAATTTACTCCAGAGTTTGTGTTATCATTTTCTCACCTATACCAAGTGAGTTACAGCTGAGCCCAGCCCCTCACACACTGGGGATTCACACTGAGACCAGCAGCTGGTTTTCCTCACGTGCCATTTCTAGCTGCAGAGCCAGCACAGCTCCTGCCAAGCTCCCCTGCTAACCCAGGCCTCCCTGTGTCTGTCTCATGGCTATTCCCGTCTGTCCTTACATCTGGGATGTTTTTGTTCAATGATTTTTTTTTTCTCTGTGATAATAACATCAACAGTGGCAGCAAGCAGGAAAGAAACCCTTATAACCATGAATTCAGGCAGTGAGTAAGAGCAGCTCTTAGGAGCAGCTAAATCCCACCAAGATCAGTGGACACCTGGTGATGAAGTGCCTTTGGCAGTGGAATAACAAGTGCATTGAGGCAATTGCAAAACTGACCTACCTAGCAGCTCAATTGGGCAGGTGAGCTGGAGAGTGCAAAACAAAATAAGACAACACACAAACAGTTTGGGCATTTCCAAAGTACAAAAGTGTGCACCATGGCTTTGCACATCTGTCACTGTGGCTGCTACCTGGCTGCAGAACCAATTGCCTGGCAGCTCCATGCCTTCCATTAACCCCTTCAGGCCATCCTGACAATTAATAACATCTAGATTATTTCTGTTTTAATTTTATTAATCCATACTTCTTCCTATCCTTAACTGACTGCTGGAAAGCCTGAGCCAAATACTCCTGTTCCCATGCCAGAGCATTATCAACAGCAGAAGATGGAAACCTTTAATTGTTGTGGAATTGTACTTACTAGAGCATTCTGGTGTAATCGTATTTTCAGCAGTTTTATAAGAAGTACAAATATTTATCACGACTTTGCTTTTTAAACTATACAGTTGTTCCATTGCAGTAATTTTCCCTTTGCAAGGCTGCCATTCTCCTCCTTTGTATGATGGCCCTGATGGCAGGAGAGTTCTCAAGGGTGAGATAAAATAAACCACTCTGTTCAGATGGGACTCCAGTCAAGAGTGCATGGTAAGAAAGCTTTACCAGCAAGCTGCTTCCTACTGAAGTTGCTCTAGACATGTTACAACCAACACACTGCCTTGCAATGAACTTCCTTGCTCTGCTTCCCCACCCTCAGAAATCTGTGGTGGCTGTGAGCTGAGAACAGTCTTCTGCACTCACATGTCACATGTAAACAAACCAAAGTGTTTCTGAAAACACTGATTGCCCTGGCTGCTGCTGAAAATTCCCATCTTAGAAAAAGCAAATTGCAAACCAAACAGACCGTGGCTGTTTACAAACACTGAGCAAGTACTTCCAGAAAGTTTGCTATTCAAATCTGCAGGAGTTGGGCAATGCCATAAAAATGATCTGAAGTGCCCAGAAGTCCCTTATAAATACTGTAAGCTTTCTAAATGCTTTTTGAGCCACTGGAAATCAGTATATCTCACATCCACACAGATTTAGCGTGATGAATAGCAAAGAACAGTGGCAACTAAAACAAAATTCTAAAATGACAGACTTGTTCAGCTAAAGAATTATCCTCAGCTCTATCTGATGTCTGTGAATTCTCTGCAGCAGCCCTGCGCCTCACAGCCCGCCCCGGGACACCTCGCAGGCGGCAGCAGAGTCCTGTGAGTGCCCCTGTGCCCCCTCACCACCCGAGGGATTCGGGTTGGAAACGTGCACGGCCCCACAGTGCCGGGATGGGTGCAGGGATACTGCTGTTCCTCTGGGACACTGGTGACAGCAGTGTGGTGGCTGTAGGGGCTTTACTTTGTTTCCCTCTGCAGTTCAGTGGCTGGGCAGGGAACCAGGAATCCCAGAGCTCAGCTGAAACTTGTTTTTATTTGCCATGGTGATGAGCACCCATGTCTCTGCCCAGCACCAATGGCCCCAGCTCAGTGCCTCCTTCCAGCTGTTGGCCAAGTTGCCCTTTCTCTCCGCAGGGTGAACACTATGGTCACACTCCTCTTCTTCACAGACCAATTCCTGCAGATCTCCACCTCCCTGCCCTCCCATTTAATTTCAGGGCTGGGAGAGCACCTGACATCGCCGTTCCTTGACACTGCATGGACCAGGGTCATCCTCTGGAATGGAACCCTTGGTACAGAGTGGGGCTGAGGGAAAAGGAGACAGATTCAGCTGTGCACCTGGAGGTGGCCCTGCAGCCTCTCCTGGGGCTGGGGAGATGTGTCAGCTGGCTCAGCTCTGGGCCTCGGCCGTAACACTGGACAAATCCATGGGACCCTTGTTCCCAGGCCCAGGTTTGTCCCCCCAGAGCTCTGTGCTGCCTGGGAGCTGCTTGCAGGACTCTGGCTCAGGGCAGGGCTCAGCTGACTTGACAGTTTGGCAGCACAGCCCTGGGTTTGTGCCTGAAGCCAGTGCTCCTGACCGGAGGTTGGAGGTGGTCAGGTGGGTGTGGGGGTCTCCAGCAGAGCCTCACTGGCACCACACCGAGCTCTACTCCAGCCCTACATCAATCCCTACAGCTCCCACCCTTTCTACCTGGGATGGAGGACAATGGTTCAGCCCATGGTGTCTTTCTGCTCAACAGCTATGCGATGGGTGAGTCCCATGGGAGTGCCGGGCATGGGCCTGGCCCTGTCCCTCTTCTCAGCTTCCTCCCCTGGCACTTGTGCTTCCCCAGACGTTCTCCTGCATCGCAGCCTGACCCTGACCTGGCACATAATGGGGGGATCCTGGACTTCTACATCTTCCTGGGCCCCAACCCCAAGAGTGTGGTGCAGCAGTACCTGGATGTGGTTGGTATGGCTGAGCCATGGCCAGGATGCTGTGAGCCACGTGGCACAGCAGGGCTCTGGGGTGGCACAAGGCTGGGCCATCCCTGTCTACACCCACCCTCTGCCCTCCAGGGTTCCTCTTCATGCCCCCATGCTGGGGCCTGGGCTTCTGCCTATGCCACTGGGGCTACTTCTCCACCGACATCACCTGGCAGGTGGTGGCCAACATGACAGCAGCCCGCTTCCTCCTGGTAGGTCCAGGCTGCTCCTGGGGGCCATGGGGGGCTGGGGGGAGCCCCATGGGCTGGGGGTCCCACAGCAGCACGTGGGGTCCATGCTCCTGCCCAAGCCATGGTGCCACCATCCACAGGATGGAAGTGGAACAACCTGGATTATGCAGATGCCAAGAGGGATTTCACCTTCAACAAGAAAAGCTTCAAGTACTACCTGGAGATGGCGCGGGACTTCCACAGCTGTGGGCTGAGGTACATCATGATTGTGGTGAGTTGCACGAGCAGGCTGACACAGGTTCAGCTGCCCCAGGGTGGGGATGAAGGGAGGGCTGTTGCTGCTAAAGTCCTGGCTTTGTGCCCTTCCAGGATGCTGGGACCAGCAGCTCGGGGCCCCCCAGCACCTACATGCCCTATGACGAGGGCATGAAGCGAGGGGTGGTCATCCAAAACACCACAGGGCAGCCCTTGATTGGGAAGGTGCATGTGGAGAGCAGCCACAGTGCCCATGGACAGGGCTCAAGTGGGGCTGTGACAGCTGGACCCCAAGAGTGGGAGAGAAACCTTTGGGGGGCTGTGGTGGAAGGTGGGGTGGTGTATGGGGCTGGGTGCTCTGCCCAATGCTCTTCCTCCTGCAGGTCTGGCCAGGACCCACAGCCTTCCCAGACTTCACCAACCCAGAGACCCACAAGTGGTGGCACGACATGGTGAAGGACTTCCATGAACAAGTGCCCTTCAATGGCATGTGGCTTGTGGGTGGCCCTCTTGTAGCTGCTGGCCCTGGGTCCTGCCTTGCACCTCTGCTGGGCCCTGGTGCAGCAGCGAGGCCATCCTGTCCTTTCCTTCCCTCCCAGAACATGAATGAGCCATCCAACTTTGTGGAAGGCTCTCAGGATGGCTGCCTCAACAACAACCTGGAGCATCCCCACTACGTGCCAGGTACAGGAGTGGGTTCCTGCGAGTGCCAGGTACAGGAGTGGGTTCCAGCCCTGCCCAGGGCTCTGGGGAAGCCAGAAGGAGCCTGGGGCATGCTCTGAGCTCCACCTCTCCCCTGCAGGTGTGTTTGGGGGATGCCTGCAGGCTGGGACCATCTGTGCCTCCAGCCCTTGGCCTGTCCTGCTGCCTCCAAGCTGGGGGCTGCTGTAGGGGTGTGCTCAGCTCCAGTTGAAAATGGAGCCTTATCCTCCAGAGGCTTTATTGAGGGGCAGCTTGGCCCCTCAATAAAGGGGAATCCCTCGGTGCTCTGGGGCCAGGTGGCATTGGCAGCAGAGGGCAGAGCCTCGTGGGGTCACGGCTGCAGTCAAAGAGCTCCCAGTGGGCCCAGCAGTGGTGCTGAAGCCAGTGGCCCACGGCTGCTTCAACTCCAGGGCTGGCAGGAGAGATTTTCCAGTGAGTTGCACCCACCTGGTGCCAAAGATGCTGTAAGCAGGGTAGGGGATGGAGAACCAGTCCAGAACAGTCGGTGTCAGGTCTGGAGGGGTGGAAAAGGGTGAGAGCAGGGACAGGCACCTGTAGGAGGGAAACTCAGCCCCAGAGAGCTGCAGAAAGGTCATCGGGGATGGTGTCCCTGTGCAACCGGGATATTTAGCACCAGGCTGGGCCATGTGCTTGGTGCTGGGGGAAGGAGCCCCAAAGGGGTCCCAGGACCCTCTGCCAGTGGTCCTGTTAGGTCCCTGAGTGCCCTGCTTGGAGCAGACCAAGCTGAACACATCCTCTGTTGGTGACCAGCGGGGGGCATCCAGGGGCATGAGATTTGGTCACTTGCAGGAGGCACTGGGCAATTCTCTGGCATGGTGGGTTTGCAAATTTTGAAGTCGAGTGTGGTTTGCAGCCCCAGCAGCCCCTCGCTGGCCTCGCAGGGATATGAGGCTCTGCTGGGCTGCCACACTTCCTTTGTGGTTAACCAACCACAGGCTCCAGGCCATGAAGGGCCACCTGCCCCAAGCTGCCCCCCACAGAACCACTGGCTGTCAGGATCAGCTGCCTGATTGTGTGGATCTCTGCCACAGGTGTGTCAGCTGTCCCCTGCCCCGACCCCTCCCTGGGCCTCATCTCTTCGGGTCAGGGTAGACAGAGCCTGGAAATGGGAAAGCCCAGGCTGGCAGGAGCGAAGACCTGGAGGTGAGGCAGGGAGGACAATGTCCCAACGCCCCTGTCACCATGCCTCTTCCTAAGGCTGGGAAGTCTTCAGCAGCTCAGATGCCCATCTCCTGCTCCCCTCCCGCTGCCCTGGGCTCTGGGCATGTTTCATGCTTGCTCTCTCCACTTTGGCAGCACGCAACACTCTCATTGTCCTGTTTGCTGGCCGGGTGGCTTACTCCTTCCAGGTGATGGGCTTCCAGCCCTTCAGGCTCACCAGCAGCATCCCCCAGGGCCTGCCAGCCTTCCAGCCACCATGCTTCTCCCTGGCAGCGCCCAACGGCGCCATCCCCTTCCAGAGCACAGTGCAGGTGGGTGCTGGCAGCTCCCCAGGGGCTGCTCTGCTCCCTCCTGCGTGTGCTGGGTCCCAGCCCCCTGATTGGATCCTTCCCTCCCAGGACATGGGGGTCGGGCTGGCTGTGGTGCCGCTCATGGAGCTGCTGGAGACCATTGCCATCTCCAAGGCTTTGGGCAGGTCTGTGCCAGGGCCCTGCCCTGTGCTCTCAGGGGGTCTCTGCAAGGGCTCAGGGTGCCGAGGAAGGTGCTGTTCCTTTTGGGGCACTGGGGGTGACTGGGGTCCAGTTCATAGCATGGGCTGGCAGGAGGAGTCCTGTGGGGCACCTAGCTGAAATTTGCCCAGGATGAGAGCATTGTCTCAGGGCCTTCTGTGCCCAAGGGGTGCCAGGACAGGGCCCACACAGTCCCAGTTCTGCTGGTTCTGCTCTGTGTGCGTGACAGGTGCCTGTAGGAGCCTCAGGCCAATGCCAACATGTCCTTTCAGCCTCGCAGAATGGTTACAGGATTGACCCTGACCAGGAACTACTGGCTCTGGGTAAGAGCTGCTTGCTCAGGAGGGCAGGGGTGGGGTTCTCAGCACTGTCACGTGTCCCACAGCCCCTGAGCTGCCTGATATCCTCATCTGGGCAGTCCTGCCTCCACTGAACTTTCCCTCCCTTACCTCAGATGTAATGGGTTAATGTCTCAGTTTGTTCATCAAGTTGCTAAAGGGAGGGGAAGCCAATACAAGCCAATACAATATGTTGCAAGATGAATATAACAGGCTAGTAGGTTGCAAAATAAATGTCATAAGGCTTAAACCTTTGTTCATCAAAAGATCAACCTGGGTAGTGGAAAGAATTATGTAAACAACAGGAAACTGCTTTACCACAAGGCTATAAGACTCATATCGAAACTTTATAAAGTTCCAGAAGCAGTGCAACCAAGAGCCCCATAACCATATATGTAAAGGTTGTTGCAAGGGCTGCACTTGTGACTGAGGATGAAGATGAGAGCCTTCCTCGAACGACCGCCCAGAGGCAGACAAAGACTCCCTAGCAACAGCTTGCGCAGATGCAGAGTACACCGGAAGAACTGCACCCACAGGAAACATGGACGCATAAAAGGTCTGAAAACTGTCGGATGTGGTGTGAGCCGTTGCCAGAGCAGGCTGCAGGTTCAATCCCCAAGCCAGTGACTCCCCCGGCGACAGCCAGCGCTCCCGGGTGGGTGAAGCCCTTGACGGAGCGTCAAGGTCTCGGGTTTGATCCCTGGACCGGTCACTCCTTGGCTTCACCCAGCGCTGTAATTTGCCTATTACTGCGTGCTCTGTTAATTAATAAATTGCATTTAATTTGGACCTACTCGATGGTGATTAATTCTTCGCCACCAAACTATAACATCAAATGTTCTCACAGCTGAGAGGAATAACAGATTTGTCTTTACAAACAAGCTGAGGGTTTGCTGGTAGATAAAACTAGCACTGGGAGATAAAAGAAACAATGGGAAGGATGCCACTGATTGATGAAAGGAAAATGATATTTGCTTTTACAAATAAACTTTAGGTTTGCTGATAAATGAAATTAGACATTGAAAGATGAAAGAAACAACGGGGGATAAAAACCCCTAAATTCCATAAGAATTAAAAATTAAAAGGGAGGGTTATGCATTAGAGGGAAATCTTTGGTATCAGACGTATCAGGGAGTCTGTACCTCTCAAGTACCTCAGCCAATGGGGAAAGAGAGAAGGGAAATGCAGATGGGTAATTGGGATAAAAAGGAGGCTGCATCCTCCAAAAATGTGAGAGATCCCAGGGGAATGCCCCATGGCCTCTCCCTTTATTCAAATAAAGTTAAAGGACTCTGTCTCCTTTGTAGACATCAACCTCTAGTGTTTGTAGATTAATTTTCCTAACACAGCTCGGGAATTTCCAGAGCAGGCTGAGTCACTCTTGAGGTGGGTGGGCATTGTCTCCAGCCCCAGGCATTGTCTCAAGCCCCCTGCCAGAAGGAGGGAAAAGGTCACAAAGGGAGCACATGGGAACACAAACACAGCAATGCCTCTCCAGCCCCTTGCCTCAGGCATCGACAATGTCCTGGGCTCCTTCATCTCCTCATAACCCATCACAGGCAGCTTTGGCCTGTGGGTAGCAGGAGGGGGAGCAGGGCACTCGCTGGGGCTGTGTGGTGAGAGAGCTCTGCAACATCCTGAGTGGAAGACTGTGCTGTCCTCAGTGAGTCCCTGAGCTTGTGTCCTGGTCCCCAGCAGCACACCTCGGTGGCCAGGCTATGCATGTGTCCCAGTGGCCACCTTCCCTTCTGTGGAGGGCCACCTCCCTTCCTGCTGTGCAGTCCTGGAAGCCAGGGCTTGCTCGTGTTCCTCCCTGACAGGGCAGGTGGTTCTCCTGGGTGGGGTCTTTGGGCAGTGGGCAGGAGCAGCCCCCAGCCTCCCCGTCATGTGGGTTTGGGGTCTGCACACCCACAGGAGGGCTCATCACAGGCACAGCCCAGCCCTACCCCTGCCTTGCCCTGTCCCCAGGCTGCTGCCTATGCTGGGGACCTCTGGGCATCAGGGACCTCTGGGTGTCGGGGACCTCTGGGTGTTGGGGTGCCCATGGCTTAGGGTCCCTCTCCTGCAGGTGCCCTGGTCCTGCTGTCCCTGGCGTAGCTCACCTCTCTCTTCTATTACATCCCCAAAGTGGCGCTGGCTGCCGCCATCATCTCGGCCGTGGTGCCCATGTTCAACGCTGGCATCTTCTGGACACTCTGGCAGGTTAAGAGTGAGGGCATCAGTGGGCAACGGGCAGTCCCCCAGTCCAGCCATCCAGGAGACACTCCAGCAGTCACACTCGCCCCCCTGAGCTGGCACAGAGGCCCCTTCACGGCTTCCCCTGCTCCACTCACGCAGACCAGGTCTCCTCAACAGCTCTACACCATGTTTCCCATAGCAGATTCTCAGACATCCAGATCCTTGAAATAATTTAATCATGGTGCCATAACTAAATAACAGAATAACAGCTTGAGTAGGGTATTTCTGAGGAGGAATCCAGAACAAAGGAGCCTATGAACTTTTATCCTTTTATCTCCTCACAGACATGCTTAAGTCTGGGGATGGTCTCTGAGTGTCCCATCAAGGTCTGAGCATTTCATCACTGCCTCTAAGTGTCCCATCACAGTCTCTAAAGTGTCCCATCACTCTCTCTTGAGTGTCCCATCATGTGGCTGCCCACCAATGCCTGGGTCCTTTGTCATGGCCCCTTCCAAGGGCTCCCACCCAGGGCTCCACCGAAGCTGCCCCAGCCACCTGCACAGAATGGATTCCTCTAGACCCGGGTGCAGCCCGGCTGTGCCCGCAGAGCTGGCACTGTCAGTGAGTGCCCTGTGTCACCAGGACCGGCCACAGCTGAGCCTGGCTTCTCTCTCTTGCAGGGCTGGACCTTGTGCCCCTCTGTGTGACATTCCTGCTCTGCTTCTGGTAGGTCTATGGAATCGTAGCTGGGGTGCTGGTTTCTGGGGTTCTCCGGCTCTACTCCATTGCCAGGCCACCAATAAAGGTGAGCTTCTCCCCTCGCCTTAACTGGTTTTCCCAGCTTTTCAGAGACGGGGCAACTGAGAGGGGTTTTAAAAGATTTTATTCCATTATCAGTCCCGATGAAGGGTGAGACATAAGAGATGTAAAACTCAATGCCATTCTATCAGAAGCCACCCCATTTCCTGGTTACAATACCTTATAAATGTTTTTCAGCCTATTAGCTTTTGCCCCACAATGCTGCTAATACTTCTAACACCAATCACCCATATTTTTACCCCACATCTGCTTATGACTGATAAGAACTGTAGCATCCCATTGTGAGATGCTCTGCCCAGAGGGAGGAGCCAAGCATTCTACCCAGATATAATCTGGAGATTTTGGAATATTAGCATGGCTTCTCCACTGGATTTCCCAGAGGAGGAGCAGCTGCCTCTTCCACTGGATCTTCAGAGGAAGGCCATACGCTTTTTCTACAGGATCCCTGCTCCAGCAGAACCACACCTGACACTTCAGAAGGACTGCAGCCACAATTCCAATTGGACTGCTACCAGCACCCTGACCAACAGGCTGTCAGGTTGTGCTCTGACTCTGTCAGTATTGCTTTAGTTTACTGCATTGTTTATTTTATCCTTTTATTTCCTTCCCTATTAAAGAACTTTTATTTCCTGCTCCCATATTTTTTGCCTGAGAGCCCCTTAATTTAAAATTTATAGCAATTTCGAGGGGGGGCGGTGGGGTGGTTCACAGCCTCTCCATTTCAGGGGAGGCTCCTGCCTTCCTTAGCAGGCACCTGTCTTTCCAAACTGAGACATAACCATACAGGAATACCCAAAGCCAGTGGTGCACAGGGTGCTTTCTCATCACCCTGAGCAAGCCCTTCGCCAGCACTGCCGAGAGCACCAGGCTCATCCAGCGAGACCAGTTTGGACTGAACGTCCTGTGCCACCCCAGTGACACCAGCATCCTCCGTGGGAGCCACCTGCGCCATCCTGGGCACGGAGATGGGCTGTCCCCATGTCCCACACCGAGATGGACAGAACAGCACCAGTCCAACCCCACACAGGCTGTTGGGGTGCTCCTTGTCACAGTGATCAGTGCAAAGCCATCCTTCCTATAGGGAGCTGCTGACATTCTTTAAACAACTCTTTTAATTCTGGACCTTTTTCATGTTCTGGGCTGCTCCAGTGTTGATGCTTGGTGAGCTCTCAAAGCTGTTTGGGGGCTGCTGTGCTGCCCTCCAAGCAGACACGGGGGGTCAGCCTCCAGCTGAGGAGAGGGAAAACATCTGGGATTGTACTTGTGTACATGTGGTATATGTTATGGAATAATTCGTTCCTGTGTAAAATATAAATTAAATAAGCTGTGCTTGTATGAAAAATTCTTAAAGATTTAAAACCACAAGCCGCAGCCAGGGAATTGCTTTGCAAATTACGAAATCCAAAAAGACGTGGCTCCGTGTGGAGATGGGCCCTTTCCTGGGACAGTCCAGAGACACCCAAGGGATGAATACCTGATAAGTGTCTATGATCAGGATAGTCAAAGATGTGCATCCCAATACCAGGTTCCCATAACTCAACAATCAGCATTCATCACTTCCCAGAAACGGTTTTGTCCAACCCAGCACAGAAAAAAGGAAACTACACGAATATATGAAGCGAGGAGAAGACTAGGAGAAACTCTGCCCCAGAGTATAAAACTAGCCTGGCAGAGACAGCATTTGTGCCCAGAGGGCACCCGAAGCGATGGGGTTTGGATCTGTGCTCCCCCAGCGCTGATCCCAGGCTCGATGCTGCCCCTTTGATTGTGGCTATCTGAGACCAAATCCTGGTCGTGAAATTAAAAATAAAATAAAATTGATTATTGATTTGGCTTTATGATTTATTACTTATAACATACTCCTTACTGATTTTTATCCTTAGTTATCCTTAGCTTCTTTTATCCTTATCTTGTCTGTGGGGTGTTGTGCCAAACACTGCCCTGGGTCAGGGCTGGGCTGTCACCCTGGGGTGGAGCCCCTGGCTGGGCCCTGCCGAGGGGACAGGCACGGCGACACCAGGCTGTGCGATGGGGACAGCACCTGGGGCTGGGCAGGGTCGGGAATTCAGTTTCCTTGAACAGCCCTCGGGACATCGAGGGTGTAATAAATCAGAAACTGCTAATGACTCAGTGGGATCTCTCCCTTCCTGAGGGAAAGCTTTTTACTTTTGTGGGGGAAGGGGAGTTGTCTTCTGCATGTGGCTCAGTGTGTGGTGGGGTGGGAAAGAAACCAAAAGCAAGCTGGGGCAGTGCGGGGGTGGGGGGGGAAAGAAACCGAAAGCAAGCTGGGGCAGTGCGGGTGATCCGAGCCCGAGGGCACATTGTGCACAGCTCCTGCTGCCGGAGGTGCTGGAAGGGCGGAACAGGTGCCCAGGAGCCACACACCTGCCAGGACTCTGGGTCCTGCCCTGGAGTGCGCTGATCTGTGGGTATGGGGAGGGGGAAAAGAGGGGCACGGGGGTAAAATGGGCTGCTTGTTTAGGGCAAGGCTGCTGGGAGCCCGTCTTCGGCTCGGTCCTGGTCGGATCCGGGATGGGGCAGCAGCCGTGCCCCCCCTTTTGACTGCGGAATCCGCTTTTGTGTGTCGGGACCAGCACAAAGTGCTCTCCTCCAGCACACCTGCCCTCACTGCTGCTGCCGGGTCCTCCCTACGCCCCTGCGCCGGCCGGGGACTCCTGCACCGGGCTGATGGGTGGGGGATGATCGGGGGGTACCGGGGGGACCCCAGCCGGGATGGGGCAGACGCGCCGGGAGCCGTCGAGAGCCGCCCGGGAGCGGTGAGGCGGCCGGGGCCGGGCTTGGCCGGGGTGGTCTGGGTGGGGACCGTGCCTGTAAAAACCAAAGTTGGCGGCTCGGCGGAGAAAGGAAAGTTGTCCGGGCGGGAGTTGGCGGAGCGGCAGGACGGGCGGGCGCTGCGGGTGGTGGTGCCCGTACCCGTACCCGGTCACTCCAGTGGTCACTCAGTGAGTCGCGGTGCCGGGGCGGCGAGTGGCGGCACGGAGCGCCGGGTTTGGGCTTGGGCGGCTCCGGGGCGGGCGGCTCCGGGGCGGGCGGCGCGGGGCGGGGGCAGCCGCGGCTCCGGGGCAGGCGGCGCTGCGGGCTCCGGGCCCCGCTGCACCCTCGCGGTGCCCCCGAAGCGCCTCCGTGCGCCTCGATTTCCCCGGTGCACCCTGATGCCAGCTCCGCCCGGAGCCCTCCGGTGCGTGCCCGGGGACTGCCATCTCCTCCCTGTTCACTCGGGACGCCCCTATCCCATGTATGCTCCCGTGTCCCCCTCGGTCCCCCCCGTTTCTATTCCGGTCCTCCCCGTGCGCCCCTGGGGCGCCCCGGGAGCCGCGCTAGCCCCGCCCATCAGATGGCGGTCTCCTTTGCATACGTGCCCCGCCCATCAAACAGGTGTCTAATTTGTGTACAGGCCACGCCCGTCACATAGCTGTCTCATTTGCATACAGGCCCCGCCCATCAGATAGCGGCCTCATTTGCATGCAAGCCCCGCCCACTGGGTAGCACCGCTCCGGGCGGGGCCGAGCCTGGCAGCGAGCCGTGCTCATGTCCTGGCTCTGCCTGGGACAGAGGCAATGTTCTTCCCAGGAGCGGATTCAAAGCTCTGTTTGAGTTCAGGATGAGGCTGCTGTTGATCAGAGCCGGATGGTTGAGCTGCTGCTGAGCAGTGCTTCCACTAAGCCGAGGACTTCTCAGGCTCCCAGGCTGCCCGGGCAGCGAGGAGCTGGGAGGGGGCAGAGCCAGGAGAGCTGCCCCACTGCCCTGAGGGATGTTGCAGAGCACAGGGCATGGTGCTGAAGGAAACACTGGGGTGATCTGGCCGAGGGGTGAGGGCCACTGCTCAGGGGCTGGCTGGGCATTGCTCAGAGGGTGGTGAGCAAGCACCCTGTGCACCACTGGCTTTGGATATTCCTGTATGGTTACTGTAATTTTCCTTTTCTGTCCTGTTCAACTGTGTGTATCTCAACCCACAAGTCTTGCCTTTTTTTGCTAATGCTCTCCCCCATCCAGGGACTTGGAGTGACCTGGTCCAGTGCAAGGTGCCCCTGCTTGTGGCAGGAGTGGAATGAGATGAGCTTTAAAGTCTCTTCCAACCCAAACCATCCCACGACCCCTCTGGGGGGTGAGTTTCCAGTTTAACGATTCATTTCCCTGCTTTGCAGGGAGAAGAGAGGTGCAGCTCCATGCAGTCCCTGATGCAGAGGAAGAGGTGAAGGGAGAAGGGGCTGCTGGGTCTCCTTCCACCACTGAAGCAAAGGAGACAGAGGACGAGTTGCTGATGGACCGAGCAAGAGCTCTGCCCAACACCACACCTGACACTGCAGGTGGATCTCCCAGCTCTGCTGAGACATGGGAGGAGAAAAAGGGATCCTCAGTGCTGGAATATGCCACAGCTCCAGAGGACAACACAGAGCCCTCAGCTCAGCGTGGGGCCGGTGACTCTGCTCAGGAGGTTCCTCTGCAGAAGAAGGTGAGGACCCTGCTGGGTGCTGGGGAGCAGCTGTGCGTTGTTGCTCTCTTGCTAGAAGTGAGGAGGCCAAGCTGCATCCCCCACATCCCTTTGGCCATGTCAGGGAGCTGCTGCCCAGCTTCCTCCAGGAGAAGCTCTCTGTGTTTGCTGAGGCTGTGTTGTGCGTGTGGAGCTGCAGTGCCTGGAGGGGGACACCAGAAATTACATGAGTCAGCTTAGACACTGCTGCACTGCTCTGTGCTCCTGCTGAGCAAGTCTTGGGTACTAAACCTACACAGTTCTCCAGAGTTATTTGCATTTCACTGGCTGGTCTTGTACCTTCTCTTCCTGATCATTCTCTGTTAGCCCTGTGTAGCAGGAAAACATCAGCACTTGCTGCAACAGAGGAGGTGACAAAGAGTTTCCCTTTGGCTGTGAATAAACAGACATTGTGGCCTTTGTTTTTCTTTTTTTTTAATAGAAAGAGAACAAGAGAAAAGCAAAGAAACATATGTCCATCTCCAGGGAACCTGTTCCCCTGGACTCTCTGCCTCCTCAACCACAGAGTTGCCTGACACCTGAGTTTTTCCTCAGGAAATCCAACCCCCCGTTGTTGAGGGAGCAAAGCCAGGTGCTGATGGATGCACTGATGCCAGTGGAGATGCAGCTGAAGGCAATAGGCATTTGCACACCTGGGGAAGGAAGCTGGCAGCCCGGAAGCAGAAAGGCTGAGCCCTGCAGAGCAGCACAGCCAGGGGGGCTGTCCCAGCTCGCAGTGCCGCAGCCCAGGGGACAAGGTGGGGGATGGAGCAGCCAGGGGTAATGTGGAAGGGGACAGTGGTGCCCCTGGCCAGCTGCCAGCAGCCACAGCACAGGCCCGGGGCAGTAGCAAGCAGCTGCTGTCAGCAGGGCAGGGAGCGAGTCCCTCTGGGCTGCCTCCTGCCAAGGGAGCCCCCAAAGCAAGCCTGAGACCAAGACCTCCCCTGCGGCTCAGAGCCCGCAGACTGGGAAGGAGCTCAAGCAGAAAGGGACCAGTTCCACTGTTAAAGTGAGTGTGCGTGAGCTCTGGTGAGTGTTCCAGTGGGCACAGCTTCCCTTTGTCAGTGCGACTTGCTCCTGCTGTCAGTGATGCTGAGGAGCACCTGCCCAGGCATACAGGAGTGAATTGGGGAGGACTATGGGGACGCTCCAATTCAAATTCTGTTCTCCTGGGTGTCAGTTCTAGCCCAGCTCTCACTGAGAGGTGGCTCAGCTGCCCCCAGGAGTGGCAGGTATCTCTTCTCTAGCCAGCCGTGCTCTCTGGAGAGCTCTGGGATCCCCTTGAACAAGGGGATTTTGTGTTTTGCGGGTGCGTGTGCTCTGTTCATACACAGGCCCGGTAAGCTGGAAGTTGCTGTGGTTTCTCTTTCACTTTCCTTATGCCCCATCCTCTGGGACTGAGGCTCACTGAGCTGACTGTGTGGCAGTGTGTTTGGGTTGGGCTCCTCTCCCATCATGGGCTGTTTTCCTTAGCCAGTGGCTTCCCTCAGCGAGGGATGAGTGCTTCCAGGAGGATGGAGCTGGTGGTGCACCGGTGTTGGGGGGCAGATGGGCAGTAGAGCAGAAAGTACTGCACAGCTGATGGGTGATGTGGACATCTTGACTCTGGTGGGGCAGAAGCCCTGGGATCATCAAACAGAAATGTAAGGGAGGAAACAAAAAGGAAATTTGCTTTGTGTAAAGGAAGTCATGCAAGACTGCAGGTGCAAGACCGTGGTTAAGCAGTGTAGCTAAGAAACGTGAATGTGGTTATTTCTTAGCAGTGAAATATTTTACCTAAGGCTGTAAGTGTTTATAAATGGAGTTGTAGAAACAATAAATGGCTTCTTGCTTGCACCAGGTCTCTCAAGTGCCAACACACCAGGAGGAGATGCTGTGCTTCCAGGGTCTCCTGTTTCATTGGGCATTGTTTGTCTCCCTGTTGCAGAATGCAAACACAAAAGAGAAAAATCAGACCCCATGTGAGAAAATGCCCAATGTGAGTATGAAGACAAGTTGGAGCCAAGGAGTGGAGGCTGCCAGAAAGGAGGGTGCTGTGGCTGCAGCAGACAGCCCCAAGAACAAAAAGGAACAAAGGAAGCAGAAACCTGTGGAAAAGGTTAAAGAAAGGTGAGAACAGCCCTGCTGCTCCCAGCATTCTTCACTAACAGGAGTTGCTGTCAGGAGGACTCAGGACTCCAGACCGAGGTGCTGAGATTGGGTCAGTATGTACCTTGGACATGTGGAAATGGAGTTGTCTTGAAACTGAGGTTAGGTGGTTGTGCACGACAGAGCCAGTGTTGAATGGGAGATGCAGCACAGGTGATGTCCTGGGTGATGTGTTGAACCTGCTTGAGCATCTGATGGATAAAAAAGAGATTATTCTCTTATTTCTTGCTCTAATGAGCATCATGTGCTTCACACACAATGCTTCAGGTGAATAGTGTGAAGAGCTGTTTTGCTTAATGTGTATGAGCTGGAAGGAGTGGAAAGTGTGGCCATTCCAGGTGACTCTGCTAGGCCAGAGCATCTCCTGCTGCCTTTAGGAGCCCATTGTTCCTTTTTGCACTGGGCTTTGCACTAGGCCTGCTCAAACATCAGTCTGAGTGAACTGCTGCCAGAGTTTATGGATGTTGCAGCCACTCAGCTGGTCTCAAATCGAGCCTGATTTGAGGTCTACAGTGACTTGTACAATTAAAAAACCCCAACAGAATCACTTCTATTCCCCTTCCAATTCTTTCCTGCAGTTCTGTGAGCCGCAATGAGGGTGTCACAGTGTATTTCCATGCGATACTATCCAAAGACTTCAAGTTCGACCCTGGTACCCATAAAGTGTTCATCAGAGCCCAGGGCATTCCTTCCTACGCTGACTGGAATGACAACATCTGTGAGCTGAAGTGCACCCGGTGAGTGTTCCCTGCTCTGAGATCGGGGTCTCTGTGGGGCCTCAGCCGCTGTGCAAGGCGTGGCTCTTTGCCCACAGCTGGGGGTTGCAGCAAGGGTCTTCACAGTGGAGAAAACTGTTCTAAAGTGTCACCATTCCTATTAAAAATGGAGCAATGCATGGAAGGGGAGGTCTGTAGATCAGCTAACATGTCCTTTGCCTGCCTTTGCTGTGTTTGTGTTTCCAAGGCCTCTGGAAAAACATGGATACCTCATTGAAGGCTCTGTAACTCTCAGCAGAGAAATCCTGGATGAATACATTCCTTACAAGTACTGGGTGACCTGTGGGGAGGGGGAGTATGAGTTAATTTACAAGAAGTCAGTATCCAATAATCCCGTGAATCGCTGCTTACTGATAAACAGTGGATTCCTCAAAAATGGAGGTGAGCTCTGTTGGCTGGACCTGCACCTTGGGGTGATCCCTGCTGTCCTATGGCCCAGCATTCCTGGCAGGCAGCCCTGTCTGAAGCTGGCAGCTCAGTGGGCTGCTGGGGGTATTGCTGTGGCAGCTGGAAGGGAGAAGACACCTGATTGCAATGGTTGTTTTCCTGTGTTCTCCTTGTGTTGCTGTTCCAGAGTGGCACCAGTATGATGACATCGTGTGTGCAAAGCCTTCCATGCTCAAAAACTTCCAGCACAAAGTTGGTTTTGATAATAACAAGGAAGTGGTGAAAGGGAAGAAAATTGCTGCCAAAATTATGTTAGAAAGTATCTTCAGCATTCTTGCAACCCGGAGTCCTGACAATCTGAGGAGTTTCTTCTGTCATCTGGGGCAGTTCTATTACGTTGCAGGAGGCCAGCGGGTGTTTGATGGTGGGCCAATGACATGGGAAGACTTAAACTTCGGCGCAGAGCAGGTAATCCCTTCTCCTGCAGAGACAGAAAGCATTCTGCTACTGAACACAAACTTTAATTTTGCTGCTGACCTCGGTGGGTTAATTTTGCT
The DNA here is from genome assembly GCF_027887145.1 of Ammospiza caudacuta. Taxonomy (NCBI): domain Eukaryota; kingdom Metazoa; phylum Chordata; class Aves; order Passeriformes; family Passerellidae; genus Ammospiza; species Ammospiza caudacuta. The sequence goes on along the minus strand of NC_080596.1, from coordinate 17,775,159 downwards.
TTTGCAGTCAAAGTTCAGGTACAGAAGCAGTGGGGATCCTTCTGGGGTGGCTGTCACTGACTGCATTCAGGCTTCAGTCAGCCTGTGCACCTCGGTGTGGTTCTGAGACCCCATGGGTGTCAGCAGCAGGGCTGTGATGTGGTGACTTCATACCTGAGTAGGTTTTGTGTCTGGATATTGATTTCCTAACCCTTGCCATTAAGTTTGGCTGCTAGTTGTTCTGTCACTAACAACTTCTCTGCACTCATCTCTTGCTCCAAAGCTGCCTGCTTTTTGGGAGAAGCTCCTGGTCCTGTTCTAAGTAGTGATGCCAGTAGGGTTTCTGGAATCCAGAATTTCTTATTTGACATAATTAGGAAATGTGACAGAAATGCCATATTGTCTTTTTTGGTTTTCAGGGCTGCTCTTTCCTGTCCTGTGGCCTCACTGGAACTGGCAGAAGACATTGGTTTCAGAAGAGAAAGACTAATGCTGTGCTTGGTTTGTTTCTTCTCTTCTTTATCCCAGGTGAAAGATTTACTGCTAAAATATGTGAAGAAAATAGCTCTCCCTTTCCTTGCACCAGAAGCAGCTCCAAAGGGCAGAGTCATCCAAAGCAAACTGGCTGTGGGGCTCACCATTCTTGTGGTAGTTGAGCACTATTCACTCTCAGTACCTAGAAGTGACCTGGCTGACCTGTGCAGCCTCCTGTGCTTGGATCAGGTGTCACCACAAGTTGTACAGAATGAGATTGATAACATCAAAGAGGCTTTTTCAGGAGTTTCCAAGTAAGTGTTCCATGTACCTTCTAACTGACCAGGCTGGTGTTGCTTTGATAAAACAACTGGAATCCAGCTCTCTACTGCTAGAGAACCAGAGAAAAAGTTACATTTGGAGGTATCTTTGGAGGTCTCAGTTCCAGCCTCTTGCTTGAAGCAGGGCTAACATCCAGGCAAGGTTGTAGTGCATCATTCCACACTTTTGGTTGGTTTCCCCTGGAGTGCCTGTTTGCCAGGTTGTAATCTGACTACGTGGAACTGGATTTGGAGTTCTTCACTTACACAGGTGTAGCCATTGCATTTCTCTCTGGAGTCCTTCTCTGGGTGGGTGTCACAGGGCTGGGGGGGCTCATGGGGAGACTAGAAAAAGGATTGGATCTTCCCAGTGCTCCAGCAGCAGGATCTGTGCAGAGAGATTCCATAACATTGCAGCTCTGGGCCTTAAACCTGGACAGGTACGCTCTGCAATGAAGAGTAGATGGAGCTAAAATAATGACCAGAGATTAATTGAAGGTGCATAGGGAGATTGAACCATGGCCTCCCACACCACTAGGGCATTCCCAAGGCCAGGATAAAGCTGTTCTTTCACTCAGTATCTTTGTTTTGTTTTCTTTTTTTTATTTAGCTTGAGGATTGACCTGACAAACCTTTGCCAGAGGTGCATTGAACTTGATGTAGACCAGTGGGTGTGGGTCCTTCCCCTTCTGCATTCCTTTGCTGCTCCCCTGCAGCAGGAGCACGGGCTGGTGGAGGAGGATGCCTGGGCAGGGCTGCAAGGGCTTCCATTTGCTGAAACCAGGATGAAGCAACATGTGTGAGTTTTCCAGAGCTCCCAGTTCCTTCCAGTGCCCTCAAATCTCTTTTTGTTTTTCCCCTTCCCCGTTTTTAAAGAGTATGAAATGTAGCATGTTAAGGGAGGATGTTTGGGGTATTTGGGTGCAGCCACACTAGTGGCTCAGGGGTCACTGAGTGTAGCTCAGTTGGGCACTCTGTGACCAACACAACCCCCCCCCCCCCCCACCCAGTTCTGCCAGCCAGGGAGCAGGTGGGAGCTAAAGCTGCTCCTGTTGTGTAGAGTCTGAGCAAGACCTGGAGTTTATTTTCCCTGAGTGCTTGTGCTCAGTGGTTTGGTTCTGCTGTGCCACCCCTGGGCCCTGGAGACTCCCACTGATCTCAGCTGCAGGGACAAAAGCACAAGAATGGAGGAGACTCCTCTGTGGGCTGCACGAGCTCACAGCCTTTTGTTCCCTGGAATCCTGAAGATTTTGTTTTGTCTCCCCTCCAGAGCAACCCAAATGCTGGCACGAATGAGAGAAAAGAGATGCTTGATGGAATTTGATGGGACTCTAGTCAAGTCCTGGCTCTGCATGGTGCCGCTGGGGAGCCTGGCTGACTTCATAAAAGACTTCTCCAGTGACCCGTTAGTTACTCTTCAAGGTGTTTTATACAGATTGGAGAATGCTGAGCTCTCGTGCGATAGCTCTCAGGTTTGTCATCTGGCAGCTTTACCCAGCTCCGGGATGAAAGCTCCAACTGGGCTCCTGGGTGTCTTTTGGCAGAACTGACCATCACTGAGGGGATTGGGGCTCACAGCAGGTCACAGCACAAAGAGCCTCAAACTTAGCTAAGAGCAAAAATAGTTGCTCTGAAGTCAGCGACTCCTCAGGGGGAGAGTTGGGGATTTATCTGCAGCAGAAGGTGTTGGCATTGATGAGAGGAGGGTGTTCGTGGCTGGATTTGCTCTTGGTTAGTGATGGCAGATGTTTTAATCCTGACCTCCTCAGATGTGTACCTGAAACTGTTTTTTTTGTACAGGAGGGTTGGGCAAGGGGCTGCTGGTTTGAGAGATTTTCCTGCTGTTGTGAAAACTTTTGTATTGGTGCAAGAACAGCAGGAGTAGGACCTTCAACTAATAACAGAAGTTGTAAGAAGTACAGGTTGGGTTTGTGTGTATAAAAGCTGCCCAGGTATTGGCTCTGACATCCAGGAAATAAGTTCTGCTATTTTACAAAATAGCAGAATTTTTGAAAATACTGGAGAAGATGCAAAAGAATAGTGAGTTCCCTCCTCCTCAGCTAATCAGAAATCAGTCTCTAAAATTTCTTCCCCAGTTTCATATTTTTGTCTTTCCAGTCTCAGGTACTATTGAGGATTCTGAACACAGTGCTGCACGCCTTGGATGAGCCCCCAGCCAGGTAAGTGCAGTGCACCTCTGTGAGAGCAATGTCTGCCTCTGCACCAGGGCTGGGGTCCTGCTTGTGTACCTTGAAATCTCTGTTGAGAAAAAAATCCTGGAGTTCCATCCCATCTTTTCAATCCATCTGAGGGAGGTAGCTGCCATACTGTGTTGAATTTGGTGGGGTTTTTACTTTGTTTTTAATTTTTTATTTTTCCTTGGAGCAGAAAATTAACTCTCCCTCTGTGTTGCTGCCCTGCAGAGCTCTGGGGCCTCCTTCTTGGCGGTGCTGCTTGTCCCGCTGCCTCAGGCTGCACGAGAGGCTCTGCAAGGCTGCCAGCACAGTGAAGTTGTTCCTGGTCCCTGCCACTGCTGCAACCCTGATTGCCAAGGTTGCCCAGCTTCAGCCCCCAGCAGTGAGTACCAAGGAACTCTTGGCTTGATACAAGCAAGGTACCCAGAAGTATTACAAGTGTGGCACAACACACTGGGTTTAGGTCAGGTCCAGTCTCTGAAGAACTTCACACTCTGAGCAAGACTGTGATACTTTCAGACAGGTGTGGAGTCACCTGATGAGTTTGGTTCTTCTTGAAAGTAAGGTCAGATGCTCAGGTTTGCTGTAATAAGCTTTGTTTTAACTCTGGTTTTGTTTCCCCTTTAACATTTGTTTACTTCCTGGAACAAGCTTAAGCACAACCTGCCTGTAACCTGCACTTTCCCAGCCTCTCTGCTTTTATTCAAGCAGTGCTGGGTCTGTTGCTGGGCTGTTGTGTGTTCTGGATGGTTTTGGTCTTCTCTTTAGAAATACTGATTTAAATCAGTTATCTATTGCTGTCCTGCTTGAGCTGTGTTTATTTTGTTGTCTTCCCTCTGTGTGGGGCAGGTTCCAGGGGATGCTGTGGAGGAAGTCCCAATGGAAGAGTTGCTCAGTGGAGCTCTGAGGGAAGCTCGTGCCTGGTTCAGAAAGGTTTTAGATCGCAAGTTACTGCTGAAGCACTCAGACCATGTGATCTTCTCTTTCTCCCCTGAACTTGAGGTTTGTCATCTTTTGATAAACTACAGTAAAAAGGGATTTTACTGTAGCTTAGCCAGGGTCTTGAGTCTGCTGGCTCTTTGCTGGGCTCTGCAGATGTGGCTTGTTAAGGAGTGGGGTGGGGATGGGCAGTGTTTGAAGCTCACCTCTGTTCTCTTCCTTGGCTGTTCCTAAAGGCATTGCTGGGTGAGGAGCTGCCCCTTGATGTTGTCTTGCTCCCAGTGTGTCCCACTGGTTGTCCTCAGGCCTTCCAGCAGGCAAAGCTCAGAGCAGCCCTGCCAGTCTGAGCTGCTGCTCCCTCTGGGCCCTCTGGCCCTCTCTGGGACAGTTTCCAGCAGCAGGTTGGAAGTAGCTCATCCAAATGTCTCCTTCAGCAGCTGAGACATTTACACACTCTTTGGGCTTAAAGAGCAGCTCTGGGAGTGTTCCTTTTCCTCAGAATGGAAACATCTGAAAGGGTTGCAGACTGTCTGAGGCGTGTGGGGCATCTCTTCTACATTGTTCTTTTAATTTCCTTTCTTTCATTTTCCTTTCTTTTAATTTTTCTATTAAATCTCAGCACTCAGTAGTTTGGGTTGGTTTGCTTGTCCCCTGCAGGTCTGGGATAAGTTTGTGAAAATCAGCTTTCCAGATAAGAAGTTCACCCAGAAATGGAGGAGCGCTTTACTTGAAGATCTGAAGAAAAGAATCCAGCAGGTAGGGGAGACTCCAGGCAGCCTTGGCTGGTGTTCAGAGCAGATGGAGTGACTTGTGTGTGGAAACCCAGGGCACTGGGAATATTTCTCTGTCTCCTCTCGGGTGTCCTGACCCCCAGGGGAGCACTGTCTTTGACCCCTCATCCATGGAGAAAGTTTCCTAGACTTCAAGATAGACTAGAATCCACAAAAGTGTGAAATAGATTATAGAGAGTAGTGTAGATGTATCACTTGGTGAGAAATTGAGGTTTTGGGATTTTTAGTATGTTGTGGATGGAAGCAAGATGGAGGGCACAGGGTGTCCTGGTTTTCTTCTTCATGCTGCTTCTTGCTTCTTCTTCTTGGGTTTGGGTGGCATTTTGTAATTGGGCAGAAAAGTCCGCACTGCGAGCTCTTTGGGATCAGTTATTGGGTTAAAAAGGGGAATAATCCAGGTGTCAGTTCTTAATTGGATAGTTGAGTCTTAAAAGACCTTGTAACAAGAGATTGTCAACCATTCTGTGCCTTCTAATGAAACTGAACTCACAGTAATGAGACTGTTTTACTGATAAGAAGTAATAAACACCTGAGTCTGAACACAAGTTCGGACCATCTCAAGTGCCTTCAATCCAGACCCAGAGAAACCCACAGCTGCTACTGCCACACTTGTGCTGTGCTTGGAGCAGGAGCACGTGCAAACATGGTGGCTTTGGCCATAACAATTGCCATTGCTGTTATGAACCAGGTTGTGGAGGGTCAGCAATTGACCATGATGATGTCTCACGCTGTAATCTTGGTCAGTGGCCTGGCTCGGGTCCTGGTGCTTTAGAGGAAATCTACATTCTGAACAATTGTCACCTCTGTGGTTTTAAGAACCAGCAAGTGCAAAGTAAACACCCAGGGGCTCAGAGAAGCCAAGCTGGTGCCTCTCTTCTCATTCCTTGTGCAGAAATGGTGCTGCTCAGGCTCCCAAATGCACACCCACATGTGTTAGTCCCTTCCAAACTGACACTGTATAGCTCCTCATTTTTTTTCTACAGCAGTTACATATTTCCTTAAGCCATTGAATTTCATGGTGAAGTCGGGAAACAAATATTTTCTGCTGTGAGCTTGGCTTGGAGAGATGGCTATTAAGTAATCACACACTTTAGATGGAAATCATTAAAAGATTTTCCAAGCATTTATTTGTTTGATCTCTCTCCCAGGCCCTCAGAAATGGGCTGATGCTCAGGTTCCTTTTATTGTCTTGATAGCATTGCTGCTTCATACTGCCAGGAGAAACACTTTGAATTGATGAGAAATCTCCCTTTTGCCCTTCAGGAGCCTCCAGTGAACCAAATCTTGGTGTACTGTTCTCAGCACCACCACATCACAAAGACAGACTCCTCCATCAGCCAGTGCTTCCAGAGCTGTGCCATAGAGGCTGTACCTGCAGCTTGCCAGGTACTGTGTATGCCCTGGTAGGGGAAAGGAAAGGTAGGGAAGGGAGGAGAAAGGAGAGTGGGGTTTCACAGCAATTCTGTTGCACAGGGATGTGCCTTGTGGTGGAAGGGGAGGTGGAGGTTGCTTGAGCTGCTGCAGATTGTTTGTTAAACAAAAACCGGAAAATATCAACAAGAAATTAGGAAATGAGGTCTGTGAGGAATATTTTTAATGTGTTTCCACCATGAGCTCTGGTGTCAGTTGTGTCACAGGGCTGCTTTGGAATATTCCTCAGCACTGGAGGGGACTCCTTGGCATCAGTGCCAGTTCTGAGACACAGACACAGTGGCACCTCAGAGTCTGACCTGCCCCTGTCCTTTCTGTGTGCCCTGGCAGACGCAGAACAATCTCCTGGAGCAGATCTCTTCCTACAACATGGGCAAGTTCAGCCAGCTCGTGTCTGCTCTCATGGTGAAGCCGTGGCCAGTCGTGGCTGGGCAGTCTGAGGGGTATTCTGATGAGATTCTTCATCACCTGCTCACATGGCCTGACATCAAACATATCTTCAGCTTTAATGGTAGGTCTGTAGTTGGGTTTTAGGAGGCCTTGAGAAGCTTTTCTCTGCCTCACTGCTGCCACTGCACAGAGCAGCAGAGAGAAATTGTCCTGCTCTTATTTTAGTCTCTATCCCAAAGCTTGAACTATTCAGCTTGGGTTTGGAGAGGGAAGGCCAAGGAAAAAGGAGCCACTATTCCTCTTGTGCTAATCCACTACAACTTCCTTAGGATTTGTGGACCATAACTTTTTTCCCTGAGAAGTTCTCACAAGTTATTGGCACACAAAAATGCCAAAGAGTTGGCCAAGAGAACAGATCCAAATGGCTTTTGTTTGCCCCACAGGGTTTGAGTCTGGGCTCTCCATGGAAAGTTTCCACATTGCTGTCCTGGGATCCTGGTTTTGTTCAGAAAGACATGAGGGGCTGGAGGGTGGTGTGAGTCCACAGGCTCTTGGGTTCAGTAGGAAATGGAAGGACTGTGCCATGGCATGGAAAAGTTCCTGATTCTACCTGTTTTTTGGGAAACATGACATGCTTTGTGTCATGAACAGAAACAAGCAAAAACCTTCTGGACACGCTCACAGATGAAGCAAAGAATGTCGTGGCTGTAGCAGACTCTGTGCTTAAGAGTGTCACCGATGACATCCACAGCCGCTGCATCCTCGTGAAACACCTGGAGAAGGTTTTCCAGCACAAGGAACAGTTCCTCTGCATGTGGGAGACAAGTAAGAGATGGGTTCAAAGCGGCATGGTTGGTTTAGTGCATCACTGTAATGATGCTGGTCTGCTCAGGAGGGACTGCAGGGGTTGGGGGTGCTCAGGAAGGGCTGCAGCAGTTTGGAGTGCTGTTCCTTGGCCTGGGCAGGGATCTCCCAGCTCTAGTTTGTCACTGCGGGGTTGTGACTCTGCAGTTCCCAACCTGAGTTGGGATGCAGGGCTTGGTAAATGTCTGCTTTGTGACTACAGGTGAGTTTTCTTTCAGAGCACCAGCAATGGCCAAGTGAGGAAAAGGAGAAGTTCCAGAGAAGCCTGAAAGAACAGCTGACATTGAGGCACGAAGAAGTCACACAGCTCAGAAGAGAGAAAGAAGCAATCAGAACCTTCCTGAGAATGTGCCGGGGGATGCAGAAGCGTGTGAGAGGTAGAGTTCTGGGGAGCAATCTGAAAGTGTCAAGTCCAGAAAACAGCATTTTCCTTGAAAATCTCTTGGCTTTGGGAACAGGTTTGATTCTAAGCCCCAAAGTGAGGGTGAGGAGGGGTGGGGGGAGTAATTTGATGCACAAGCACTCAATTGACCCACCACCCAGAGTAATGGGGGTGGGTCAATTGAGAGCTTGTGCATCAGATGACACTTAGAGGCTTTCACCTCTCTGGTAGCATTTTGTGGCTTGGGGGATGGGATAAAGTGAGCTGGAGTGGTTGCACCATCTGATCTCCCTCTGGCCTGTCTCTGGTTTACAGTGGTTTTAGGTGAGGTGGAAGTTCAACACTCAGTAGATCTTCACTCAAAAAGACTGAATCAAGTTGTGATGGTGGGAAAGAGGTCCCTGCAGACCTTCTACAGTCTGAGCCCAGAGCTGAAAGAGTTTGTCCACAAAATGCACTCTTTTAAGGACAGCTCAATCTTCCAGCAGTTCTGGGAGGAATCAGTAGAGAAGGTAGGAGAGAAGTATGAGCGTGACTCTTCAGAGGAGGAGGAGGAGATTGTTCCTGAGCTGGGCCTTAATGATATTTTGAACTGCATGATCCGCCCTTGCTTTAACAGCTATGCAGAGCTGTATGATGAACTCAGATCAGGAAGTCTCACACTTTCTGCAGTTGATAGAATTTTCCAGGAATTCATACGTCGTCCTGAACGTCTCAAAGCAGAGCTGAACACCATCTGTGAGCTTCGGCCTGCAGAGGACAGAGGCTGGGTTGACCATCGAGTCCAGCAGATCCAGCAGTACCATGAAATGAATTCAACCTGTGAAGCTGCCAAGATCATTGACTGTGTGAAAGAGAGTTTAGGCCTCTCTGGTGACTTCAGTATCCTGGGAAACTTGTTGCATATAGTAAGTATCTGTGACTTCAGCTCTTTACTGTCAGGCTGTTGGCTAAATTCAAACCTTCCCACAAGTCTATCCCAGTCTGTAAAAAGTCATTCCTTGTCCCAAAATGCTCCAAATGCTTTTGTGTAGTCATTCCTTAAAGAGAGATGATGATACTGCTCAGTTGGGGTATGGCTTTGCAGAGGGCTTTCCTTTCCCTGCTGCAGAACCAGTGACATTTCCCAATTCCAGACTCAGTGTGTATTTGCACCACTTGCTTTCCAGACAGAAAAGCTTGAACCCTACCAGACCCAGAAGTTGGATTCCATCAGCCCTGAGCTCATGCAAGCCAAGCAGCTGCTGGAGGGGATCACTCAGCCCCGCTGTAGCTGTCTGAGGGAGCTCGCCCGGCAGAAGGAGTTTGTCTGCTGGGTCAGAGAAGCACTGAAAGGTGTGTGCTGCTCACCCAGGAATCAGACAGAGAGTACTAGAAGGGATGGCAGTTTGTGTGGGAGCAGAAGGAACTCTGAATCCCTGACCCATCTGCTTTGTGCCTTTGCAGCTTCTGGTGTTGAGAGTTACATCTCTGATGGGCTTTGGTGTAGAACATGCTATGAGGACGCTTTAAATGTGCCCATGCACTGGTGCAGCACACAGTGACCACCCAGCTGGGAGCTGGGCTGGGTCTGGAGGGCTTCAGCAGCTGCTGCTGCTGCTCAGTTCAGGCCTCTTGTTTCAGGGGATGGAGCTGTGTGTCTGCCAGCTGAGATGTCTGACCTGTGCAAACACCCTCAGCCACACACACCCCCAGGCACTGCTCCCTTCCTGGCTGGGGATCTGGGGGTCCATGGATGGATGGATGGATGGCCTGGGAAAGCTGATGGGCAGTTACACAGGAGCTGCTGCTCAAAGCATTCTTCCTGCATTTCCTGTAGAGGGTGGTGATGAGGGCTGGTGTCCAAGCTGCCTCACATGTTGCTCACTCCTGTGTTGCCTCCTTTCAGACATAAATGAGCTGAAGGTGTTTGTTGACCTGGCCTCTATCTCGGCGGGCGAGAACGACATGGATGTGGACCGTGTGGCCTGTTTCCATGGCGCTGTGCACGGCTACTCCTCCCTGCTCTACGAGCTCCACCAGGGCTCAGGCTTCAAGGACTTCATGAGTTGCTTGGAGAAGCTGTGGCGAGCCTTGGACAGTGATAAGAGCCTCCCCGAGAAACTGGTGAGTTCTGCTGGGACAGGGCCTCTGCATCCTCCTGCCTTTCTGCCTTCCAGGAGTGGCTGGAAGTTGGGCTGCACTGGGCAAATAGCACCTGTGTGGGGACATCACTGTGGCTCTTGTTTATGGAGGAAAAACAGCTGATGTTCCTGTGGCACAAAAATTCACTGCAGCAGCTGTAGCTGGTGTAGCACAGGTTTCTCCAGGGTGCTGTGAAGCTTTCCACTGTGATGTGTGGCCTAGCTCATGCAAGTTTGATGTTGTGAAAGAGGGAAGGCAGGTGCCTGAGAACTCTTATCCTTTTGCAGCAGGGCCTGCCTCTGTAGCAAGAGGTGTTGGAGCACTGTGGGCTCTGTTCAGCCTCCCATGGAGTGGGTAAGGAAGGACTGTGCAGAAAGAGCAGGCTGAAGCCAGTACTCATTGCTTTCTTCCTTCCCCATCACAAAACTCTTGTGCCAGCCCAAGCTGTTTGTCCTGGTCAGGTGTAAGCAGAGATCAGATTTCAGAGCAGTCGGGGCAGTGCTGTGTCTCCTCTCCCCACAGCGTGCCTCAGCTCAGCACCTGGAGTGGCTGAAGACAGTGAAGGAGAGCCACGGCTCTGTGGAGCTGTCCTCGCTGTCCCTGGCAGCTGCCATCAACAGCAGAGGGGTCTATGTGCTGAAGGCACCAGCTGATGGCCAGAAGGTGAGGCTGAGATCACTCAGCTCCCGCTGCCCCTCCTGCCTGGGGGTTGCTGCCCTGGCCTCGGGCAGAGCCCCAGGCATGCTGACAGCTCCTGCTCTTGCTCTTGGCAGGTCTCCTTGGACAGTGTCCTGCGCTTCACCCTCCCGGTGATCTCAGGGGACACTGAGGCCTCCCAGAAGTACTCGCTGGCAGAGCTCCGCGAGCTGCAGAACAAACTGATGCTCATGTCTGCCAAGGGAGAGCAAGGCCTGGAGGTGGAGAGGTTCTCTGAGGTCCGATTCCAAACCCAGGGGGTAACTGGTGTTGGGCCAGGGCTGGTTTTTCCCATGATCATAAGATTTTTAAGGCTGTGGTTGACAGTGGAGTTGCTGGGAGTGTTCCTGCCTGTGGTTCCCTGCTAAGGTAGAGCTAAGCTGCAGACAGAAGAGTGAGCTGGTGGCCTTATCCTCTGGCTGCACTGGGGATTGTCCTGGCTGGCAGCATCACTGTAATGTTGTAGCAAGCTGGGAGTTCCTTACTGGTTTCCTGGGGATGCTGTTGTTAAAAAGTCACAGAGAGTCTCTGGTTGCTGTACAAGGCCTGACACGCTTTGGGGCATTCACTGAATATCTTTCCAGGGGTTTCACGGCTAAAACTTTCAAATCAGCTTGTTTCCCTCTCCTCTGTCTTTGCACAGGTCTTTTCCAATGTCCAGAGACTTGCCCAGGCCTTTATAGACCTTTACTCAGCTGGGAACATGCTTTTCCGCTCCTGGCTTGCCCAGGTGTATTGTTCACCCCACAGAGAATCCTGTGTTCTTATAGACTTCTCTCTGGACCCCATCCCAGTGCTGGAAGGGCAAGGGGATATGGCAGCTGTGCTTCCAGCCCTCTGCAAGACTATGGAGAGTTTCCTGGAGAGCTGGAAAAGCTTCATGAATGCCAGGCGACATAAGCATTTCTACCTGAACTACTACAGTGCAGAGCAGCTGGTGTTCCTGTGCTCGGAGCTGGGCCGGGGCAGCCCCAGCCAGGCTGCCCTCATGATGCTCTCCTTCCTCAACCCTCACTGCACTGAGCAGGATGTCCTCACAACCCTTGGGAGCCAGGGCCCTCCCAGTTCAGGGAAGGCTGCTTCTGACTTCCAGGTGCTGCTGGATGGGGAGAGGGACCTGAGTGCCCGGCTGAAGCGCATCTGGGAGTGCTACATGAGCAACATGGACTCCTTCCTCCCCAACTGCCTGGACATCAACACACTGGGCCTGTGGCTGAAGAACCTGGCCAGCAGTGGCAGGGAATGTGTCACCAGAGACTTCCCTCAGGACCTGCTCTGTGTGGGCCAGCCCAACCTCATCCTCTGCCCTCGCTCCGAGGTGCTCAGCTCTGCCCTGGCCATTTACATGAACAGCCCCGAGCAGCCCCTTCCCACCTTCGACGAGGTGCTGCTGTGTACGCCCCAGACTAGCGCAGAGCAGGTGGGGCTGTTCCTGCGCAGGTGCCTCATTCCCTGCCAGGGTGGGAACAAGATTTACACCATGCTCTACGCAGATGAGCTGAGCTACGATGTCAGCTGCAGGGCAGAGGAGCTGTTCCAGCACCTGCAGTGCTGCAACAGCTCCTACAGGCTCGTCATCCTGTGCAACTGCGAGCGGGAGAACAGCTACCTGCCCTCTGCCTTCAGCCACTACAAGGTGCACATGATTCCCCAGAGGTCACAGGAAGATATCCAGCAGTACCTGCAGCGCCACTTCCGAGTGGCTCAGCCCTCCAGCTCGGCTGCAGCCGTGTTCAAGGAGCACATGTGTGTTGGGATTGTGTCCTCCAAAAGAGCTGGCATGGGTAAGATGGCATGTGCAGATTGGGCTCTGCTGAGAGCTCAAAACCAGGGTGGGGTTTACCTTGCCAGGTTTTGTGTCCAAGATTTAAGTGTCTTGGTCAAAAAGAGCAATTCAGACTCGTCAGTGCAGGGAGGTGAAAGCTCAAAGTCCCCTTGTCCCCTTGTTTTGTTATAGGTAAAAGTGATGTTATGTTAAATTAAGGTATAGTTCAATTATATTGTATTAATTATGTTATATTAATTTTATTGTGTTTAGAGGAGGGGCTTATTAGAATGTGCTAGGAGAAGGGTCCAGGGTTTGGTGGAAGGGTGGTCTGGTGGGGCAAGGCGAGGTCAAAGATTGGATGGAACATCTGACCAATCGTTCGAAGCCCTGCAGAAACTATTGGTCCAGAAGGAACGGCGTTAAAGACCAGTGAGAAGCCTGGACATGGACCAGTCGCCATGCAGATCCAAAATGGACCAATCCTAGATTCAAAGGGGGTTATAAATGGGAGGAGTTCGGTTGGGTTGGGGTTCTTCTTTTTGGAAACTTGTTTTATGGGGAGAACCCCATGCACTTGAGGTTAGCGCACTGTTCTGTTTTTGGCTCGTTGTGTGGGTGCCTGGGCTTATCCTGGGTACTCCGTTCCTTGCAGCTGTTTTAATAAACGAGAACATCTTTCTCCAGAGAATGTTTGGACTCGTTCATATTCATAACAGTTTGACTTTAGGAACAACTGCAAAATAGGATAGATTCAAGTCCTAATAAAGAGTAAAGCTTCTTTCAGGCAGTGGAAGGAAAACAAACCTTATGGATAACAAGAGCAATGTGTTGGATTCCAGGCTCCATCTGCTCAAACCAGACTTAGATTTGTTCTGGAATGACTTTTAGGAAGCTTCAGAGATTTTAGGGCATGGGGTACTTAAACGTTTGATTTCCTTCTATTGTCTCTTAACGTGATCTATCTGATATTGATGGCTTTGGTTCTTGTGGTGTTTTTAATAACAGGGAAATCTCTGTATGTGAAGAGGCTGCATGAGAGACTGCAAAAAGATCAGCCTGACTGCACAGAACTTCTGAAAACCATCAGACTGATTGAATCAGAAGTGGATGAAGATAAAGTGCTGAAATCTCTTCTGCCTTTTCTGGAGAGAGAACACCAGACAAAGCGCATGATATTCCATTTTGATATCACCTCCTCAGTGAGTGCATCCCTCCCACAGCTGCCGTGTTCCACAAGTCCTGTGTGGACCCTTGCAGGAGCTTTCTGTAAAGCTTTTGTTTCTCAACTAGCCATTTCCCTAGCAAGTCTTCTCTCATTATTGTGTCAGTAATGCTAATACCATCAAGGTGATTGAACTCTGGAACAGTTGCCCAGGGAAGCTGCAGAGTCTCCACCTTGGAGACATTAAAAACGTGACTGAATGTGGCCCTGATCAGCCTGTTCTAGCTGGGCCTGCTTTAAGCAGAGAGCCTTCCCACCCTCAACTGTTCTGTGGTTCTGTGAAGTTGTGGTGGGTAAATAAAGAGGAAATGCCTTGGTATCTCTCTTTGTGATAGGTGCAGCGTGGAATTCCAGAGTTTCTTTTCAAGCTGTTGGTTTTGCAGTACCTGACAGATAATAATGGCAATATGTGGCTACGGCAGAAGTGTCATCTGTACATCATTGAAATCCTGGAGTTGTCCCCAGTGCCAAAGACAGCAGCCAGACATGTATGTACCAGAAATGCTCCTTTTCTGGGAATTTCTCAGTCACTTTCCAAATGTTTGTATGTAGCTGTGGTGAGTTGTAGAGACTGTAACTGTAAACACAGCACACGAGTTCCCTGTTTCATTGGGAGTGTGCTGTATTCCATAACAAACTGGTGTCCCTGGTGTTGTACGAAATGACATTTACACTGGACAGCAAATTAGGCCTGTCTGGTTTCCTTGGGTTTGTGATTTCTGAAGGCCTGTTAGTCCCAGCCCAACTGTAACGTTTATAGGATTCATAAAAACGCAAAATCTAATCTTCCCTCATGTTAATTTGCATGTTTGAAAGTAGGGGAATATTTATGTGCAGCTGTAAGAGCAGAATGTAGTTGAAGTAGCTCTGAGAAGGGGCTGGAGGTGATGCCAGGCTCATGTACCTGGAAGGAAAATGTAGGCAGAAATAGAATTCCTTGGTGCACTTCAAGTGGAAGAAGCGATGCACAGGGAAAAGGCTGGCTCCTGTTCCCCAGATCTGTGGTTTTAGGCAAGGAGATTGTTAAGAACAGATTAATTAGGCTGATGAAGATTGAGGCTACAGCTCTGTGATGACCTTTTCTTTTTCTCTTGTCCAGATGTCAGTGCGCCAGAAGTATCACTTCTTGGATGTGTTCCCTAAAATAATGTGCAAGTCTCCCAAAGAAGTGCTAGACATGGAGACACTTGAGAACCATTCTGGGGATGTGGGAATGGACATGGAGGAATTTCGCAGTGAGGCTTTCCAGAGACCCTTCCAGTACCTGAAGAGGTTTGACCAGGGCTGTGACCTGGACAGGTTCCGGTACAAGGCGCTCTCGGTGGAAGGCAGACCTGCAGAATGTGTGCAGCACTTCCTTCTGCACTGCGGGGTCGTGGATCCCTCCTGGGCGGAGCTCCGCAACTTCACCTGGTTCCTCAATGTTCAGCTGAGAGACTGCGAGGCTTCTGTCTTTTGTGATCCTGGCTTTGTTGGGGACACTTTGAATGGTTTCAAGAACTTTGTGGTTGGCTTCATGATTTTAATGGCACGGGATTTTGCTACGCCCTCCCTGAACATTTCCGACCAGAGTTCAGGAAGACAATCCTCCCACCTGGAGAACGTGGCAGAGGCAGATCTGCTTCCTTTCCGCATCAGGAAGAGGTGGGAGTCAGAGCCTCATCCCTATCTGTTTTTCAATGCAGATCATACATCCATGACATTCATTGGTTTCCACATCCAGCAGACCAGAAATCACATTGATGCCATCGATCCTCTGAATGGGAATGTCATCAAGAAGGACATCATGACTGCCCGGCTGTACCGGGGCTTGTTACTGCAGGGGGTTCTCTTCAATGTGCCCTTCAATCAGCTGCCCCGCGAGGAGAAGCTTGAGAGGCTCTGCATGGTGCTGGGGCTCCCCAAGGTGTTTGACCCCGACAAGACATATGAGCTCACCACGGACAATGTGCTGAAAATCTTGGCCATTGAGATGCGATTCCGCTGCAACATCCCGGTGGTCATCATGGGAGAAACAGGCTGTGGGAAAACCAGGCTGGTCAAGTTCCTGTGCCAGTTACACAGCAGGTCTGCAGAGGTGGAGAACATGAAGCTTGTCAAGGTTCATGGAGGTACCACTGCAGAGATGATCTATGCCAGGATCAGAGAAGCAGAAGCCCTGGCTAAATCCAACAAGGAGCAGCACGGGTTGGACACTGTCCTCTTTTTTGACGAAGCCAACACAACAGAGGCTGTGAGCAGCATCAAGGAGGTTCTGTGTGACCGCACGGTGCAGGGGGAGCCTTTGGCCTCTGGCTCTGGCCTGCGGATCATCGCAGCCTGCAATCCCTACCGGAAGCACACGGACAGGATGATCCAACACCTGGAGCTGGCTGGGCTGGGCTACCGGGTGAAGGCTGACGACACCCGGGAGAAGCTGGGATCCATCCCGCTGAGACAGCTCGTGTACCGGGTGCACGCGCTCCCACCCAGCATGATCCCGCTGGTGTGGGACTTTGGGCAGCTCAACAACCACATGGAGAAGATGTACATCCAGCAGATGGTGCAGCGTGTGGCGGAGCAGCTGCCCATGGCCAAGGATGAGGTGAGGACAGTCACAGAGGTGCTCGTTGCCTCCCAGCAGTACATGAGGCAGACGGACGACGAGTGCAGCTTCGTCAGCCTGCGGGACGTGGAGCGCTGCATGGAGGTGTTCAAGTGGTTTTACAGGCACAGCCACATGCTGCTGATGGAGCTGACGAAGTACCTGGCTGAGAGGAAAGCTCCCAAGCACAGCGGTGACAGAAACAACGTCATCTGGTCCTTGGTGCTGGCGGTCGGAGTCTGCTACCACGCATCCCTGGAAAGGAAGGAGCTGTACAGGACTGCCATCAGCCAGGTCCTCCCAAAGCCTTACAATACCCAGAAAAAGATTTTGGAAGAAATCTCCCTGATGCAGGACTTATTCCTGAGTGGGGTGCCACTCCGGGGTACCATAGCAAGGAATGTGGCCTTGAAGGAAAATGTCTTCATGATGGTCATCTGTATTGAGCTGAAAATCCCTCTTTTTCTTGTCGGGAAGCCTGGGAGCTCCAAATCCCTGGCAAAAACCATCGTGGCTGATGCTATGCAGGGCCAAGCAGCTCATTCTGATCTGTTCAAGCACCTGAAGCAGATCCATCTTGTGTCTTTTCAGTGTAGCCCCCTCTCCACTCCAGAGGGAATCATAGGCACTTTCAAGCACTGTGCTCGATTCCAGGAAGGGAAGAACTTGGAGGAGTATGTATCAGTGGTAGTTTTGGATGAGATTGGGCTGGCAGAAGACTCTCCCAAAATGCCCTTGAAGACTTTGCATCCGCTTTTGGAGGATGGCTGCATCGATGATGTCCCTGATCCTCACAAAAAGGTTGGCTTCATCGGGATTTCCAACTGGGCTTTGGACCCTGCTAAGATGAATCGAGGTATCTTTGTGTCTCGTGGGGACCCCAGCAGAGAGGAGCTCATCGAGAGTGCAGAAGGCATTTGCTGCTCGGCACGAGGGGCTCTGCAGAAGGTCGAGCAGTATTTCCAGCACTTTACAGACGCATATGAAAGCATTTGCAAGGCCCAAGACAGGGAGTTCTTTGGCCTTCGTGACTACTACAGCCTCATAAAGATGTTTTTTGCCTTAGCTAAGAGCTCCAATAGGGACCCCACACTTCAGGACATTGCCACAGTGGTTCTTCGTAACTTTAGTGGCAAAGATGATGTCAATGCCTTGGAAATATTCACTTCCAAGTTGCCAGAAAAAGGGGAGATATGTGCTTGTGATATCAGTAGGATAGAGCTGATCCGACAGAACATTTACAGCAGTGCTGAGGATGGGGACTGCAGGTACCTGCTTGTGTTGACTGAGAACTATGCGGCACTGCCGATCCTCCAGCAGACTTTTTTCACTGCCCAACAGCAGCCAGAAATCATCTTTGGCTCCAGTTTTCCTAAGGACCAAGAATACACCCAGATATGCAGGAACATCAACCGAGTGAAGGTCTGCATGGAAACTGGCCAGATGGTTGTGCTCCTCAACTTGCAGAACCTCTACGAGAGCCTCTATGATGCCCTCAACCAGTACTACGTGTACCTGGCTGGGCAGAAGTACGTGGATCTGGGGCTGGGCACACACCGGGTGAAGTGCCGGGTGCACCCTGAGTTCCGCCTGATAGTCATTGAGGAGAAGGAGGTGGTGTACAAGCACTTCCCCATCCCGCTGATCAACCGGCTGGAGAAGCACTACCTGGACATGAGCACCGTGCTGGACAAGGGCCAGAGGGAGGCCGTGCAGGAGCTGGAGCGGTGGGTGCAGGAGTTCACAGCAGTCAACACAGAGAAGCACTTACTCAGCCAGCAGCAGTACAGCCCTGCAGATGTGTTTGTGGGCTACCATGCCGACACCTGCGCCTCACTGGTGCTGCAGGGCACGCAGCGCCTGCGTCCAGCCTGCGACCCCGCCGAGCTCCTGCCCCGTGTCACTGAGCAGGCGCGGCTGGCCCTGCTCAACTGTGCCACCCCCGACGCCGTCATTCGCCTCTGCAACTCCGTGGAAGTGTTCATGGTGCCCTCCCCAGCCCACATCTACTTCAGGCAGCAGCAGCACGCCTCCTTCACTGACTTCCTCAGCGCCCACGTGGGTGCAGGGGCTGGGCCCCGGACCGCCTTCACTGAGGTGAGGCTGGGGTGCTGCCAGCCCTCCTGACCCCGCTCAGCTCTGTGCCAGGGCTGCAGCATGGCACCGCCTGCATGCGCTGCAGTGCTGGGTGTGCAGAGCTGGGTGCTGGGACATAAGCGTTGATTTGGGGGTGCAGTGCAGCTCTGCAGCAGGCCAGGATGCAGTGCAGCTCTGCAGCGGGCCAGGGCGCAGTGCAGCTCTGCAGCGGGCCAGGGCGCAGTGCAGCTCTGCAACAGGCCGGGGTGCAGTGCAGCTCTGCAGCAGACTGGGGCGCAGTGCAGTGCAGCTCTGCAGCAGGCCGGGGCGCAGCGCAGTGCAGCTCTGCAGCAGGCCGGGGCGCAGCGCAGTGCAGCTCTGCAGCAGGCCGGGGCGCAGCGCAGCTCTGCAGCAGGGTGGCAGCCTTGAGAGCACAGGTGGGTCTGTGCTGCATTGCTGCCTCTCTTTCCGCAGGTCACCACCTTCTCACGGCTGCTCACCAGTGCCGATGCTGCCTGCCTGGAGAGGGAGGTGCAGGGCAAGGCCCAGAGGCCCCAGATCCTGTTCCTGCAGCAGTTTGACACAAAGTACTCCTTCCTGAAGTGCATCCGGTGAGTCTGGGCCGGTGTTTTCCTGCTTGGAATGGGCTGTCAGCTGTGTGGAAAGTGTTTTTCTCTCTCCTCCTGCAGCGGCCAAAGCTAATGTGGAGTGGCTGGTTCTGTGGTCTCTAATGTTTGATCTTTATACTTAGTGACTTTTGTTAAATCTGTTTTCACTCTTCAGAGAGTTCCTGGATTCCACTTCAGAAAATAAAGTCCTCATTATTCAGACCGACTTTGAGGATGGCTCTAAGGATGCCCAGCTCATCACCTCAGCCAAGTGAGTGGGGTGTGGAATGGTTCAGTTCTGCCTGGCCACCCCTCTCTGTGGTTAGTTATTGGTGCTGTTTGGGAATTTCACTCTCAGGAATTTGCAGAATTTATTCTGTAGCAGAATGAATCTTAATGCATTGATTGTATTTCAAATAATCCATATCCCAAATCAGAATAAGCGAAACTGGGTGAAATGAGCAGATAATCCCCTTTGTAGTGTGAATTCTGGCCACTGGCTGCAGAAGTCCTGAAGGGCTGAGGGTCATGGGATAATTCAGGGCACAGCTGGAGGTGGCAGCTGGGAGGAAGGAGTGGGAGTCACCTGTGTCTGTTCTGGGAGAGGACACGTGTCCTCTCTGAGCAGAGACCTGTGGCCATGGGCCTCTCTGTGCCTTTGCTCTGCCAACAGCATTTCCTCTTTGCTGCAGGTACGCTGTTGTCAATGAGATCAACAAGGTAGACCTGGGAGAGGTCTCTGTCTTTGTTTACTTTATCACGAAGCTTTCCCGGCTGGAAGGAGGAACATCCTACATGGGATTCCATGGAGGTGAGTGTGCCCATCTGTCCCTCCTTACTCTTCAGCTGCCTTCAGGCAATCATTTCTCTTGCTCATTCTTCCTTTAAATGCTGAAAACCTGGACTCAGTGTCTTGTGGGTTGTCAAAGCTGCCTCCCTGTCCCACAGGACTGCCTGGGGGATCAGTACCTGGCAGTCCTGGCTGGGAGCACCTTGCCTTGCCTGCTGACAGACAGGTCCCCTCTCCAGTCAGCTGGAGAGCAGCCACAAAGGTAACTCTGTGGGTGTGTTGTCCTCCAGAGGCTCTGGAGCAGGTGCTGATGTGTCCAGCAAAGTTCCTCTGGGTCTGGGGGCTTCTGAAAGCCTCAGAACCTTGGAACTATCAGGCATGGATGTGTGCAGCAGCAGGTTCTGAGGGCATTGTGCTTTCCCCTCCTATAGCAAGAGGTGAGAGTTGGTGATCTCTGAAGGTAACCTCAGGGGCTGGCAGGTAATTCTGGGGGAGCTCTTCTGAAAGAGCAAGCTGCAGGCTGGGAGTGATACCTTGTTCTGTGCCTGTAGGGCTGTGGCAGTCAGTGCACATCGATGATCTCCGCAGATCCAAGGACATGATCTCTGACTTGACAGCCCTGCAGAACCTCACCATCAGCCAGGTGCTCTCTCAGGATCAAGGTGCAACCAGAGGTAAGCTGTGTGCTGGGCAAAGGGGGAGCTGTGGTCCCAGATTTGGCACTATGGGAACTGATGCCTGGCACAATGTATGTGATGACTTTCCCTGCTCAGCACCTGATTTTTGTGGGAGTCATCACCTGGCTCCCAACTTGTATTTAATTCATTACTACAACTTTAGGTCATCAAGCAAGTTAATTTGGAATTTTTCCCTTTTCTTTTTGACAGAAATGTGGCATTTGCTCTGCTTAGCAGCCTGAGTACTCTGTCCCAGCACAGGAGGCAGCAAATGCTGCATGGCAGAGACTGACAAGGATCTTTCTTTGCCCTTACTCTCCTTCCTTTCACCACACTGCCTGACAGGAGTCAGGGAGAGCTTAAGGCATTAGCCCAGTTTCAGATTTCTTCCAGTTCTTGCTGCATGAAGCCTGACAGCCTGAGTGGCTGTGGCTGTGTTTGAGGTGAATCTCAGCTACTCATGCAGGTGCTAATGGGTCTCTGACAGATATTCTGCTGCTCTGGGATGCAGTTGCTAAAATAAACTCTTATCTGACTGATGGAGAGTGCAGTGCTGCTTTCTAACAGAATTTCTGCACCTTAGCTGCAGCTCTGCCTGCCAATGGAGAAGCACAGCTGGAGGAGGTTGGAGCACCAGTGCCAGGAGCAGAGCACCATAAGGTCAGTTCAGCATACATTTGTTTGCCTCTCAGCTGTCACTGTGGCTCTCTGCTCTGTCATTCATGAGCGCAAACCACCTTTTGTGTTCCCCTTCACCTGAAACCAATCAGCAGTATTTGCATCATGAATGTTACTGTTCAGGTACAAGTTCCTCCTCCCCACTACCCAGTCAATCATAATCACTAAAGAAATAAACCATTCTAAGGACTCTGTAATTCCTTAGTCATTTCATTCTTCTGATTTTTAAAAGTCAGCTCTAAGAATTTCTGTTGCTTTTCTCGCCCTGGAGGGGAGAGCTGTGGTCCTGAGCCTCGCTCCAGCTGTGTGCTCTGAGGTGGAGCTGGAGCTGGCTTAGGACTAGGCTGTGCTGCAGCCACATTCACACTGCCTCGTGTGCCCCTGGCAGCCTCAGCTGGACATGCCCAGCACCAGGGACATGGAGCATTTCCCAGGAAGGGCAGAAGATTTTCCCTGGTCACATTGATTATTTCCATTTCTTTCCTCAAACTGCTGGATCTTTTCCCTACAGGAAATGATGTCTCACAGGTCAGTTTGAAAGGGCCACAGCAAAAGAGCTGAGAATTGCAGCCTGAGCTGAGGGAAGCTGGGAACAGGGATGCCAGGCAGCAGGCCATTTGAGGGAGCCCTGGACACCTTTCAAGGAAGTGTGCTGGGGACAGGAGGGTCACTCCAGGGGAATGACCTTATTTTCCTGGGCAGGGTAAGATCCTGGACACCACGGTGCTGCTGAGGACCTGTGTGCAGAGTGCTGTGGGCATGCTGCGGGACCAGAACGAGGACCTGAGCCGGAGCAGGAGGAGAATTGAGATTCTGCTTGGCCTTTTCTCCAAAGAGGATGAGCTGAAAGGTGTGTTCTGCAGGGAGTCCCTGGACATCTGGAGACCACCAAAACAGTCAGTCATCTCACTGGGGATGCAGAGGTCCTTGCTGTGGTGCAGGCAAGGGGGCTTTCCCAAGAATGTGTGTCCATGTTGCAGTGTGTTGGTGGGTGTAGGGCTTTTCAGCTGTTAATTGGTGGCTTTTTCTCTCACTGTGCTGGCTGGTTATTTCCCCACTTGGTCAATTATAGGAAAAACTGTCAAATGCTGTGCTTGGTGGGATATTTGGGTCCAAGCTACTAGAAGACAAAACACAGGTTCCCTGTTGTTTTGTAGCCTCTTTCCTGAAGATAACCAAGACTCGTCTCTCCAGCCTATTGAAGAAGCAAGAAGAAAATTCCCTTCACCCAGAAAACTGGGTGTTTCGGGAGGCTTCCAACCTCAGTGCTCTGCAGGAGGCAGGTACCTTCAGGTGAGGACAGCAGCACTGCCTTGTCACCTGCAACCTCCCAGAAAGGGTCTGCAAGTGGCACCTGTGCAGCAGAGACAGCAGCTTTGTGTAATCTCAACGTTTGCAGTGTCAGTCTCCAGTCTGTGCTAGAAACGCTCTGAAGGCAATTTTAGCCTCTCTTGGGGAAGGGTGAGTTAGAGCTGAAGGGGCTGTACTGGGACAGGGATGCACAAGTGCTTGAGTGGAACAGTGGGATTACAGGTGAGCCAGGAGTGAGAGAAGTGCAGGGTTTTTTGTTGGTAGTATTCTTTCCCATAAAGGCAGCATTAGGATTCTGTCACATATTATTCTGTCACATGTCAGAATACCACATGTCAGAATACTGACATGTGAGAGAATTAGTTACTCAGGGAAGGCACCTCCTAGTTTGCTGATGTCATTGCTCACATTCCCTCTGGGTTTCTCCATCTCTCTCTCCCCAAAGGCACGCTCTGTGGAAGCGAGTGCAGAAGGTGGTCACTCCCTTCCTGGCTCTCCTGATCGCTGTCATAGACAGGAATGGAAATCTGGAGCTGCTGGCCAGGGCAGGAACAAACTGGGTGACAAACCTGTGGATGTTCATCTTCAATGACACCAAATTCCTGAGTGTGGGGTGGAACAGGTGAGCCCAGGGGAGCAGCAGGAGGGCTGGGCAGGGCTGGGCTGGGCTGGGCTGGCAGCAGCCCAGCACTGGCTCTAACCCCCCGAGGCAGAGGGATGTTGTTTGTTGGCTGCTGTAGGAGGGCAGCCGGGCACTGCTCACAGTTCAGCCTGTTCTTGTCAGAGTCCTGCAGTTCCCTTCCCTTCTCTCTCCCCTCCCTCCTAGGGCTCAGTTTCTCTCTGCAGCCTCTGCCTCTGTTGTCTGCACTGTGCTTCCCAGACAAAAGCCCTGTGCCTTAATGACCTTTTAACCCCCCAGCCCTCAGCCAGAGATAATCATGGTGCAGAACAACATGATAGTATCTGCTGATGCTGGGAATGAGATGCCCTTCAGCTGGAGGATAAAGGAGTACCTGGAAGAGATGTGGATGGAGACTCAGTATATCCAAAACACTGAAGGTGAGAACCTGGCTTCAGCATCTCCATCCACTGCCCTTTGAGCTCTGGTTTTTCACTGCTGTGCCCCTCCTGTCGAGTCACTTTCAGTCCCTCTGTGCAGAGTTCTCTGCAGGCAGCTTTTCTTTGTGCTTCTCACCATTCATCTTTCTCACCTGTTCTGTGCCCTTGCATTCAAAGTGCTGTGGAGCAGCCAAGAGTTAATGACAAGGTGAGATTCCAGAAATACAACACGACACGCCGCTGGACTGACAAGGCCTGGCCTGAGTCCCTCCTCAGTGCCCTGGATGCATCAGTAATTATTGAGGTGTCCATGTCTCTAGGATAGATGCTGTGTCAAAGCCAGCTTCCTCCTAATATCTAGCTTTTCCCTGCATCCTCATTTTCCAGGCCATGCTGAGAAGTTTGTGGAGTATTTCCAGAAGACTGCCCTGGGAAAATTCATCTCTGCTCTGACTGGGGAAGAAAGGCAGCTGCTCTTTGAGAGCTACATCAGAGACTTTATTGTCTTGACCATCAGTGTGTCCTCCCAGGAGCAGCTGCAGGTCAGGGGCTGGATGGGGAGAAGAGTGTGATGCCTCTGAATGTGTCCTTCTGAATCAGTCGTGCCTTGGGGAAAATGCCCCTCTGAGACAGTTGCCCAACAGCAAGGGAACCCCAGAGCAGACCACGGGACACTGGGGTCACTCAGAAAGGCAGCATCTGTATAAATTGACATTTAAGGCTGTCTTTGTAGGGAAGTGATTCTCAACTTTCAGAGATTTTTGCCAGGCTTTCCAGTACAAAATGAATTATAACAGTACTTTCTCACCTTTGGTTTTCTGTGTCCCACCCCTGCAGTGTCTGCGTGTGGCATTCCTATCTTGTGTTAAGGAGTGGATGGCAGAGTCGCCCTGGACAAAGGAGCTGGAGCCCTCTCTGCCCTGGGCCCACCTGGCACACAACCGGTTCAAGAGCCGCCTGCAGAACTTCTCCAGGATCCTGGCTGTGTACCCCTCTGTGACTGGCTACCTCCTGACCAAGGAAGAACAGAGAATTCCATGCTCTGAGATGGTAGAGTCACTCCCTCAGCCCTGGCAGGGAGCTCTGTCTGCTCTGCTCTTCAGTCTCCTGTGGATTTCAGCCACAGCAGAGGGGGAAGCACAGGCTGGGGTTCCTCAGATTTGGGAATGATCTGCTGTGCTCTTATTGCTACAAGCAGGTTTTAAAATAGTTTGCCCTGCTTTTGCATTAGTTATTGGACATGCTAACGAGCCAAGCCAAACATGAGAATTGCAGAGCTTAAAGTAATCAAGCAGGACATCATTCAGTAGAACATGTGGTGTAGCAAACCAGACTGAGAGCCCTAGGTCCATAAATAATTCTGAAATGCAGCTGTTGTTACCCCTGTCCCTGTGTGTGTGCAGGTTCTGGACGTGCTGGCTGCCATGGTGTGTGCTGAGGAGCTGGAGGAGCTGGTGAAGAAGAAAGCCTCCCCTGAGCTCTGGCTGCAGAGAGTGAAGAACCTCCATATGCCCATTGAATTCCTGTGCAAAGAGGAGAGTGCCCAGCGTAGGGGCAGCCACTGCCATCAGCTGCTGAGGAAGCTCAGGTAGGTACCAAACTCTGCTCACAGCCCTAGTCTTTGCCTGGAAGTTCTCTGGGGCATTGGAGCAGGCTGAAGCTGTTCTGGTGCTGCTTTTCTCTGGCTTTGCAAACCTTTCCAGGTTCCTGCTGGGCTCAAACACATACCAAGCAGCAAGAACCACATTTTTGTTCTCTCATCTCCTTGCAGATTCTCTCTCTAAATTTGGCAATATCATCTGGTGCATTCTATCTGGGTTCAGGGGTTATTTAAAACTCTCCTCAGCTTCCTGTTAACCAGCAGTGTCTCCCCACTTCGTCCTCTGTGCATAAGGACTCAAAAGATGGGGAATTTTACTGCCTCTTGTGTTTTGGAAGAAAACCCAGAGCGCTACCCCAGTTTCTCACAGACCTTGTTTAGTTTATTTGAAGTGAAGGAAGTGCAGCTAATTGTGATTGGTATTTTAAAAATTTTTTGAGATTGAAGTTAGAGGTGTGAGAAAGTATGTCCAGTGCTGCTGGTCCTGCTGCAGTGCTGCCTCCAGGCCAGGCCCTTGAGCCCCCTGGGTGAAGTGCTGGAATGTTCTGTCCTTGACAAAAACCCCTCTGGAAAGCCAAAGGGCAAAGCAAGAGAGAAGTGCAGGAGTGCTGTGGAGGGGAGCAGGAGCAGCAGTGAGCCCCTGGCTGCCCTGGTTGCCATTCCTGCTGTGGTGCCAGCCTGCTGTCCCCCCAGGGCCTGCTGGAGCCGTGTGTTTGCCATGGCACTCTTCGTGGAACATGTCCTGTTGGGCATCCACACCGTCATGCCAGAATTCGAGGATTTAGTGAGAAAATATACTTTACTTCTTGCCGAGGTGAGCAAAGCTGCCATTTCACCTCTTCCCTCTTGAGCTGATGGGAATTCTCATCTCAGGTGTTGCAGCTGAGTCACTGGACCTTGTCCTTTCCCTCTGCAGTTTTTCCAGCTCGATTCAGACATCAAGTCTGATCCAACCTTTTCTGCGGTGCTGAGAGTGCTGCATGAATGCAAGGATGAGGTCAGCAGCAGGCTCTGCAGGTACTGACACTGGGGCAGGCTGCAGGGGCCAGCAGGGACATTGCCTGTGTTGCCAGCACACTTGTGGCAGTGCTGCATGGGGTGCAGTGAAAGCCAAGGGAAGGCAATGACCCTGCTTGATTCTGCACCCTGAGCTGAGCAGTGAGCCAGTTCTTGGTCCAGCTGCAGCTGAACATCTTGTTCAAGGCTTTTGGGGAGGCAGCACAGAAGCAGCTGTACTCATTGCTGTTTCTGGATTCCAGGGATGGTCTGGAGCTGTGTCCCATCTGCCTGGAAGAGCCAAAGGACCCCGTCTGTCTGCCCTGCAACCACGTATTCTGCCACAAATGCATCAGCCAGTGGCTGGTGCCAGCACAGATGTACTGTCCCTACTGCACGGCTGTTGTGGAGGATTTGGAGTTAACTGTCTCTGAGGAGCTCAGGTACTCCAGCTGCCCTCTCCAAGGTGGGAGTGTTGGGTGAGAAGGTTTTGTGAAGGAATTCGCAACTCTGAGGTGGTCAACACAAGCAGAATGGAGAGTGAACTCTGCTTCATCCCTCTGGAACTGAACAAGTCCTGTCTGTTCTGTTGTTTGAAAAAAGGGGAAAGCTGCCTTGGCCTCTGTAATAACCTGCAAATCACAGAATGGTTTGGGTTGGAAGGGACCTCAAGGATCATCTCATTGGGAAGGTTGAAAAGTATCTCCCTTGGGTGATTTTTGCTTGTGTGTGCTCAATTCCTCTGTGGTTTAAGAGGTTCTGTGTTTGCTTTTGCCCTTCCCAGAGCTGCGATAGCAAAGAAGGCCCTGTTCCGGCAGAGGTGCAATAATTTCTTCATTGACATGGTCACCACCATGTGCTTCAAGGACAACAAGCCCCCTGAGCCAGAGGTGATCCAGAGCCTCCTGGATCTGCTGTTTGTTGAGAGAAAAACAGTCTTGAAAGACACAAGTGAGCTCCCTTCACCCTGACACTCAGTCTTACAGAGCTGGATCTGTCACCACCTTCTCTCAACTGCCAAACCTGTCCTTCTCTTGTTTCCACAGATCACCCTCCTGTCTACACAAAATTCCTGTCCCCTTTTCATGATGAGGTGGATAAAAATCCCGTCATCCGCTCTGTGATGCTGAAGCTGCTCCTGAAGTACAGGTGAGCACATTCAGCTGAGGGAGGTTAGGCCAGGGCCAGGTTCAGCTCTGTTCCTCATCAAACCTATCCCATTGTTCTCGTCACCTCCCTGAGTTTCATTGACTCTGAATCCCTTTGTATTAGTCTTGCAGCTTGGCTGGCTTGCATGGGGCTTGTGGTGCAGTGTGAGCAGCCTGTGCAAGGTTTACCTGGCTGTCCCTCACTAACCCTGTGCTGAGGGTGGATGCCTGGGTTCTGCAAGGTGGCTGAGTAGTTGCTCTGATCAAGGTCAGCAAAGCAAAACTCCTCATTCATGGAGATTTAATCAGGATTTAAACTGATCTTATGTCTGCTCCACAGACCTTCCCATTCCCACAGCCCTCCCAGCCTCCCTTTGCAGGCAGGGCACAAAAGCCCTCAGATGTGACCACCTCCTGAACCAGATGCCTTTTTCCCTGGAAGTGCTCATTGAGCACTGGTGGTGATCAAAGCCTGGCTCATTCCCAAATGTCACCTGCAAAAAATCACAAGGGCTTCTCCATCTTGCAGCTGGATCCAGAGTGACCCCACCTGTCACACAGCCAGTTCTGGGAGCTCTGCTGTGATTTAGAGCTGGGGCAGTCCTGTCAGCATGGCAGCTGTGTCAGGGGGTGTCTCTCTCTCTCTCTCTCTCTCTCTCTCTCTCTCTCTCTCTCTCTCTCTCCTGTAGCTTCAATGAAGTGAAAGATGATGTGCAGCGTTACCTGTCCCAGGTGGAGCACAGCAAGCTCCTAGAGAAAAATGATAAAAAAGAGCTCTACTTGCTTTTTGTCAACTGCTTGGAGGTAAGAGCTGGGCAAGTGACTTTGTAGTTAAAATCACCGTTTGTGTTCTTGCTAAGGGACAGACAGGTTGAGTTTGGCATCCTGGAACAGGAATGTGTGTTATTCACAGCCTGCTCCTGGCTCTACCTCAGCTCCAAGCTTGGGAAGTGTAGGACAGCTGGGGCACATCCTAAAAATAGTATTTGGCAACATGGCAGAGGTTTAGAATGAGGGGGCAATGTCAGTGGTTTGGAAGGGTGCAGGGATGGTTTGCTGTGCTCGTGCCAGGGTGGGCTGGAGGGTCAGGAATGGTTTGGAAGCTCAGGGATGGTTTGCTGTGCTCGTGGCAGGCTGGGTGCCCTGGGGACACAGGGGTGGCTGAGTGGGGTGGCTCTGCCAGTCACCAGTGTTCTGGCCTCTCTCTAGGATTCCATGTGTGAGAAGTTAGAGGACAGCCTGGGATGTGGGCATGGAAACAGTCTGCCTGAGGACAGAACCTTTCCAGAGGACTACCTGCCAGCCAGTAGCAGTGAGGCTCCCCAGGAAGCCTCTGTGGAATACCTGCAAGCTGTGGCCAAGGTGCGCCTGTGCCTGAGCAGGGCTGCAGAGCTCATCTTTGACCTGCAGCAGCACACGGGTGAGTCTGATTGCTCTGCTGAAAATGCTGCATGCAGGGCAGGTGGGCTGGACACAGGCAATGCCCTGTGCTCAGCTAGGACCTGTTTTAGTGCATGGCCAAGAAGAAGAGCAGCAACTCCCTTTTCCCTTGTCGGTGTCAGTCAGTATCTGTCCCCTGTACCTCGTGTTAGAAGTGCTCTGTAACTGGTAGAAAGGCTGTGCTGGTGACCCCAATGTAGTTACATGGAAGTTAACATCTGTGGAAGAGATTTATTTTATCCTCCTGATGGTAACAACCAGATTTATTTAGAGCCCAGTAAATTGAACTTTAAAGCATAAATGCTGCTTGAGACCCAGGACTCCTGTAAGGGTTATTGTTTTGTATGAATGAGAGCTCTGCACAGCTTGAAGGGATTAAGAGTTTACTATATTGATGAGTTTATACCTTCCCTGTCAAAGAAAGGAATCATTGTCTGAAATCTGGCTGAGGATATGCTCCTGACAACACCCAAGGAGGGAAGGGCTCTGAAGTTCTTCTGTGTAATAACACAGTACTAATAAAGGGACTTGGTGCTACAGCTGGGGCAGACAGTAAAGTTTTACAGGATGGGATGTACTTTTGCCTCTTTGTTTTAACCTCTTTTTTGCCCTCCAGAGCCAGAGCAGATGAAGGAGAAGCAGCGTTACCTGAAGAACGTGGAGGAGTTCTGCAGCCTTGCCAGGAACGACTGGCACCGTGTGTACCTGATCAGGAGGATTGCCAACCAGCACGGGATGGAATTTGCTCAGAAGTTAGTCACAGAGCCACGGTTCAGTTGGGTGTTCCCAGCAGAAATTCTGCAGCAGGTAGACAAGAGGCGTCTCCTGGTGATGGTTCTGGTCTCCTCTTTGCCTTCACTTTGTGCTGCTTTGGGGTGATCCTACAGTTGTGTGTCTCTTGGGGTCGGGCCAGAGTGGCAGTGGTTGGGAGGTGGCTTGTTCTGGCTCTCAGGTGAATGGAGTCTCTCCTGGCAGCACCATGCCTTGCTGCTGCTGCTCTGGGGAGCCTGAAATGCCCCAGTGCTCAGGAGGAAGAGGAGATTCTGCCTCCTACAGCTGGGTGGTTGTCCCCAGTGCTGTGCATGGCTGTTCCCTTGGCAGGTCCGGCACAGCCAGTCCAACCACATGGACCGGTACCTGGTGTATGGGGAGCAGTACCGGGCCCTGCGTGACGCCGTGGGACGAGCCATGATGGAGGGCACGGCCCAGGGGCTGCTCGAGGCCCAGGAGGTACAGCCCAGTGCTCCCTCAGACCCCTGCTGGGCCCAGTCCTCCCTCCAGACCCCTGCTGGGTTTGCATGGTCCCAGCTCTGCTGTGTCCCTCTGGGCAGTGTCTGTTCCCAGCACCTGGGGCCTCTGCTGGGAGGTCACTGGGACTTGTGCTCAAGCACGTTTTCTTTACTTTCCCACCTGCACATCCCATCACCGTAGCTGGGGCAGCTCTGGCCTGTTCCCAGCCACATCCTTCATTCTTCCCAGGCCTCCAGCAGCCCCCCAGCTCTGAAATCTGCCCACCTGCTCCTGGCCATCTTCCGAGAGGTCACTGCTCTGTATGGGAATCCAAGCCTTCATCCCAAGCAGCAGGTAGGACATCCCCCTTTGGCAGCTTGTGGCAAACCTGCTTTGTGGGTAAGGAGGAAGGGGATCTGAATCAGTGGTGGAGGAGCTTTGGTTCCTGTGCCCCAGCCAAGGTGATGGCCCAGAGCTGAGCAGGCTGTAGAGATTTTTGGGCGCAGGGTAACCCAGTGTGGGAAGCAGCTGCCAGTGCTCTTTGTTTAGGTGGGGGCAGTATCCTGATGGATACTGGAAAGCTTTAGCTCTTTCCAATCTGTGCTTTCAGCAAACAGAGGTGATGACTAGATTCATCCAGTGCTCCCGAGTGCTGAATTCCCCTGAGCTGCAGCTCCTTGCAGATGCCCTGGTGAAGAACACCCTGCCTGGGCTGGTCGTGGAGCCACAGGGCCACAGCCAGCAGGGAACCCTGGTGGAGATGGCTGTGCACATGGCTGCTGTGCTGCTCTGCGGGGACAGCCTTGTCCTGCAGCCCCTCAGGAACCTGGCCTTCCAGCCAGACACCATGCAGGTGAGGGCACAGAGCTCACGTGCACTTCAGCTCATCCTTGGTTCTTGCCTCTGTCTGCTGGATCCTCTTTCTCAACAGCAGTGCTCCAACTCAATGGTTGAGCTGTGAAACACTGGGGGGAATTATTTCAATGCTGTTGGGGTTAAATAGCACAACACCAACCTCTGGCCTGGTATCTTTTCAAGGAACCTCTCCATCCTGAGCAGGATGAAGCAAATACCTTCATCCTGAAGCTGATATTTGGGTGAGCAAGGCTGAGAGCAGCTGGCAGCTCCCACTGTGCTGACCTGCCTGCTCAGAGAGCTCTGGCTCCTCAGTCAGGGGGAGAGAGCTGCTGCTCTGCTATTCCTGGCTCCCATGGTGTAAGGGAACATACTGGTATGCACCAGGGTGCATCAGCAATGCATTGCAGGATGTCTGGAGAGTGCACATGTAAGTCTTAACAATACTGAGAGTTCTAAGAGTGGGTTTTCACAAGTGAATTTGAAAATCTGCATCTGCGTCACCTGCTTGACCTCTGCTCTCAGATGTCTCTTGTAACCCAGTGTGAACAGAGGATCAGTGAGTGACTGCTACAGGACAGAACAGTGCTGCATTCCCAGATCCATTTATGACTGCTTTCCCCTTTCCATCCTCAGCGCTCCTTTCTGCCCACGATGCCCGAGGACATCATGGCTCAGGCAAGGACCTGGGAGGGAATGGATCCTTTTCGCTGGTATGGTGAGTGCTGCTGGCTGGCTGGGGAAGGAATTCCTTGAGTTTGGAGAGTGAAACTGTTCCAAATATGAGGACAAACCCACTCCTCATGGAGTATGAGTTATCCATGGTAAATCCAGGTTTGTAGACAGTTTGTGTGGGTGACGCACCAAAGGACATCCAGTGCTGTTTAGTCTTCAGACTGCAGCTGTCCACAGAGCATGAAGGGGCATAAAGGCAACACGAACAGGGTGTGAGAGGAGAACTCTGCCACCTTACTGACCAGCTTTGTCTCTGCTTCCCACAGCTGGACCTTCCTGCAGCAGGGAATAGGGGGGTGAGAGCATTCCTGCCCTCAGCAGTAGAATCTGTCCAGCTTTGATCCCTTGTTTCTCAAGGAGAAGCAACACTGAAAAATTCCTTGGCTTCCTGCATGGGCCTGTGAGTCCTTTGGGCTTTGGGATAGTCAGGGCTTTTGATTAGATCTTGAAGCATATGCATATTTCCTGCTCCAGGATGATGGTCCCTAGGAAAGGGAATAACAAGGGCTGTATAAATCTGTCTTAGAATACTGTCCTGTTTGTTTCTCTCTTCACAGAATGTCCCAATGGCCACCCCTGCACTGTGGGAGAGGTAAGAATTTGGGCCTAGTGGGTATTTAGCAGACAAAGTTTTCAACAGCAAACTGTTTTATTTTGTTTGCTGGTTTTAATGTTCTGATGCACAGAATTCCACTTCTAAACTCAGTATTATTGATCATTTTGTCATTGTAATGTAAAATTTATCATACCCCTAGCGTTTATACCATAGATCATCAGGCAGAGGTGCAGTTTGTAGCAGGGTTTGAATTAACCACTTAGAGGTTGAACTTTTGTTTCATTCCCTTTCTCTGGTGGAGAAGCTGTTTCTCTGGAATTCAGTGCTCTCCTGTTGCTTTTCCCAGTGTGGGCGCCCCATGGAAAAGAGCCGCTGTCCCGAATGCCACGTCATCATTGGAGGCAGAAACCACATACCCGTGAAGGGCTTCCGTTGTTCCAGGTGGGCTTTGCTGCAATGCCTTTGCGGGGCTAAATGATGTAGGACTTGCCTGTGGTGCCCTCAAAGGCCAGAGGTACCAACCACTTCATGCTGCTCTCTGGAAGGTGTAAGGGAGAGATGTCCAAGCAAGAGTAATCAGGCAGCAAAACCAAAGAAATTTGCTTCTCTGTGCACAAAACTCACTGGAAGCCTTCACTCCTCTGTGGCACTTTGAATTGGCAGCTTTTATGGCATTCAAAGACATTATGGGTCAAAAAGGCATTGCTGGGTATCAGAGATGTCTTGTGTGGTTTTTGTCCAGGTAAAAAAAAAACCATATATGCACTTTCCTACAGCAAACGTCCAGACAGAACTCAAACTGGCCACATCCTTGGAGATGTTGAGCACAGAAGGACACTGGGAATGTCTGACAGGGGTGTGTCCCATGTGGTCTTTTTGCTGCTCCGTTCGCTCACCCACCTGTCCATGCTGCTGGGAGCCTCCAGACACCCTCAGGTATCTTCCAGAAATGCTTCCAAGTGGTCACACAAAATATAGGGGAACCTTGGTATGCTGCTGGTCCTTTTCATCATACTGCCAAGTGACCAGTGCAGTCTGTCAGGATGCATAGACCAAAATTCCCTCCCTCCTTGCCCAGGAGGGATTTTGGTTAGTTCCTGCACTTCCGTGCAGGCACATCTACCCAGCACTGCCTTGATGGGTGCATGCCGCGGCAAGCTATATACAGACATGAACGGAGGCGGGGCAATCCGAATCAGTGTTGTGAGCTATTTATTTAGCACGTCAGTCTCAGGACAATGGAAACAGGATGTTAACAGCTCTCTGATCCAAATGGAATGCCAAAGAGATGTCACATTACAGCGTAGCATAAAACCACCTCAGCCTAGATTTCAGGCAATCACACATAGAGCAAAACATATTGACAAAAATTCTATCCAATCGTATGAAACACACGTAATGGTAGTTAACACAACAGGGACTTATTTTCTAACACAATGGCTCGTTTATGAGAGACAAAGCACAGAGACTCATTCATACTAACCTTCTAAAGATATACATTAAATAACCTTGTTGCAATCTATAAGGACACATTACAGTAGTCTATTGTGCTATTTCTCACGTCTGCTCTACTGCTTAGAAAACTTTTCACTGTATTAGCAATGTTCACAAGTCTGCTGTCTGAGGCCTGCCTTTTTAACCACTTTCTCAAAACCCTCTGATTTTATGAATCCCAGCAGGTGCAGGTGGCAGGAATCCCACAGGTGGGGGTGCCTGGCAGGACAGAGCTCTGTGTGCTTTGTGCTTCCCTGGATGTTTTTGGCTGTGCTCAACTCTTGCTTTTGTTGTCTTTAGTCTCTGGGAAGGATGATCAAGCCAACAGCAGATGACGTGGTGAGCTTCCTGCAGCAGCACATTCAGGAGGACTTGGCACAGCTGACCAGGATTTTGGGGAAGAGTGTGGATGACACTATCAACATCCTGCACCTGGTGCTCAGCAGCCTCCTGCAGGCCCCCCGGCGGCAGCCAGGCCAGTGTTAAGAAAAGCCACCTGCCCTGTCACACCTGGGGCTCTGGTTGAAGGGCTGTGGCCATGCAGCCATCTTGCTGATAAACCCCTTCACCCCTAAACATCAGCAGCTGAGCTGAAGAGAAAAATAGAGAGTTTGAAGCTTATTTCTTACTGTATGGAGGGAAGAATTTTTGTCTGTTTGCTTCTTTCAGTCAAGTACATGAGGTTTGCAAGGTTTGGTGCAGTTGATAACTCTGAAAATGAATTATTGACAAAACAGTGTCATGACAGATGGGCAGAGTTTGCAGCTCCTGAGCAGGGCTGCTTCCCAGCATATCAGCTTGTTGTGAATCCCTGTTCTGTGCTGCCTCTCAGTGACTCCCAGAAGCTCTTTGGGAGAAGAGGGATGGCACAGTGGGGTTCATAGTGGGGTCTGGAGTCACTGTGGCACAGAGGCATTAATGTGTAAGTAGCCCATATTTGGACTATGGGACAGCACCAGTCAGTATTCCAAGCTTCACTCTGTCATGGGACATGGTCTGAGCTTGGACAATATGTTCAATACTTTTGGGGTTATCAAGTTGTGTAAATATCCCCATCATTCACATGAAGCTCCTGGAAACCTGGATCACTGTGTGATGCTTGGGTGTCATTCTCCAGCTGAACCAAGATACTCAGTTAACTTCTAGCACCCATGAATCTGTGCTTTCTTTTCACTGAAATACTGCAGATATAAGAGGTGAAATATTCCTGTTGCAGGGATGGTGTGGTTTGATGCGTTTCTGTCCACCAAGGACAAGAGAAACAAATGGGAAGAAATTGTTGCAAGCACAATTATTGTTCCTGAATTGGAGGTGAGAAATCTGCTATACAGAGTCAGTAGCTGAGCAGTTCAAAATGCACGGGAAATCTCATGTGTTGTAATATCTGTGCTACACTTTTCACCTGGCTGTTCCTAAAGCCAGCCCATCCATGGCACAGCTGCACGTTAAGGATTAGCCATCTTTATTCTACCTGGGGAAATGGGAGTCTGAGACTGGAGTTGTTCTGGGGTGAATTTGTATAGCTGGAAAAGCAGAAATGGCTTAGCTCTTTTGAAGGTATTTCACAATATCCAATAACTTATTATTTTTTAAATGCAGGATTTGGATAAAAAACTTCTGAAGTTAAACCGACAGATACAAGAGGACAAGAGAATTGCTTCCAACTCCATAGTGAAAATAGTGTATGGGGACCCAGCTGCATTCCTGTCCCAGCTGCCACAGGACAGCTACATCCACCATTCCAAGATGTGGAGCTGCTGCAGGACGGTTTCAGTGGAGAACCTGGGCCACATTGTGCAGCAGAAGAATGCCAAGGACACCGTCCCTCTCCTCTGGAAATTCCTGCAGAAGGTGGGGCTGCTACAGGGGTGAGAGCCTGGGATTGCCCAGGACTAAACCACGTTTGGATTATCTCAGTACTTGCCATGATCTTGAGAATGAACATGGAAGTTATTGTTGTCTTTTAAAAATTTAAGAAATAATTCCATAAAAGTATTCCCAACTAATCTGTCCAAGCACAGCTTTACCCACAAGTTCCCATTCCTCTTCCAGGAAAGTGAGCTGAGGCTGGTGAAATTCCTACCAGAGATTCTGGCTCTGCAGAAAGATTTGGTGAGGCAATTCCAGAACACAGCAGAGATCAAAGACTGCTCCATCGGGGAATTCCTCAGGGAACCCCACTCAGGTGAGGAGACTCTGTCAAAGTTGTAATTAATGAAACAGAAAATGCTGGATTGTCTTGTTGAAAGTGAAGAGGAAAACTCTCCTTTTCCTTTTAATTCTCATCTGAATGAACTGGAGACTTCAAGAGAGTTGGAAAAGTTACCAGATGACTTTTAAGGGAATTTAATACAGGAGATTTTTTATGAGGGGTGGGAGCTCTGTGCAGTGCAGCAGTGGTTCTTTTGGCATTTTAAGCTCAGCCCTAGAGCAGGGCTTGCCTAAAGAGCAATTAGTGATGTTTTTAAGTACTTATGGGAAAGTACATAAAGGTCATGCAGAATCAGACCAAGGACCAATCCATCCTTGTGGCCTGGCCCAGGAGCAGACAATAATGGAAAAGTAACAAACTGAGCAGATGACTCCATTTGATGCCTTTAGAAATTGTTTGGTGTCTGTTTAGTCTCTTGAGCAGTTGGAGCAGTTGCCTGGAGTTCAGTGGTGTGCTCTGAAGATCCCTGCATTGGAAAGTTTCACCAGGAAAAGGTGTTTCATGGATTTATCTTTCTGTTGTTTCTCAGGTGTGATGAGGGACCTGTTGGAGAGGAGAGTGAATGTGTTCCTGTCTGTCTGGAATAAGCTGAGAAGCTCCCTGGACACCAATGGTGAGCAGCTTCTTTCCCAGCCCTGCTCCTCCACTGCTTCTCGTTCTGAGTTCAGGTTCCTCCCATCACTGCTACTGAGGCATATTCTGAAAGCTGGGCTTGGCCATTGAATTTTAAGAATGTAGGTACAAGGGGAGGGATTTGTTTCCCTGTTGTAGTAATCTCACCTGAACTTGTTCCCTTTCGTGCTTGTCCCTAACACCGAGTGCACGGCTTTTCTCAGCTCAGTACTTCCTCCTGCCCTGGCTCAGCCTGGGCTGGCTCTGGGCCTCCTCAAACCCTGCTGTCTCTATTTCAGGGGAAATCAAGCTGCCTAAAAGCTACTGTGATGCCAAGCTGAGCCTGGACAGCAGGCTGGAGGTGCTGCTGCCGCGGCGGCAGGGGCTGGGGCTGTGCTCCACGGCACTGGCCAGTTACCTCATCAGGCTGCACAACGACTTCGTATACTCTGTCATCAGAGACACCAAGGAGGATGACAGGTGTGCTGCTGCTCTGCTCCTTGGGCTCTGCTGCATCCCCTGCTCCCTCTCAGGCAGCTTTCCCTGCTCCACAGAGGCCTCTCCCTCTGAACACAGGCCCTTTGCTCCCTGCAGGTACCTGGTCAGCCCCTCAGAAGTGGCCGACCTGCACCTGATCAGTTATGATGTGGAGAGGGACCTGATCCCTCTGATCCTGTCCAACTGCCAGTACAGCATGGAGAAGGGAGGGGAGACCTTACAGGAGTTTGATCTGGAGAGGATCCAGCAGCAAGTGATCAGCAAGTTCCTGCAGGGGAAGCCACTGATCAGGCTAACGGTAAGAGGGGCAGGGCTGAGCCAAGAGGGCACTGGGAGCAGCATTCCAGGCTTCACATCCGTGGGTTTCTCTCCTGACAGGGAATTCCCACCCTGGTGTACAGACATGACCGGAACAATGAGAAGCTGTTCAGTGATGTCAGGAACAAGCTGGAGCAGGTGGGTTTCTGCACTGCAGGAAGGCAGAGCAAGCATGAAATCCCTGCTTTTCCAAGGGTTTTCTGTGCCTTGCCTTGCCCATCCAAAGGCTTGCCTGCTGATTTCTCCGCAGGCCTTGGGTATGTGCAATCTGGTCTTGTCAGTCAAGATTTACAAAGAGAAGGGAGATAGTTCAGCATTTCAGTTTCCTACATCTTGGGCTCTGTTATCTTCCTTTACTTGAGCAATTGGAACAGAAAAAGGAGTGGCTCTAAAACAGTATTACCTGTGACTTTGTGTTTTTCAGAGTGTTCTGCCCAGTTCTGTGATGAACATGATCAGTGGGGAGCTGCAGTCCTACAGTGATGTGTGTCATGCTCTGTCCCTCACTGAGATTACTCTGGGCTTCCTGGCCGTTGCTGGTGAGAATGCTGACATGCCGCTGACTGAGTACATTGAGCAAGTCCTGCAGATGGGGGATCAGACAGACCCTCATGTGCTGCAGGTGAGTCCTGAGGGCAAAGCTCGGATTTTTGTGGGGTAAAATCTGTCCTGGTTGATGCTAAATCCAGCCTGTGTGACAGAGCCCTCCCATTTTCCCACTCCTTTTTGTGGTATCAAAAACTGGCTTACTGAGGGCAGATGGGCTCCACCCAGGCCAAGGGGCTGGATGAGCTCTGTGCTGAGCTCTCTTGGGCAGGGCAGGCTGGGGACGGGCTCCAAGGACATCCCTCACATCCACAGATGTCCTTCTCTTCCAGGCCCTCGGACGGTGCCAGCTCAGGCACAGCATAGCCCTGTGGCAGCTCCTATGTGCCCACAAATCTGAGCAGCTGCTGCGCCTCGGCAGGGTATGGCACCCCCAGCACCTCTGTGTGCCCTCCTCTGCTCTGCCCTGCTCTGCTCTGCCTGCAGCTGTTCAAATGTGTCTTTGGGTTTTTTCTCCCCTTGCTGCATTTTCAGGATCCTTTTGCAGATGTCAGTCCTGATTACAAAGAAGAGCTCACCCCAGAGTTTGTTAAGCTTCTGCACACCTTCCTGGTCCACTCCAGCCTGGAAACTTTCCTGCAGGAGCTCCATGAAATGATCATCCTGAAGTTGAGACGTGTTCAAGCTGTGGAGGAATTCAATCCCATGTGGAGGTAGGAATTACACACCCAAAGGCACCACAGTTGTTGCTAACTGACGCTTCTCTGCCTCTGAGCATGCACACAGCGGGAATGCTCCCTTGGCACGTGCATGTCCTGGGGGACACTGCCCAGGCAACAGCATTAGAATATCCACACCCATTTCTGGCAGGTGTCACTTCCATCTCACACAGGCTCTCTTGGAGACACTGCTGGAACACTCCAGGAGCTGCTGTCCAGGGCACAAACACCAGCACTTCTGCAGGCACTTGGATAAAACAGTAACAGAATCACAAACTCATTAAGGCTAGAAAAAAATCTACATCGTGCTCAAGGCCAGCACAGCTCTGCACAGGCACAGCTCAGCCCCAGAGCTCAGCTGTGCCCTACAGCCTCCTCTTGCTGGCCTCTGTGCCTCCACCTGCCTGGTTAACCCTTCTCACTACAAACACACACCTGTTCAGTTGTGTATTGAGTATTTTGAGTGCTGCAGTGCACTCATATTGTGGCACTTGAGGTTTGCTCTACCCCTGCTGTTAATGCCATTCTGCTCTGTCTTCCAGCCTGAAAGACTCACTCTTGCCTGACCTTGATGCCAAAGGCTCCGAATTAGCTGCGGAGCTGGAAGACACATTCCCAGATGAGATTCTTCTGTCTCATGCTGCTGATACCTGGAAAGCAGCTGCTGTCTTCAAGAGGGAGCACAGGGACAGTTAGGACAGAACCCTGCCAGGGAATGCCACAACACCCATGTCAGGGCTTCTGGGACTCTGGGCATTTGTTTGGGCCTTGTTGGTTGTTCTTTGGGTTTGGGGTTGTTGTTTTTACACCTGATGTGAAGAGTGGCCATGGAGGAAGAGGAGGGTGAAAAAGACCCAGCAACTTGGTGTGAAGCTTGGATCGCCACAGCTCCAGAGCCACTGGAGGAACATGAATATGAAAAATGCGTATTTTATCATTGGCTTTTTTTCAAATATTAGGATGAATATTATATGTGTGAGTTAGAAAGTTATGCTGTATTAATTTTCTCAAATATAGTTTTAGGTTATAGCATAATGTTAAAATAGAAACTATGTATGTGTGATATTTTTTTAA
This sequence comes from Ammospiza caudacuta, assembly GCF_027887145.1. Taxonomy (NCBI): domain Eukaryota; kingdom Metazoa; phylum Chordata; class Aves; order Passeriformes; family Passerellidae; genus Ammospiza; species Ammospiza caudacuta. Next base: position 17,735,768 of record NC_080596.1, on the reverse strand, counting down.
AGAAAGGAATGAGGTACTCACATCAGATAGCAGCCACAGGACACCTAAATGTTTCAGAAAAAGAGGATTTATTGCCCCATTATCAAAAAAAACGAACTTCTTCCCACCTTGCTCAGCTATGACAACGCTGTTAGGATTAAGAGGAAGAAGTTGACGATGACCAGATAGAATCCTTTGTTTGAATGTAGTTTATGAATCATGTATGAAGTGTATGAATATGCAACAGGCTATTGCTTTTAAGGGTTAATCCTCTGGTAACGGGTGTCCTTTTTCGGGCTTATTTTGCCCAGAAAAAGGTACCCAGACGTCCGTAACTCTATTGTCTCATATTGTCCTAATCCAAATTGTCCAAAATTCTTATTACTCTAATTATATTGCTATTTTTATAACCATTTTATTACTATTAAACGTTTAAAATTTTAAGAAACAAGCGATTGGCGTTTTTCATAGAGCAGTAACGGGGCAGGGGCTGGGACGGGCTACGGGGACCGCCCGGCGGCGCCGCTGGGAGCGGGGATCGGGCGGGGCTGCTCGGCACCGCCTCCCCACAAGGCACGGACACCCTCGGCAAGAGCCGCCGGGGCTCCGTAGCCCGGGCGGGGTCTGGCGGCTCCCCGGGCAGCGAACGGGGCGCGGTGCGGGACGGGGATCGGGCAGGCGGCTCCCGGGAGCGGCCCCGCTCGGAGCGCGGCGGTCCCGCGGGGAGCAGGCCCGGCTGAGGGCTAACGTGGTGGAGGAGGACACCGAGGAGTGGCAGAAAGACACCCGCAGGTCCCCGGGCTGCAGAGAGTGGGAGGTGTGGATTGATCCTACATCAGGGGAGACGAGAGCCCTGCCTGCGCCTCCCTGGTTGTGCTCACCTAGCCGGCTCCCGAGGTACCGGCCGGGCCGGGCCGGGCCGGGCCGCGACCGCAGTGAGGCTTTTGCTGGCTCCTTCAGGACTTCATTGAGAAGTGCAGTTACAGCAGTGTGTTCCTGAAAAGGCAGGAATCCAGCCAATCAGGTAAATTTGGCTCCAGTCCACCTGGAGAGCAGCTCAGCTAAGCAGGAGCTGCCATTCTTAAAAAGGAAATTTTCAGTGTGATCTGCTTCTGAACTTAAATGCAAATGCCATCATGTGAAATGAGTTATGAATGAATTCACAGAAGTACAAACTCTTGAGTTGTGACTTCTGCAATCATACTTGAGTGAAAATCACAAGCAAAAGATAATCTTTTATGGAAATATAACTTCTGGCACAATACAGAAAATGGATGAGTGACTCAAAATACTGAGATTATTCTAATTCACATTGAAATTAGATTTTTTTTATGACAAACTCATGTCCAGATATTCTTGAAGATCCAGACCTGAATGTTTTCTGTAACATGCTCCTAACTTAAGAACATTTCTAAACCAATACTTGGTCCTTATTGCAAGCAGATGTAGAGTAGTAGTAGAGTAGTACAGTAGTAGTAGTAGAGTAGTACATAGAGTAGTAAGAGCTATTACTCTTGTTCATGACTAAGGCCAGGGCAATTTCCTTTTCCCTTTCCACGCTTTTTTCCTTCCTTCCATTCCACTTTAATTCTTCATCCCTTCCCATCCTAGGGACAGCATTTCTCAATGATCAGTGGAAAGGATTCTTTTCAAAGCCATAATCCCATGAGTAGCTTGGTTGCTGATGAAAGTCATCCCCATTGAAGGATTTCAGTCCTTGGTTATCTTTTCAGTCAGAGAGAGCAGGCAATCACACTTAAAAATGCACAAAGTAATTTGTATATTTTGCTATTCAAAATTTCAATTCTTCCTCAAGTCCTTTTTGGTTTATATCTGTTATTGGCACTGCACAGGACGGAAATTCAAAATCTTGGTTCAAAATTGAAATGAAGAGAAAATGAGAGATGACTTTGACCCTTCCCACACCATGTACTTTGTTGGAAAGTATCACTAGTGCTACCTGCCTGGAGCATGGGAAGGTGCCACCTGCTCTGGTTTTCATTCCATATTGATGAATTAAAGTCTTTCCCATTTATTGTTTATACTCAATTTTAACAAATAACTTGCTTGATAGCATTGGATATATGCTCACTTACAGAAAGTGCAGTTCTTTGCAGATGTGGAGAAGCCTTATTTTTATATGAGGTTTCTACATAACAATGTTGATGCTGACTTTTCCATTGGTAATGAGATTTTGTACTTAACAAATTTCATGCCTAGCAAAGCCATACATTACATTTCTGTAAGTTAAAGAAGCAAGACCATTACCCTAAGTAACAAATATCCATCTTCTGCCTGGGTGGATTTTGCTTCTCCATGAAAGCTTTTTCTTGCAAGTTCTAGGACACCACCTAGAACTACTGGAGTCAATCTTTTCCATAAGGAGACCATTAAATTGGTGAATATTTGTTTTGCTTCTAAAAAACCCTGGTAGATATTGAGAGAGCTTCATTGCTTGTTTGAGATTTGTTTGCGCAGCATTGGCAGTCTATTTCCCAAAAGAGCTTCTGGCTGTCTGCCTTCCCAAAGAGTAGCAAAACTGAGCATTAACTGGCTCTTCTCATTACTACCATACCAAGTGTAATTAACGGCTACATTTTATTCTCTGCTAGTAATAGTGACAATTTAAGCCTTTAATTTATAGTCTCTGTCTTTTACTCATCTACACTACTAAGTTGTGAAGCATTAATCAACAGTAAAATATTTTAGTAGGAGATCTGTTCCTAATCTGAACCCTCTGCTATCTTTACCCCAATGAGGTATTTCAGACAGAGTGTCTCAGGACACTCTTCAGCAAGAAAAGAGAAAATACTGGGCAGAGGAGCAGCCTCAGCCAGAAGTGACAGCAGAAAGATACTATTGCAGCATAGTTACATGGAGATTGTTGGCACGGTGGAGATCTGCAGAATTTGCCTTTTGCTCTGAAAATCCTAATTTGACCCAAATCCCCCACAACTTCTCTTATTCTAGCAAATGGAGGAGCTTCCCAGTTGCTGTTAAGCAGTATTTCACAGGGGGGATTAATTTAATGTAGATTATGTCTGAATTTGAATTAACTCCAAGGCAGAATCAGGCAGAATCACCCCACAGCAGACTTCCTAAATGCTACTCTCAATCTCATTATCATTTCCTTTTAGTGATCTTGTTCCTGTTTCTTGGGTTTCTTGGGTTTACTTCTCGATTATGATAAGTAGAGGCCAATTAGCAGAGAGACTGCAGTGTTCTTACAGGAAGCTTTTGTATTTTGGGACTATGATACAGTCAGCACAATCAGCTGTTTCCCTTCCTTTTCTGCTTTCCTTTGACACATGGTAAATATGTAAATGCTTGGTAAATATCAGTGAAATGTTGTGGGTGCTTAGTGAATGTGAGTGAAAAATAACTTGAATGAAGGATGTAGCAAACAATTACCTGAGAAGAAAACCATTATTTTCTCATGTCCAGTTGCCTGTGCTGTGACCCAGTCATGACAGTCCTAAATTGCTTTATTTCAGGCATTCCAGAATAGACATTATTTTCTGTGAAAAGAATAACTGCTGTGTTTATAAATACATATGCTATATCAGAGCAAATTCAAGTGTCACTTTACAATGTGCCTCAGCCTTCTGTTCACTGAACTAAAATGTCACACAGAAACAGTTTGCCTTTATGCAGCAGTCTGTGAAATACCTGGTTGGGAAAATGAAGATAACACTGGAATGACTGAAATATCTGTGTGAAATCCAAGTCAGCATTTTCCTGGCAATAGCTCGGTACTTGTATGCAAGACTTTTTCAGTTCTGACCTACCAACCTAGATTTACCATAACAGGACTGTGTGGAGTTCTCTTTCCAGAGTTCTGCTGGAAATTCCTGGCAAAGAAAAGGGATGTTTTCTAAAATATCTGGCTTTTACTTGACCAAACCAAGAGAAAACAAAAAGGTGGTTTGGGAATGCTTTGTGGTCAGAATTTTTCATAGCAATATTTATTTTTTTCATGTGACCTGAATTTTCTCCCCCCAAAACACTGCTAGGACAACACATTATTCAATTACACTCAGTGATGACTGTCTCAGAGCTCAGCAGCACAGGCCTGACAGATTTCTCTGTATGGGCTGAGTTTAATTTGGCCAACTCATCCCTAATTGGCAACAGAGGCAAGGACATCCTCAGTGAGGGTGCTCTGCAAAGCCACCTGTTTGGTATCATTATCATTTTGCAGTCCAAAACTTCTGCAACAACCTTGATAGGTACGCTGGAATTAGGGACTTATGGACAAGTACTTGAAGTAGCTGGGACAGCATTTAGGATATTGCATCACCAGGAGCCTGGCTCTCCTGCAATGTTTGTCACGTGCCTGGATGAAAAATGTCATAGACAGTCCAAGACAGTCCCACCTGTACAGCAGCAGTACAAAAATCTCTTCTGGTACACCCAAGGATAAGATGGCTCAGTCCAGAAAGAGCAGCCTCATCTAACTTCTTTGGAGGTTCTTTTTCCTTACTGCATGTGCCTGAGCCTCTGAGACCAGCAGAGCTCAGAATTTACAGGTAACCTTGAATATCTTGGAGGATACCTGCAGGAACGCTGTGTTCAGGTGTAGAGAGAGGCCGGACAGGAACTGAAGTTGGCCTTCTCAAAGAACTTCAGCAGAAATTGTGAATTGGCAAAGAGCCTTTCCAAAATGCTGCATTCTTGGGGAGTGTCCCTGCTGTGGCATTACAGCTGAGGCTGTTGGGTTTGCTCCTCTCTTTGCCAGGGCAGCTTTCAGCGTGTGCCAGCTCCCCGTGCCAGAACGGAGGAACCTGTGTCCATGACAGACAGAGCTTTGTCTGCGCCTGTCGCCACCCCTTTGGAGGAGTCAACTGCAGTGTGAAGCTGGTGAAGGACAATTCCCTGAGTGTCGGCAAGTACAGAATTTAGCAGGGCAATCGAGGATCAGTGCAGGCCTCTGCCCCAGGGCCTAATTACAGAGCATTTGCTGGTCAGAGGCCTCACGTTTCGCTTTAATGAGTGACAACTCAAGCAGCAGAGCCCTGTGTTTTGGTGCTGAAGACATCAATCCCCACGGGTGACTGGTGATCTCTTTTCTTAATATGACCAGATGATGGGATTAAATTGGTTTGGGACCTGTGATAATAGCTGGAAAGCTCCCTGATGAAATGTGCAGAGTGGGAGGGTGTGCAGTAGATGCATTTGAACACGATGTCATGGATTTTGAAGGGGGAGGTAAAATAACATCACTGGGAAATACTGTCTTCAATGCAGCCATAAATGTTCTGTAGATACCAATAGCTACCAGAAGGTGTGGGGCTGTGCCCTCAAGGAATCATTTTAGGCCTGCCTCTGGCTTTCATCAGCAAAGGATGCAGACCCTTGAAAGATTCCAAAAGGAAAAAAAAGTGAAAATTATGCTTATTCAGTATAATAAATACAATAAATAATTTACACCCAGGCCACGCAAAATGTGAATTTTATGCATCTTTTAGCAGTCATTTGGCTGATTTTTACTCATGACAGCATATGAATAGAGAATGAAATCATTTGTACAGGAGCAGGGAACGATATTGTACAGGCTCAGCTTGAAGAGAAACCCATATACTTTTATTCCCTCATTTAACATCATGAATGCTAAACCTCCTTGCTGTTTGTCTAAGAGTTGTGCTGAAATTCTTGGCTTCAGCTCACTCACATGAGCAATGAAAGAGATCCTGGAGGGGGTGTAAGATGGAACGAAAGCTCCCTTAATGATAACCTAGTATAGACAAGCATCAAGTTCCCTTGCTGTTGCTAAATTTTTCTCTGGTGGATACATCTAGCACTAATTGTGAAGAAAATTACTTTTTATGTAATATAAAAAGATGTGTTTTTGCAGGAATACTGTGTTTCAGTTGCTCAGGTTCAGTCATCTGCAGGATGATGTGAAATCAGAAAATCTGCATTTTGTCTTCTGGCTAGTCCAAGTCACCTTTCTACAATGTAGCATCACTTAAAATTTTTCTTTATTCCTTTCCAGATTTTTCAAAAGGATCGTACAGATATGCACCTATGGTGGCTTTTTTTGCTTCTCATACATTTGGAATGACAACTCCAGGACCCATCAGATTCAACAATCTGGACGTCAACTACGGCGCCTCGTTTGCCCCAGCAACTGGGAAGTTCCATGTTCCATACCTGGGGGTCTATGTTTTTGAATATACCATTGAATCCTTCAGCCCACGTGCCTCTGGCTATCTGGTCATTGATGGGATAGACAAACTCACTTTTCAGGCTGAAAATATCAATAACAGCAAGTACACTGACAGAGTCATTACTGGAAATGCTTTATTGGAGTTAAATTATGGTCAGGAAGTCTGGCTCAGGCTGGCAGCTGGCTCCATACCAGCCAAGTACCCCCCTGTCACTACATTCAGTGGTTACTTGTTGTATCGTACCTAATCAGCCCTAAGAGTGAGCTGTTAGTCAGATGAAGCAGCCTGCAGGTGAATTTAGCTTTGCATTTAAATTTTTTGCTTCTTTAAGGGGACTAAGCTTCCCAATGGAATGGCTGATCCTCCAAGATGTTCTTTGGTTGTAGCCATGTGCCCAACCCCAAGGAGTCCACAGGCTGGAGATGGGGGAAAACAAAGCATCTTCCTCATATCAATATGACTGGGGAGCACAAATCTGATGCTGTTCTGCTGTACATTGCATAGACATGCTTACATGAGATTGCTGAGAATCACTTCTCAAGAGAAAACTCAGTTTGATCATTCCTTTACACCCTGACTGCAAATCATATGTGATGGATAGATTTGATGACTCAGAGGCTGAATTACTACTTAGCTCATTATATCAATTGATAATTGTGTCTATATATTGTTTGGAAAAAAATATATTTCTTTTTCATTTTGCCTACCATTATTCACTGCATACTTTGATACGGCAGTATTCAATTGATTCATGATTTTTTTATGTAACCAGTATGATGATAAACTAGGTTTTTTCAATCTGGCAGCAAAAAACCCCAAGTGGAATACACTCAGATTAGAAATACAGTATATTTAGCATTTGAATTAGTCATAGGATAAGCACCATAATGGATTTGGTGGATTCTCTCTGCTGCTTGAAATATTTAAACCACAGCTGGATTTTGCTTGGGTGATATGTTTTAAGCAAACATTGTTATATTGGCTTCACACAGATTTTAGCATTTGACCTATAAAGTATGCAAGATTAAATTATATAACCCAAGTATTTTCTGAGTTTGAATTCTATAAATCTGTGATATCATTTGTTTCTGCAGTATATTCACTAACTACTGGGACAAGATGAACTTGACTTCAGTCTGTATGTGGTTTTTCAAGCACCAATCCAATAAAGGAATATTTTTACTTGGTGCCTGACTGCCTGAAAAAACAAACCCTCAGGTTTTTATTCTTTTTCTTTGCAAAGTCCCAGGCTGCTGCAGTTTCTTGATATCCCGTCCCCTGGTGTGACTGGCCAGGTTTGGTTTTGGTTATTGCCTTTGTTAATGGTATTTGACCAGGTTTTTCTGTGTCTCTGTGTTTCTCTCACTCCCTTTTCTTAAAAGCTGGAAAAGTCTAACTATGATCTATGCCAGTCTATTGAAGCACAGAATATTTTGGTGCTCACTGAATTATTTTGTTTTCCACCATCAGAAACTTTTCTTGAAAACACATGGGCACCATCAACTCTCTTCTTAGTGTTACTCAGTGTATCTTACAAGATCTTAAGAGGAATGTCCATGAAATTACTGAATTCCTGCCATGCTGTATGTGGGTAAGAGAATCCACACTATCTTCCCTCAGATGCATAAATCTACATTTTGTTGTTCAAACAGAAATGAGCATTCCCCACCAGAAGCAGAGGTGCTGGACTGTGTCCATGTCTGTGTGCCTCTGGGTGCTGGCTACCAGAAATGTGCAGCACTCAAGAGCATCCCTCCAGCTTCAGGGGGCATTTTATTATGGCTTGTGGTTAAGGACAGCAGTTAAGAATTCATGAAAGTTCTCAATCCAAGCCCCCCCCGCCCTGTTTTGTTTGAGGTTTTTCTGTGACCAGAAATCCTTTCTTCTCTGTAATTAATGTGTTCCTAATGTACCATGGACACTGAATGAGTATGCTGCAGCCCCTTCTCTTGTTGCATACCACAATTTTTTCAATAAACACTCAAATCTTTGACATGGCACTAACTCAGCTTACTGTATCACTGAATGTTATCAAATGTAATGAACACAGCCACACTCCCTCCTTGCATGATGTTGTCATTTTAATGTCCTTAGTCCTCTTTATTCCTGCTGTGGTTACAGCTCAATGGCATGAAAATTACTCTCAAGATGAAATTAAAATGACCCACCAGAGTCTGCATCTCTGTTTTAATGTGACTTTCTTTGCCCTTGCAGCTCTTCCCTCTAAATCCTTCAAGCTGGGTCCTCATCTTCACAGGCACTGTTTTCCCTCCAAAATCAGATAATTTTTGTGTCATTATACTGCTTTTCTTTACTCTTTTTTCACCCCTTTTCTCCTCTCACAAAACAACAGATTCATTGGGGTAAAGTAAGAATTCTGATTAACACCACATATGTATGAGTAACACTTAGAAGACTAATTTCCCTAATAGAAATAGTACTGAAACTGATTCTCATTTTTCTATTTAAAACATGAAAAAAAGAATACTTTAAAATGATAATAAACGTATAGTCCCCTTTTTATGCTGTTTAACAATCTGTTCCAATCTTTCTTCAGATGTCTTCAAACTAATTATAGTTGACTTTGTCTATTTTTAAAAACTAAACTGCAGGTTGTTCACTTTTAAGATAGTTTTGTATCAATCACTGAAGCTTATTTATGGGCTTGTGACTGTACTTGAGCTGGCTGGACTCACAACACAAGCCACTGAAAAATAAGTGAGGATCAATAAAAGCAGTCAGCCTGCCCATGATGCAGAATAGGAAACAACCAGGCTGAAATCCCAGGAGAACTTCTCAGGCATCACCCAGGATAGGTGGCTCCTGAGGCACTTTGTCACCCCTCTGCTTTCATCTCCATGTTCTGATTTGCGTTCCCTAATGACAACTGGCAGCAAATCTGAACGCTCATCTCTGCCCACAGCCCTTGTGAGGGACCACAAAGCCGTCCTGTACTTTGTACTTCACAGTGAGCAGTGCTCTCTTTATTTGGGTGGCTCAATAACCATGGCAACATTTTGTCTGCTCTGGCTCTGACAAGCCCATCCAATTTACTCCAGAGTTTGTGTTATCATTTTCTCACCTATACCAAGTGAGTTACAGCTGAGCCCAGCCCCTCACACACTGGGGATTCACACTGAGACCAGCAGCTGGTTTTCCTCACGTGCCATTTCTAGCTGCAGAGCCAGCACAGCTCCTGCCAAGCTCCCCTGCTAACCCAGGCCTCCCTGTGTCTGTCTCATGGCTATTCCCGTCTGTCCTTACATCTGGGATGTTTTTGTTCAATGATTTTTTTTTTCTCTGTGATAATAACATCAACAGTGGCAGCAAGCAGGAAAGAAACCCTTATAACCATGAATTCAGGCAGTGAGTAAGAGCAGCTCTTAGGAGCAGCTAAATCCCACCAAGATCAGTGGACACCTGGTGATGAAGTGCCTTTGGCAGTGGAATAACAAGTGCATTGAGGCAATTGCAAAACTGACCTACCTAGCAGCTCAATTGGGCAGGTGAGCTGGAGAGTGCAAAACAAAATAAGACAACACACAAACAGTTTGGGCATTTCCAAAGTACAAAAGTGTGCACCATGGCTTTGCACATCTGTCACTGTGGCTGCTACCTGGCTGCAGAACCAATTGCCTGGCAGCTCCATGCCTTCCATTAACCCCTTCAGGCCATCCTGACAATTAATAACATCTAGATTATTTCTGTTTTAATTTTATTAATCCATACTTCTTCCTATCCTTAACTGACTGCTGGAAAGCCTGAGCCAAATACTCCTGTTCCCATGCCAGAGCCTTATCAACAGCAGAAGATGGAAACCTTTAATTGTTGTGGAATTGTACTTACTAGAGCATTCTGGTGTAATCGTATTTTCAGCAGTTTTATAAGAAGTACAAATATTTATCACGACTTTGCTTTTTAAACTATACAGTGGTTCCATTGCAGTAATTTTCCCTTTGCAAGGCTGCCATTCTCCTCCTTTGTATGATGGCCCTGATGGCAGGAGAGTTCTCAAGGGTGAGATAAAATAAACCACTCTGTTCAGATGGGACTCCAGTCAAGAGTGCATGGTAAGAAAGCTTTACCAGCAAGCTGCTTCCTACTGAAGTTGCTCTAGACATGTTACAACCAACACACTGCCTTGCAATGAACTTCCTTGCTCTGCTTCCCCACCCTCAGAAATCTGTGGTGGCTGTGAGCTGAGAACAGTCTTCTGCACTCACATGTCACATGTAAACAAAACAAAGTGTTTCTGAAAACACTGATTGCCCTGGCTGCTGCTGAAAATTCTCATCTTAAAAAAAGCAAATTGCAAACCAAACAGACCATGGCTGTTTACAAACACTGAGCAAGTACTTCCAGAAAGCTTGCTATTGAAATCTGAAGGAATTGGTCAATGCCATAAAAATGATCTGAAGTGCCCAGAAGTCCCTTATAAATACTGTAAGCTTTCTAAATGCTTTTTGAGCCACTGGAAATCAGTATATCTCACATCCACACAGATTTAGCGTGATGAATAGCAAAGAACAGTGGCAACTAAAACAAAATCCTAAAATGACAGACTTGTTTAGATAAAGAATTATCCTCAGCTCTATCTGATGTCTCTGAATTCTCTGTAAATTGCCTTGGAAAGGAAAAAAAAGGTTCAGCCATCCATTGTTAGGCTACTTATTGGTACTTACTGAAGGGAAAAACACACGTGAGAAAATTGTGCACTATTATTTCCTTTCAAAGAAAGGGCCATTACCAGCTTACTCAAGCAAGAGACAATTTTCAGGCTCAGCATTTAGACACATTCTAGAAGAACATAGTCGACATCAAGTATAATTTTCATCAATAATTTTTAGGGTCTAAGTTGATCGCTGTTACCTTAGCCCCAATACCTTGCATTATTCCAGCTTCTTAATACACCATCATAAAATATTTAATTTGGGAAAAACAGGAACGATGCTTACAATAAAAAAAGGGAGAGAGATTCACTAAGAGTTAAAATGTAGCTAAAATAAAATGTAGTTAAAATAAAAGGAAACTGGAATGGCATCAGCAGTGAATGACAGAGTCATTTAGGTTGGAAAAGACCTCTGAGTTCATTGTGTCCAATCTTTGATCATCACCTTGACAACCAGATCACAGCACTGAGTGCCATGTCCAGTCATTTCCTGAACACTTCCAGGGATGGTAGCTCCACCATCTCCCTGGGCAGTCTATTCCAATGCTCCATGAAGAAATTCCTCCTGATGTTCAACCTGAACCTTCCATGGCACAGCTTGAGGCCATGTCCTCCCATCTTATCCCCAGTTGCCTGGGAGGAGAGGTCAGATGTGCATTAAACACAGCCCATTTTGGGAAAACATTGCTAAGAGTCATTCCTCTATATGTGAAATTATTTGTGTGAACTAAACAGAAGTATGATGGCAGCTATGAGGAACTAGCTTCTAGGGCAAAAGATACAGATCTAGGACACACTTCAAGTTGTCTGTGGGCTCACCTTGTTTGTAGAGGTTTGGACTTTGACTTTACTAGTATATATGGTCATCAAAGGAAGGTGAGATGCTTAAATAATTGTGGGAGAAAGCTACAAAGCAGGGAAATTACGCAAGACATGTTTGTAAGTGTTAAACAAAATGCATAAATAACAATGTGTTTGCCTTCCTAAATAAGAATGAAGAGGAAAATAAATTAAAAGTAAGAGATGGGAAAGTGTTTGTCTACAGTTAAAATGCCCAGCTGAAAGGGATTGTTCTCCCAGATCTCACAGTACCCATGTGCATTTGCTGGGACTGAACCACAGCCCTGCCTTTTCTCTGCCTTTCCTGTCTCCAACCCTGCATTTTTTTCTGCTTCCCTGCTGTTTGTGTGAATGACCAGACTGCCATGACCTTGGAAATTGGTTATGATGCAATATCCTTGCACCACATTTCTCCTGAGCCATAAAATAAGGCCATATTTTCTCTTCTCGGTTATTTTCAGTTTACTGATTCCAATGGGCACCCCAATCACCACCATTTTAGTTTTGTTATAGTACAGAACAAAACTCCAAAAAAGCTTGTTTGGAAGAAGGGATAGAGCATTCTTTCAATCTATTTCTACACAAACACAGTATTTCATTGTTGCTGTTTGTGTGTATTTTTTTCAGGCAAGAACAAGAAAAACTGGCAAGGAGAAATTACTTTTCAACCAGGTGATATAGACTTTAGTTAGAGAAAAAAATGCACATGGATGAGAAGCTGTCTAGTGTCCCATTTTAAACTCCATTCCATGCTTTTCATTTTTTACAGGTGTAATTTCAAGCTCTCCACTCATTTGGTAGCCAGTTTCACAGCTCTGCCTGCAGGTTGTACTACCTCAGGTCATTTTTCCAGTGACTGTGAAAACATGTGAATGTCTAAGGCTCTGTTTCAGCAGTGAAGAACAATTCATCTGCTATAAAAATACTTGGAGACCCTTTCAGGTTAAGGTACACTGCTGGTCACTCAGCAGTGCTGCCTAGCAGGAGATTGATCTGTGATTTGAAACAAGATTAGAAGCAAGTTCAAAGATACAAAGGTAAAACAGGAGAGTTAAAACCACAGAATAGTTAAAAACATTGCAGAAACAGATAGTCAAGGGTTGGTATATGAATTTGTTGCTCAGTGCATAGGATAGACTTGTAAGGTTTCTTAACATTGCTCAGAGAGAGATGAAAAATTCTGTGCTAATCAGAAAAACTTCCTGTTTACTGAAGACAGAGAATGTGTGGCAAGACACAGGCCTGTAAAAGGAAATTTCATTGAAGCATTTAAACACAAGGAAGGTCTTGATGTCCACCTAAAAGCAGAAGGGCTATACAGAGTGAAGATCCATGCCGATTCTGAAACTTGGCAGGAAAGCCATTGACAGGAGCAGCAGAACTGAGGCTGAGTGGGTCTAACTGTGCTGGTTTCTTACTGGGAAGAACACAATTAGCCTGGGGGCATCTGGGGCACCTTGGGCCACCTCAGCTCTTACTGTGCCACCTCCAAGTATTACATCAAAACTGACTATGGGTGTGTAACCAACCTAACCCCAGCTTGTGCTTCGATGTGTATGTACAGAGCTCCCCTCAGCTTATGAGCACTGATAAAAATAAACTCATTGAGTGAAGTGTCTATCTCATGTCGACTTACCTGGATGTCAGCTGCCTGCAATTCTAAATATTCTTGCAATAACTTACTGTGGAAAAAGATTGAATCCTTATCTGAATGAGAACCCCTCAGTTGAATTTAAGCCAAGTAATTACAAAATGTTTAAGAAAATAATGAGATTACATTTTGCATTTAAACATCCCATCTTACAGCAAAAGATGTCAAATAATTTTTCAGTATAAATTGAGGGAAGCTAAAAATGTTGCATTGGTTTTGCAGCCCTTTAGTCCTGCTAACAGTATTGAACCTGCAGAAGGGAGGCAACTCCTCCTGCATACAGAGAGCAGTGCTAGTGGAAGTATTAGTGTGGCAACTTTTTTTAAATCTCAGGCTTAGGTGGTTATAGCAATGAATAAAGACCAAACTGCATGTGTGACACTCCTCCTCCCTGATGGAATAGAGCTGCATGGAGAATCACCTGCACAGCAGGTATTCTATTGCAAGGATGTGGAAAAGAGCAATGCTTGACAGAAGTAAATTAACACTTACAAGAGGCATATAAGAAATTGAAGTAATAGAGAAGAAGAGGTGCCTGATAGCATTAACAGGTTAAGGGCCAGGCTCCTGCTCAAGTCAAGTTTTTTTGCCAGTCTCCTGCTGTGTCTTGGACCTTTTGGCCCTCATGCCATTCTAAGGTGTGCTTGTGAGCCTCACAGCCTGCAAGCAGAGCACATCTGAAGAGCAGCAAAGCCTGTTTGCCATCTCTGGGGAGTATCACCAAACCAGGGAGCGCTGGTACCGTGTCAAAGCCACTGAGAGTGTTGGGGGGGTCGCTGATGTCGGGGTGAATTGAAGTCTACAACCACTTAGGAAGGTGTCTTTGTAAATGGGATAGACCTTACTTCACAACTACTGACTAAAATAATGATGTCTGGTGGGAAAAGGCCTTTCTTGGAGTAGTCTTTCATCACCATCTGGTTTACTGCTATTCTTTACAGAATCATTTTCCAAAGTGCTTGCAAGGAAAACCCCTTTCCAGCTAACATCTTTAATGAGAATTTTTTGTTTGACTTTTGATCTTCCCTCAGCATGGTGGCTGTGCTCTGCAGAGTTACAGCAGCAGCCATGTGCCTGTGTGTGCTGAGAACAGCATGCTGCAAGTGCTGATGGTGTTGGGTCTGTCTCTCAAACCTGACAGGATTGATCACAGCCATTCACCTCACAAGTGGTCAATACTTCTGCAACTTTTCAATCTTTCTGTAGTGAATCCCACACAGTTTCATGCTTTTAACTCGCTTTTATTTCCTGCCAGTTGACTCCAGACACACTGGAGACTCACAAGGCCTCAATTTTTACATCTGTGCTGTTTTGAGTTTTTATATTTCTTTGGAGCAGGCAGCCTGTAAGATATTTTCCACCATCACTGTTATGCTGATCATTCAGTGTTTTATCTATCAAGTGCTCGCTTTCAGAATTTGCATTCAAATCTGATTACTTGCATAATCCAGGAGCGTGAAAGAAATTGCCTTGGGAAGAGCATCTTTCTCTCCCCCCTCAGTACACTTCTGTGTTTGGCTTTAAGGAGGTCTGTTGTGTGATCTCTGATCTGCTTTTTCTTATGAACTTTAAAATCATGGCTGGTTCCAGTGCAGCACTTTAGGGTCTAGTCAGGGCACATACCACTTCAGTTGCTCCCAGAAAGCTGATTCAGGTGGGCCTTAAGAAAATTAAACTCTCCTTTAGAGGCAACTTCCCTTCAATGCTGCACCTCAATAAACTTCCCTGGTCTGTTTCTCAGGCTGTTGTGTCTCTTTCTGTGACACAGCGGGTGCAATTGACAATTTCAGGCTTTCCTGCCCGGCTTGGGTTGACCTAACTTGAGAGCAGGGTTTCACATGGAACAAAAAAATGGCACAAACACCCACAGCTGAGAATAAATGAGTGAGTGCTGTGTCTCTCAGCACAAAAAAAATTAACTTCTATAAAAACTACACTTTCTGGTATCTGCAGAGGCGCTAACTCCTTATTTGGCATCATACATGACTTCATGAATTTTGATGGTGAAAAGTAATGTAAAATGTATTGATTGATTCTGTTTTACCCTCCTCCTGGGATGACTTTGATGTCCAATACTTTCTTCTTGGAGAGGGACTATTTGTCACAGCATTTCAAACAGTTAGCTTGGAATTATGTGTTCTTCTGGAGTCCCCAAAACACTTGAAGCTAAACACTTCAAAATTCAAAGAGAATTTGCTGAAGTCTGTAGATACAAAAATGCTTTGACATAAATTGTTGCAACTCTTTTAAAAATCCCCTCTGTTTCATGCCCTGTTTCATTATGAGACTAACTCCCCTTTCAGCTGGCAGATCAAAATGGCAAAGTTTGAAGTCACAAAGCTTCCCCATATTCTCCTAGGAGCTGAGAACCCAATTTCTCCACAAAACTATCCAGTCTGTTGATCTGCTATAATCTTTCAGAAAATAATGACATTTTGCTTTGGAAGCTTGCTCTCATTTACTTGTATGTTGTCAGTATTACATGAATTACCAGCTATTCTTCCGAACCTAGAATCCTCCAAATAAAATGTCTTTATTGCTCATGTGTTCTCATGATCCTTTTATTCAATCATATGGAATGAGTACTGACAGCAACTAATTTGATAATTATTGTATTGTGCAGATGTACAGAAGGGTAAAAATTCAATTCTTAAAGACAAATCCAATGAAAAAAAGGAAAGCATCTTGCTTTGGCTGGCCTCTCCTTCCTCTGTACCAATACCCTCTAAAACAGTTTTCCCCATTAAGATTAAAACAAGCAGCTTGATTCTTGAGGATAGCAATTATTTTTGAGTGCTCTGGTGAGTATAATTACACCGTCAAGAGTTCACTTATGTTCTGCTGGTAGCCATGTGGCTCTGTTTCAGATTTCCAGTTCCTCTCTCCTACAGGATCTATGCCCCTTGAAAGGATTTAATGCTGTACCAGTCCAATATGTTTGTGCACGTGCTGTGGTGAGTCACACACCACCTGCCCACAACCATAACAGCACTGAGCAGAGAAATATCCAAGTCCAGTCCCCAGAGGCTCCTGATCCCTGCTTCCCAACAAGTGGCTGCACAACAGTCCCGGGAATGTCACCAGAAAATGAAAGTGGGAGAGGGAGAAAAGGAAGAACTGTGTTGAGAATATGCAACCCTGAGAAGCCTAGGTGGGAGAGGAGTCCTGATAACAATGACAGAGATTGTATTCCTGGAGTGAGAAAAGTCAGCATTAGGGGAAATACCTCACAGGGAAAGGAGACATGTACTGTGAGCTGAAGGCTGCCATGCTGCTGAAGAGCAGCCAAAACTGCAAAGCAGCAAGAAATAAAAGAACAGTGGTATTTGACAAGAGAGACACTGAACCAGAGAAGAAACATATAGAAAAGCAGCAGCATTAAGAACAAAAGAAAATACAAAGGTAAAATGATTGTAGGCAGTGATTAATTAGACAATATTCATGGGGTCTCTGTGATTGCCTGAGGACTAAAGCTCCACTCAAGGTATGCTTCAGAATAAATTCAGGTCTTCTCAAGGAAGGCAGAATGAATCCATCTGGTGAGCAAGACAAAACAAAGAGCAGGAGAGACAATGAGAAATTATCTTTGTCCTACTGCTGATTTTCTTTCTGTGTGACTCAAGCTGCACTACAGGTAGGCAGCAGAGTGTACCTAGTCAGCACACACTCTTGACCAAAATTAAGCATTTATAAAAAGTTTGATGGTTTAATACCAAATGCCATGTGGAGAAGAACAGAAAGATTTTTATCATGAGCAGAGCATGTTTTCATATGCTGCTGATTCTTTTAAGCTGGATCAATTTGTGTTTGCGCTATTCTGCAGAAATCTATTAAAAATTTCTACTCTTGGTTTTTTCCCCACTGATAGGTGTTATTATACCTTGTGTTACATGAAATAGGAGTGGGAGAGACAGAATAAGTCTTGGGGGATTCAGAGTGGAAAAAGGATCAGCTTTCTTTAGAGGTAAAACTGGAAAAGAGATTAAACACCTTGGGCCCCATGACAGTTGTTTTGAAAATATGTCTTGACTCAAATGGGAAAACTTCATAAGAGAATAAGCCCACTTGCTCTGCTTTGTCTCCTCCAATTTGCCGCTCCCAAGGAGAGAACATCCCTCTGCTTTGGAGATGTGGGGGAGACTGATTCTTCAGCAGGAAGCAACACTTTTTCTTGTTGTTTTGAAAGGAAGATATTACATCCCCTTAGGAGCTCAGAGTTGTCTGATCTCTCTCCACCTCTGCTGTAAAATGCAAACCTGTCTGAGAAACACTGAAACCAGCAGAGGAAATGTGAAGACCTAGTTAGAGCATGTCCTGCTCCCTGCTCCAAAGGGACAGGAAAGTCCCTGCACTGGAGGCTTGGAAAAGATTGGCCTGGGAAAGAGCCAGAGACTGCCGTGCCCTGGGAAAGCACCTGCTGTTAGTGTTGAGACCCAACAATTACTTGGCTATGTGTGTGTTGACTTTAATTGTTAAAGCTATGGAAGGAGTAGACAGGGCACAGGGATGAACACAATATGTGTTTTGGGCCATTTTTTCATTTTGGTTTTTATCCCTTTTGTTGGTTGTCACTGCTGTTGCCACCTGAAATTTCTGGCCTAATGTTTTCCTGTGTGCGATTTTCTCTTTGTGCTCTAATTTAATTGTGTAATTTGTATTTTTATTGATGCTATGATTGTCAGCTATATAATGAATCCTTTTCTGCTGCTTTTTCCAAAACCTCAAGAAAGCATCAGATGGTCTGAGTTGGCTGTTCTGTTAGAATTAGAATTCTGTTCCACTGAATTCTAAACTGGTGAAGCAAAGCTGGCTTGAAGGGCTGATATTACAGTGCAGCAAAGGGAAGAGGAATTTCCCCCTAATTTTACCACACAAAATTAATAGTGATAGATATTATTCCATTTTTCATATTTTGGACCAATGCTGTAGAATAAGAATAGATATTATAAAAGCTTTCCACTTTGCAGTTTCCTGTGACATGGCACTTTGTTGACAGAAAGATAATTTATTTGCTTTTCGAGTATCTCTGCACAGCTCATGCTTGTCACAGGGTGACAAGCCTTCCTGATTCATTGGGTCTCTGTAGAAATATGCATCTCCTTTTCTTGTTTTTTGTAAGATCAATACATGGATTCCTTCCAATTTAAGATATCCTTATGATGCTATTCGTCCCCTGGACTCCAGTGCAAGTGACACAGGATAAGCATGGGATTAAGGATTAAAACAAACAAGTGAAAACATATGTTTATTGATTGCCTGGTTGTGGTGACAAAAATCTTCCCAGACTCAATGTAAAGTGCAGAGGTTGCAGCAAGTTGCATCCTCTGTGGGTTTGGCTTGTCATGGGCAGCACAAGGGTGGAGTAAGTATCCTCTGGTTTTATCAGATTAAGCCAAAAACAGAGGAAGATGCAAAAGTCAGTGTGAAATTAAGGTGCATGTATGAATGCTTTTCCTTGTGGCTGACTTAAAGCTGACAAACCAGTTCCTGCCTGTGATTTGACTCATTCCAGGAAACTGCTTTCACATTCAGGTGAGAATCCTCAGGGGTTAGAACATGCATTGCACTTGCATAAAAATCATTAACTTCTGGGTTTTTTCATTGGGATTTTATTTGCCTGATTTTCTAACTCCCAGTTCTTTTGGCCAAAAAATCAGGGATAGAAAAGCGTTTGGAGTGGATTGGCGGGAAATGTCAGTTTTGAGTAAATGTTAAGGTTTTCATGTAAACCCTTGCTTTATGATCTGGATTTTCAAAAAGGTTCCTGTGAGACTGCTGGAAGCTTAACAGTATGTTTACTTTTACTGGATGTCAGGTTTGTGTTTCACATCCGGTGAGCTGTGATCTATATAACCCATGTCTCAAATAGGCTTTCCCATGCTTCTTGTCTTCTGCCACAGCATTCACAATTTTCCTGTTGCTATTTAGTATGAGTGCAACAATTATCTATTATGAAATTCAGGGATACAGCAACAATAAACCATCAGAAGAATCAGTAAGTGTGCATGTGCAGATTATCATATGACACTTTTTGTTACTGGGACTTAAGTGCTCAATGCCCAGTGCTGTATCCCACCCAGCTAACACTTTACATTTAAATGTAACTCACAGTGACAGATGCTGAAATAAATATACAAATAGGGAGGTGAGGGTATTAGTTTATATACAGCCATTTATCTTCTGATAGCATGAGCAAAGCTGAAGTCAGATACAGTTAAATGAACTGAAGCTGTAACAGTGCCTCTTGAACTGCTTGAATTAACAAAATCAATCCTCATAAATTAAACTATCATTGATCTATGATACAATTAAGTCCTATAATCAAAATACGCTATTGGTGCATGCAGCGTAACCATGCTTGTTCCAACGTTGAATTTTAACCACTGCTGGCTAACTGTTCCTGCCATGTTCTGCAAGGCTCCCATCTGGCATGCGAGATGCTAACATTATGATACAGTTATTTCTTTTCCATTTTTCAATTTAGGCTGACATCTGCTGGTCTCTGCAAATGGCAGGCAACCCTGCTGAATGCAAACCAATTTGAGGCTGCGGCTCCTCGTGTTTTCCCTTTGTCATTTTTCCAGAGCTGGGAATGGCAACCAAGCCACTTAATTACAAAGGAAATTCATGCAGAATAATAACTCAGTGGAAGAAGAAAGGCAGGAACAATGCCCTGTAGAAGAAAATGAGTTTGACGTGATAAATTGCATTCATGCACGCCCAGTGCACTGTGCAAGCACACAGAGGAGCCAATGGCAGCCACTGTATATTGGCCAATTAGACCTATACAAAAAAGGTGTTATTTAAGGGCACCACACTGTGGGCTGTAATGAGGAGGCTGGGGAGGGGAGTTCTCTCTTTTACACTGTCAATGAGGCTGAAGAGAGGGGGAGTGGTGTGATATTGGGCAATCAGCACTTGATGTCTGCCCAGGCAGACGGCAGTGGTCACAAGGAGCTGGGCACTGGAGGGTGTGAGACATTCCAACAGGAGCCACCAGTACTCCAGGTGATGTGCTACACACACCTGGCCAGGAACAGCAAGAAATAAGAGGCTTCTGTATGATTAAATAAAACAAGAGGCAGATCCACATTCCCTGCTGGCTGTATATATCATGTTCTGTTTTTTAGGAAAGTGAGTAGTTTAGCATCTTGCATTGACTGTAGCACTCCTCACCGTGGCGCACCATTCAGGGATATCTCCAGTGATCCAGCTTCCACCTGCATGGACTTTCAGTTCCATTGTCACCCAGTTGTTATTTTGGACAGGAATCCGTTCATAACCACTGCTTTCCCACTGAGATTTTGAAACCCAGAGTAAAACCAGTCACCTCTGAATCAGCTGTGAATCTGTGGGGATACTGATGCTTGAGCTACAATGCAGATCGGGATAGGTAGCATTTACTGACTCCCCTATGGTGGCTTGTTTGTGCACTTTGAAGTCCAAACAGTTTGTAAAATTTTTCTCTTGCCACTTTTCATTTCCTTTTGGTCCAGCTCTTTGTTTGAAACAGCTGGTGTGCCTCTTACCTCAGCAGCAGTATTTCCTACTTCAGCTGCATGACTTTGTCTTTCCCAAGATATTTTGTAAGCAAACAGAAGAAAGAAAGGAAGCATTATTGATGTGATGGCAGAGGTACTCCTCTAACTCCAGGGTGTTTGAAGCACAGGTTGCTGACAGAGGGTGTTGTCCATGCCTCCTACAAGCTGCTGCCCTTCAGCAGGATGCATGTGAGTTGGAATATTATCCCGCACTTCAGCAGGGTGATGACATTGTGGTGGCTGTCTGAGCTAACATCCTGAGACATTTCCACACTTAAGTCATTGCACAGGGCAGATTCACTTTAAATCCTGCACTGCAGATCCCTGAGTTGGCTTTTTGTAGGGTGTTGAAAATACTCGATGCAAGTTGTGATAACTCACGACGATGACATTTATCCTTGGGAATCTGGGTTGAGGTTTCTGCTGTGGCTTGGAGGAGCCAAGAAAGCCTGAGCCAGGGATGAAGGAGAGCACTTCTAAAGTTGCTCCCTCTATGAGCTGCCATGGCTGGTGCTGAGGAGCAGCCTTACAGCACACAAAGGAAGGGAGAAAGGGTGGGTAAGATCTAGGTCCTTACACCTCGTGAGCCCCAAGGATCCTCCAGCTGATCCTGCCCAGGAAAGCAGAAAGCCTCTCTGCTTTGGGGAACAAGGAGTGGTGAAATGTGTGCAGTTTATGCATGCTGCTAGTATTTCAGCCAGAAATCTGAAGGCTAATTAGGGTTTGGCACAGGTTTAGTGATGGTTACCAATTACAATTAACTGTTATTGTCTGTTAAGTGCTGACAGACATAAAAGGAGGCAGTGCCACCCCCAAGCATGATAACAATCAAATGAATCAGCAGTTGCTACCAATAATCCTCATCTCCTGGTGCTAAGGTGCAGCGGAGTTACAGATTTGGACTTGATGAAGAGCCTACAAATAGTACTTGGTTAATGTTGATGGGATGTGGCAGTCAGGAGAGTCCCTTGTGCTTCTTTTGATAGTACTAATACTGTTACTACTCCTACTAATAATAATATTTCTGCAGCAACTCTAAAAATAAAATACCACTTCAAAGTGTCAGGCCTTTGGATCCTCACTAAAAATGTATTCAGGAAGACGGGCAAGCCAGTTAGCAAGGTGAGTTTTTCCTCTTAGTGCTTCAAATCATACCAGTTATATGAAGTAAAAAGCTACAATGCTGAATCTGACACAAAAGCCTTGATATTGCTAACATAACTCATATGGAGTTTTATCTGGTTGTTTGCTTTTGGTTTGTAGGGTGGTTTTGCATTTAGGTTTATTTTTAGTTTTAAAACTTCTTTATAGAAATTGCATAAAAGATACTAGCAAACTATAAAGCAAGTCCCAGGGCAACATCAGTGTAACTATCAAGTAAATCCTTAAACTACCTTAAGCCTTTAAAGGACTTGTTACAAAGCAGTTTGGACAGTTATGTAAGTAACTGCAGTGACATTTGGTGCTTCTTCAGGTTAAAGCCCTCTGAATGCTCCCAGCAGCCCTGAACTGCAGTTCAGATTGCTCTGTGCAGCTGTTTCCCAGTGAAAACTCAGGCATTTACCACTGAATGGCTCTTTGGCTCCTGGTGTTCATTTCTCTCACTCTCCAATTCTGCAGACACCCTGTTCCTCTCGGGTGTTTAATAGTGACATTAATATACTGACAGATACACCCAGCCATGTTTCAATTTACTGGAGCTGATGGGGAGATGTTCTCAGAGCTACACTTGCAAAATGGAGCTGGTTTATAACTTTTGTGATTGCTGTTCTTCAAAACTTCACCTCTCAGAGTGCTGATAGACAATTTTCCCTTCCATTCATTTCTCTGCTTATTGTAACAGATACTTTAAGCACAGACCAGTGAACTGTAAATCTGAACAGACTCCTCAGCATTTCATACAGTAGGAGAGAAGCACCACAGAATTCATGTTTGTTACAAAGCTGAAATGAATTATCACAGATATCTTGCTAAGATAGATTTCAAGTTCCAGATCTTCAACATCAGAGCCAAAAAAAATTAAGGCCAAGTTCTCTATCTGCCTGCTGCTATGCTTTGTGTAATAGCCTTTAAATGGAGTGATACACTGGATGGCTGAATGGACCTGTGAAAGTCTCATTTAAATGAATTCCTGTAATTGCAGAGTGATGTTTAGTCGATT
Source organism: Ammospiza caudacuta (assembly GCF_027887145.1). NCBI lineage: Eukaryota > Metazoa > Chordata > Aves > Passeriformes > Passerellidae > Ammospiza > Ammospiza caudacuta. Next base: position 17,712,757 of record NC_080596.1, on the reverse strand, counting down.
GTATATTCTGTATTCAGACAATGGCAGAGGGTAGAATCACCATGCCTTTACAGACAGAACACTTGTGTAGGTATGAGGCCCATCACACTAATGGTGTGCCCAGAAATGTGTTCAGGATTTAGCCAAAAGCCAAACCAGCTATTCCCCAGCCACATTGCATCTTAGCTCTTTAATAGAAAATGCTATGGTGGCTTTGACTTTGCTGCAGTCTCAAGCCACAGAGCAAGACAAACTTAAGATATGGCTATAGTGAGTGATCTCTTAGTTCACTGCTTTTTGTTGTACTAAGCACTTTTGCAATTTAATGATATGGCAGCAATGGCTTTTATTGTGAAAGTGAAGGTAGGTAATTTCAAATTTGTGAAAACTGTATAGTACTGACTAAGTGTTTAGGATATGCTGTAATAGCATCTAATTTTGTGTCATGGCAGGCATTCAGCCTGCATATGTGCTGCCTTCCTTATACAATTTCTTTGACAGTGGCATCACTGCTAAAGAACAAGGTGATAATTTTCCTGAACTTTTTGTGTCTAGACCTGATTAGATCTAGAGGATTTCAGTTCATCAGGTTCTCATTTGAACTGCCAGGCACTTTTACACTCTGGAGTCTTACAGAAGTGAGCATAGATATGATCCAGAACTGCAGCAGTTCAGCTGTGTTGGGCTTTCTTTTTTAGCTATTCCGTTGACAAGGTGAACCATCTTTGTCATTTTAGTATTTCCTTAGATAGTAATTTCCTGAGACAATAATTTGTTTTCTTCTTGGAACTCATTAGCAAAAACATTCACTGGTCTGAATTGAAGATAATAGTATCTGAAAGCTTTCCAAATTGCTGAGACAAGTAGAGTTGGTAACCTTTGAACTTGAAAAAACACAGATTGGAATTCCTGGACCAAACCACCTAGATGACCTTTCCGTCAAGTCAGAGAAAACTCTTTGAGCAGTTTGGGGAGAGGAAGGAAAAGTTCATCATTCACAGCAGTGCCATGAATAGAAGAGGTTCCAAGGCAGTAGTGTGATTTCCTGCCTCTGGCTCCTTTTTTTACAGACAATATAATCCTCTGGAGCAGCTTCTAACCACTTTAAAACTCCTGATCCAATTTCCCACTGCCTTCTGCTTTGTCCCTTCATGCCAGCAGAAGTAGCTGAGAGACATTTTAGAAGAGCTCTCATGGACACACTTCATGCCCAGTTTGCCTCTGGTAGAGGCAGCAGGGTGAAAACCACCAGACTCAAATATTGACCTGGCAGAGGGATCCCAGAGGGGCAGCTGCACAAGAGAGGAGACGAGCACCTCTTTGCACAGCAGAGCTCAGGGCAGCACAGGCCATGTGAAGCCACTCCTGGGGCATCCAGCTGGGGGACAAGAGCGGGATGCAAATTGGTGGGGCTGCTCCAAGTGGTGCTGGGATAGCTGATGGCAGACTGACTGGCTCAGGGGATTTGGGGGCTGCAGGGTGCATGCAAATCCTCTGTAAGACTCAGCAGTGAAGAGCTCAGGCCAAAAAGCTTCAGGGCTGCTGTAGTCTCTGCCTCTGTCCTCATTCAGCTCCCACAAGAATGCTTAAGCAGCAAAGCTTAAGCTTAATCGAGTTATGTGAGCCAATAAACTTTGCTGCATTTCTTATTGCCCTACCACAGTTAGATGCTTCTAAAATATTATGCTTTAAATCAAGGCAGGTTTTTTACAGATTTCTTCCAGCACAGTCTCTCTGCTTTACCTCCCGAACTTGCTGCTCTGCAGCTCAGGTGGACTCAGGACTGCCTGGTGTGCATGTCTGTGAGGAACATTATGAACTGCACAGCTTTCACTTGACCTCAGGCTTCAGAAGGAATGCCAGGATCAGACTCTGAATATCTGAATTAAAGGCTTAACTTGGAAAAGCGCACCGTCAAAGTGGTCAGCAGGGCTGTGGGGTGCATAAAGCAGCTGATTGTGCGCTCAGACCCCTGTGTTAGCCTTCCATCTGTTGCCAGCACCCAAGGCTGAAATAACGTGCTTGTATTGCAGGTAATGGCATGAAAAATAATTGTTAAAGTTCAGTTCTGCAGGACCTGGCCTTTCTTCTTCATTCCCCCCCAGCTTCACAGTAATGAGGGAAACAGCGAGCTTTTCCTCTCCTGATCACTGAGCTCACCCAGCTTCTTGCCTGTTGCAGGGTCTGCAATCCTCCTTGTTGTGTTTTAAAAGCGGAACCTGCAACAACTACAAAGCCCTAAGAGAGGGAAGGCTTCAATTCTGTGGACACCAGTGACATTCTCAGGGGTGCATCTCTCTTGATCCCAGCCCGTGCTTCCCACCTCCTGGTGAGCACAGGGGGAAAGGCTCGTGTCTCAAGGCAATGCAGCTCCCAGGCATCTTTCTTCATGATGCACACAGAAACTTTTAATTTATAGAACTGACATATTAACTGCAGTGGCCTAAAAGAATAAATGAGTAATACTGTGGGGTCTTCCATTCAGCAAAGGGAATGTTTTCCCCGAGACCTCTTTTTAATTGAAGCCATTTGTCATTTTGAATGTCGAATGTATTCATTAGAAAGCAGCACCTCGGAAGGGACCAGAGAGCTGAGGAGATTAGTAACAGGGTACAAAGCCTTTTGCCTCCAGGTTGCCAGTTTCATATCTGGCCATGTCACTATTGATCAGAAGAAGTCATTACAGGCTGACAGATGTTTGGCTGCTTATATAGAAGTGACCTTGTCAGATTAGTCAAATTCTTTGTTAAGAGATATGTCCCTACTCCCTCACACACACAGACACTCACACAAAAATCCTCATTAGCACCTTGTTGGTAGTGCTCACAGCATCAGTAAGGACAGGGCACAGTTGTTTATGCAGAATCAGAACAGAGGGATTTTTGAGCTATGTGAGGATTGATTGAAGCATTTTCAAAGCATCTCATGATGCACTTTGAAATTTCCAAGTTGATTCTGTGCTGCATAATTTAAAATGAACCCTTCTTAGAATATTTGCAGTGCTTTGATCAATATAAAATTTATTTTTTTAGGAATCTGAGAACTGAGTTTTTTCTATAGCATCTATTAGCAGTAAAGCATGTTCTTAGCAAAAAAATAAGGGGGGGGGCATCTGAAATATGTGGGGGGGGAAAGAAAATATTGCATACAGTATTTTATTTAGTAACTTTGAGACTCAGGCTGAAAATACTCATAGTTGTGTGATGTATTTTGCAGACTGATACTTGGGGGAACAGAAGAATCTTACAAAATCACCCCAGACACTTCAGTCCAGCCTGCAGTAACTCATATATCTAGTTGGATTAAACTTCTCCTCCATGGACCACAATGGCCACTTATGGTGACACCAAACATCTCCTTTCACAAGGCTCTGCTACCTCTTGAGCATAATTCATTGCTTTCAAAATCTCCAAGGACAGGCACTTTGGAGAGTGTACATGCAAATTTTCAAACACAGGCTCTTAAAGGGGTTCCTGTGTTCCTTTAAAGACCCTATGAGGAAGATAATTCAGCTTGGGATGAAGCTTCCTCCAGCTGGATTCAAGAGAAGTTTACCCAAGTGAAGGGGCTCTGACAGAGATGAAAACCTCCACACAAAAAATCTGTATGAGAGACCCCAATTCTTCTCTGAAACAGAGGAAGGAAAATGCCAGAAATCCAGCGGGACCTCAATTTGCCACAGGGAAGAAAAGATTAGTTCTTTGTCAGCTTTGCAGCCCATGTTGCAAATTGAGTTCGAGACAGAAAAAAATGCTTTGGGGTGTTCATATATTTTTACATCACCAGCAATAAATATCAAAGCTGGGCTGATAATGTTGGCATGAAAAGTGCAGGTGCCTTTGGTCTGTACTGTGAACAGAAGAGGTAAAGTGTGTCTTCATTAGAGAGGTTGGTAGGTGATAGTTTGAAATGCTGATTTTGATTCCAGTTCAAACTCTGCTTTTAGAAGACTAAATCAAATTTTTACCTGAGCTGAACTTGCTTCTAACACAGGAGTTTTGAACAAGGTCTTTTAAAAAACAATTATAATCTCTCTGCAAAGGGTGGAGGATTATAGGTTGTGAAAGCAATAAATAATAGCTTTGGGCAGGTCGGAGCTGTTCTGAGAAATGCCAAATGACTGGCACACCTTATTATATCTTTTAAGCAATCACAGCACGTGACTCCAGCACTTTGTATGTCAAGAACATTTGTTGTTAAATGCCACAAGGATATGGGAAGGTGTGCCAAGGCTTCTGTGCACCTTCAGCTGTTCTCAAGGTGATGGCTTAAAAATGGCAATTTAGCCTTTGCAGAGCACAGAACAGCACGTGCCATTCAAGTCTTGGGCAAAGAGATAAGATAACATGTTGTGTTTTAGAGTTGAGGATTATGAATTGGATCTCTGGGGGGTGGGTAGGGGGAAGGGTGAACGCCTCATGTACCAAACCTGGCTGATTTGATTTTTCTTATCAGTGAGGAGATTTAACCTGCCTGATACACCACTTCTTTAAGGTCTAAGTAATATTGGTTCTGTGAGAAGTAATATTTCAGTATGTGTGGCTTAAAACCTGGCTAGCCTTAAGGTCACATCAGCCATAAGTAATACACACTGAGCACCTAAGATCCCACAAATGTGACCTTCTACTTGTGTCCCTGTAAATGCAGAAGGCACCAGCCCAGAGCTGGTCTATGGATTTCACAGGCATCTAATAGAGAAAATAAAAAGACAGATGTTTCTATAGATTGTAAGGGGAGGGAAGGCAGAACCAACAAGAAGCTCTAAATTAGTTATTGTGGTGATGAATGCTCTGTTCTGGACCTGCATGTGTGCTTCTGGCTTTTATGGGCTTGTAATTATATTAGGAGATATTGCTTTGACCTAGACATAACTGTACAGATTATTTATTATTATTATTTGCTTGAGAGAAATAAAACCCAATTCAAACTCTTTCAAATATTGTATGCCACACTTACATATGACAACATATAGAATAGATTCTCTGATGAGAAAAGGAACTAAAATGGCAGTAGAAATCTATTTCAGGGTGGATTGGTGAATGGCAATATTGATGGTTTCATGATTGTAATTTAGCTTGTCTTTCTGTGATGGTGTAGCTAAACTGAAGTCTCTCCTGCCATTCCCTGTCGCCACTCTTTCCAGAGGACATGTGTCCTGATGGACTAAATGAACTTGGCCTATTTGAAGACAATGGGACAAATTAAGTCGATCACCACTGAAGGCATTTTGGAACAACCTGGCTAAACTTTTCTAGGTGGCCTCAAAGCCTTCACACAGCTTAGAAAAGCTGCTTAGCTGGGAGGTTGCAATAAAGCACTGTTCTAAAATAATAATGAATGTTCATAAAGCAGATAAAAGCCTCCAAGAAGTACAGCCAAGCTGTTTCAAAGGCTAAAGTAACAAGACACATGATTTGTTTAAGACTTTCCTTCTATTTGCAATTTTTTCTTTCTTGCATAAAAAAAAAAAAAGGGCTAAGATTTTTCCAAGGTCAAAATCAAGGTCTTTGGAAGTCCTGCAAAAGTGTGATATTACTGTTACAAAATGCACATAGAAGCAGAGGATATCAGGATAAAAAATTTAAAACTTGAGTTAATGACGTATCCTTTTTAATATTGTTTCAGCAGAGGTAGCCATGCAGTAAATTAAACAACAGAGGATATGAAGGATTCCAATTTCAAGGGAGAAAAGAAGGAACCTGTAACACAGCCTGGAAAGCACAGCTATTAAAACAGGGAGCCTTTCTGAAGCTACAGGTAGATGTTATGCTTCAGGAGATAGTGACACTCAGAAGGGAAAACTAAGCTTTCCAAAAAAAAAAAAGTGGGTGTTGGAATCTCCAAAACCAATTGAGAATTTAGGTAGTGGGTGACTTTACTTGCATTTCTCATTTGTTTCCCACCAGATTTCTTTTTAATATCAATATATACTCTCCATATCCAAAGTGTAAAGGCCTGAATTTTTGCTTGGTGATTTCTTTGCAGTGCTGCAAGCCTTCCAAGAAATGAGAAAGATGTGAAGTGTCTGTAGCATGAGCTACAACTTATTAAGGCATTGGAAGCCAAGCTGGATTTGGCAGGGCAAGCAAAAGGAGAAGAAAAGAAAGTGATTATTGTGCCATTGATGTAGTTGCTGTGTATTGCTGGTTTAAACTGTTTCTACTCCAGCTGCTCCCAAGAGCCTGTAGCATCCCAGGGAAGCTGCCTCTTTCATCACATGCTTTCCCTACTCCTTCACCCTTCCCAGGGGGAAGCCAACATAAAACCTTGTGCTGGTTGTCTCCAGGACCTGAGTGGTGAAGTGCTCTTTGCACACACAGACACTTTCTTGGAGCACAGCTGCAAACAACTAATCACCCTTTAATCCTGCTAACCTCTTTGCCTTGGCCGTATGGTGGGGTTAAAATTCCTGCTGATAAGATTAAGTGCTGTCTTGGACTGGGGCCTACAGAAATAATCATGCCATTTCCACAGTCCCACTCATTAGAATGAAATGTAAAAAAGGATGTTGGTCTTCCTGCTGTGGGATGTCAGCCAGCTGCTAATTGTTTGTGGTCAGAAAGAAGTTCTCTTCTTGTCGTTCTTTAGGGATCTCTGTGTGTGGATATAAGTCCATTGAATTCAAGTCTGTTCATCTACAGTGTTTAAACTAGATTTTTACTTTTAGAACACTGGATAGCTGCATGTGAGTCTAGGTTGTATTCACCACAGGTTTTGTCATTAGTTTTCTTATAAGGTTGTATTTTTAATCTGAGCGGCACCTACAGTAAAATCCTTTTTAATGGCCAAGACAGTCACACCTCAAATTTAATCCCTTTGTTATAAAGCAGACATGTTTTCCCCATTGTCAGACCGGCTGTGACTCACTGCTCCTTTCTGCTAACAAGAAATCTATTCTATTAATGTGAGTTTGAGAACTACAATGATATTGTTCCAGTAATCCTTTTATTTTAAAAATTCATCAGCAAACACCACAGAAACAGAGTGGCTAAGTCTGGTATTTTACTGAACAATCTAAAAAGAAACAGCTGTTAGAGACTAAACAAGGAATTTGTGGCTTTAATCTTTAGAGGTGCTCTGTGCCTTGTCAACAGCTTAGGCACAAAAAATATGAAGCACATGCCTAATTTTTTTTTTTTTAGGCACACCTGCAATTCTGGAGTGACTAAATGCTTTGGTTGCTTTAGCTGTATGTTGGCAGACCAAAGAGACCTCGGGATACAACCAGTGAAGTCTGGAAAATCTTCTAAAGCAAATAATGTATGAAGATAAAACAATCACTCATGCAGCATTTTAGAACTAATTGTTGAAACAAAGCCGTCTGTTTTCCCTTGAAAAAATAAGGGACACAAAGGGACCCAAGAGTAGCTTTCCACCTAACAAGCATCTCATGCAGAATAATGCAGGTGTGGCTGAAACTACTCTTGACATAAAGTATACAATAACATGTGTGATGGAGACGTGTTGACATTCCCAGCACTTTTTGTCAGAACGCTTATGTTGAAAAAAATCCATTTCCTTGCAAATTTCTCTGCTGCGGGGTGGCAAAAGGGTGGAGGGTAGGAGCGCTGATATTTCCCATTTTGCTGGAGATGGCTTTGAAAATGTGAGCTGAAGGGGCTGTTATCAGAAGAGGGATCTGTCTGGCTGGGGAGCAGGGCTTTGCCACAGGAGCTATGTAGGGCACGCCTGCAGAAATGTCAAATAACGCCTGCCTGTGATGCCGCTCCCCGTCGAGCGTGTCACGAGCCATCCTCACTGCTCCTCAGCCTCGCGCTCTTGAGAGGGAAATGCAAATTTCCTGATGTCTTCTGGAGGGCTGTGGAGGGAAGAAAGTGAGGAAGGGAATCAAAGGGAATACATTATTGGTGACAGCAAGTACAGTAAGTGAGAGATGGAAGCTGAAGATGTGGTTAATGAGGGCGTGCGAGGGAAAGCAGCCCACCACGCACACTAAACCCTCGGCAGGGGGGAGACACTGGGGGAAAAGGACAAAACAGAGCTTGTCTGCTGACGGTTCTGATACTGCAGCCCTGCCCCTCCAAGAAAGCAGAACCCATCTGGTGGCATAATCAGAAGCCCTCTAATGCTTTTATTCCTCTTGATGTGTTCCCTGTCTAGAGCAGAGGTTCTCTCTCCCCTTTCTCAAGCCCCTGCTACCCTCCTGCTCTCCAATACACTAAAAAGAGCAAAGCTTGGTGACATTTTGACATTGTTTATAGCTGCAATGACTTCTTTCCGTTTTCAGTTCTTTATTATTGTATCTCTTCATATTTTCAGAATGAAATGCCTTTGGTTTTCAAAAAAAAAGGACTTCCAAGTAAAACGATTGTCTTCCCAGAATGTTTCTTTCCCGGGGATTTCAAAACTACCATGTTTCATTGTAACTCATCTTGAGGCCAAGCCAGATTTTGAGTTATTTTAAGCCTTTGCCAAATTATATTTTCATCCTTTTGCAAGGTCTGGCTTAGACTTGTAGCAAGACAGCAACAGGACAAACCTTGTACTGTACATTCATCCCTATCACTCTTACACAAGACTTGTAAACACAAGCATATGTCCTCATCTTGGCCTGTATCTTCATTTTGCTGATGGTTTAGTTTATTTTTGTTGCGTTATTATCCCAGCTCTGCTTTTTCCCTAGAGGCACAAAAACCACATGGAAGCAGCATAATATCATAATTCTGCAATTCTTATGGTAGGTGCTTTTGGAAATCGTTGGTCTCACTGCTCTGCAATTATTACCATACTAATGCAAAATTTCCAGACCTCTTGATTTATATATTTATGCAATATATATATATATATATATAAGCACACACATAACCCCAATCATTCTTTGTATTTAACTAGTATTGGCATGCTTTCATCTATGATTAAGATGATCTTTCATGATCAATACAGTCTCCAGTGAACATTTTACACGCACTATCTTATTAACGTGTCTCCTCAGAGGTCATGCCTTTGTATTCTCCACTCCATTGCATTTAGGACTCCTGACATGAAAACATGTCTAATCAAGATTGCCAAAATCATCTTCATAAGAATTATTATCATGATGAAGATGGAAAACAAGATATATAGCACATAGTACTTTTTTATGTGTATTAGGAATACTGCTTTAAATTTTGTGTTCTGTATGTAAATTTTCATGTTTGAATATCTTGAATGTGTTGCAAAGGAGGACTCAAGTATTTTAGAGTGAGGACAGAAGCAATGCCTGGATGTAGGGATTTTCCAAGACATAAATGAAAGTTCTATTGGATGCATTCAATGTA